>NC_140168.1:166471153-166774654 GCF_963971535.1 Notolepis coatsorum
AAGCAAAACCCCCACATCAGCTACCGACTGACCTTCATTGATGAACCGGGCAAGAGGAGAGAAAAGCGACAACATCCCACGGCGGAGACATTAGAACAGCGTAGCAGTAGTGTTAGCATGTAGCATTAGCATGTAGCTTCATTAGTTGTTTAACAGCACGCTTCCAGGACCGTTTGGAACCCGTTCACTGCAGTGAAACGTCCACCAAACCATCCCGCCCCTGGCGCCGACACACAACATGGTTGTGTAACAAAACAACCCAGCATTACTAACACTAATACCCATGCCTGATGACACAGGGCCTACCTGTGTACAAGCCGGCTCGATAGCCAACCTTGCACGCTGCTCCTGGATCTGCTGTCACCAGACGAGGAAACATCAGAATAGGCCCGACGTGTCGCTGAAACATGCCCCGAAGATTCCAGGGGTAAGCACACCTCCGGTAACTTTCAACATTACGCAATTTATCATAATCTTTTCATAAAAACTAGTTTACATAAGGTGCACTGCAACCGTTATGATGGAAACGAAAATAGAGGAAGAGTGTTTGGTGACCATGCCTACTGTCTTATAGGCTACGCCTCCATAGGGGCGGGACCCGGCAGGTGTAGGTGTACTTGTTTTTTTCGTTTATGGAGTACAATAGGTACATGAGATGAGGTATATCTCGATAGGCTTAAGAGCGGGACGCGATGGTCAAGTACGATAATATAACCCTTTGGTAGTGTGGTAGTGAAAGGGTTAACCTTCTGTAGTGCGGTAGTGAAAGGGTTCAAAACACTACAGAAGGTTAACCTTTCTTAACCGTTAACCGTCTGTAGTGTGGCAGTGAAAGGGTTACCCTTCTGTAGTGTGGTAGTGAAAGGGTTAACCTTCTGTAGTGTGGCAGTGAAAGGGTTAAAAACACTGCAGAAGGGGCGGCCCAGTGGCAATGCAGACCTACGCAGTCTACCCGGATTCTCCTCCAGCTCCCGGACGGATTTATCGCATGTCCTCCCCCACATCTTCTCCCGTTCTCCCTCTCCTCTGTCGGTCCTGTGACCATGATAAGCTGTAAAAATGCAAAAAATTCATCTTAAAAAAAAAATTAAAACACTGCAGAAGGTTAACCTTTTTTAACCATCTGTAGTGTGGTAGTGAAAGGGTTAACCTTCTGTAGTGTGCTTGTGGAAGGGTTAACCCTTTGTCATGAGGCAGTGAAAGGGTTAACCTTCTGTATTGTCACAGTGAAAGGGTTAACCCTTTGGTAGTTTGGTAGTGAAAGGGTTAACGCTTTGGTAGTGTGGTAGTGAAAGGGTTCACCTGAATCCTCTTGTTCTGTTGTGAGTTGTGATGATGTGATGATGTGATGATGTGAGTTGTGATGATGTGATGATGTTTGTTTGTTTGTTTGTTTGTTTATTTACACATATAAAAACAATTACATATATAATACAATATAATCCACAAGGGATGTGTAGGAGAATTGCCTAAAAACCCTCAAGGGGCTTGCATGTGGCATTCACCAGGAAGCAAAATTACATTATATCAAGATAAAATATACCCCCCCCCCCCCCCCCCAAACAAACAAACACACACAAGCAGGCCTACATAGACACCGAAGCAGGCACCCATGCCATACGATTTCTGGTAGAGAAAACAATTAATGACAGGAAGAATATATAATAAAACGAAAATGCAATAACAAAATACAACAAGCCATCAGACCACAGTTTGTAAAGGAAGTCCATATGGGAAGTATTGGTGATCTAGGAGATGAGATTTCAGTGCTCTTTTGAATTTAAGATAATTCCAAAATATGTGGAGGCAAAGAGTTCCACAACTTTGACCCTCAGTAGAGCAAACAAAACTGAGATTGGGAATTGCGGGAAAAGGGTGGTCTAAGCAAACAGGAACTACGTGTGGGGTAATTATGAATTTGGTGATTGTGGGCAAACATGTCATGAAAAAAAGGGGGAAGGGCTCCGTTTAAAGAACTATGCACAAATAAACCAGTCTGAAGATGATTCACTTGATAAACACTGAGTATACCTAACTTATGGAATAGAGGCTGAGAAGAATGACTTCGTTGAACACAGCTGATTATTTTTAGAGCTCGTTTCTGCAGACGGTATATGGGCTCAAGTTTGGTCTGATGAGTACTACTACTACCCCAAACTAAATTACAGTAATTGATATATGGGTAAACCATAGAGTAATATAACATTGTGGCAACCTCGGTGCTCAGCAAGTGACGTGTTTTTCCAAGAATACCAATACTCTTGGCCATTTTTGTAGTTATGGCTGTGATATGAGGTTTCCATGATAGGGATTCATCAAGCAGAACACCAAGGAATCGTGTAGAACACACTCTAGCTATCGGGATGTCATTGATCACTACTTTAGATGAGGAGTTAAAAATCACAGATTTGAGACCAAAAAATAAATGAAATTAGTTTTTTTAATGTTTAGTGATAATTTGTTGCATTTAAACCAAATTGATAGTTTGTTAAGTTCTTCATTTATGACCCTAATGATGGTATCAGGATCTTTATGTGAATAGAATACACTCGTGTCATCTGCAAATACAATTTTCGACAGCCTGTCTGAGACGTTAGGGAGGTCATTGATATATAACAAAAATAACAAAGGCCCAATAATTGAACCTTGGGGCAGACCGCAAAGTAAAGGAAGAAAAGGAGAATTTATCCCATTATAGGATACAGACTGATGTCTATCTTTAAGGTAACTGGTGAACCATAGCAGTGCATTGTTTTTTATTCCAAGATGTGAGAGCTTCTGCAGGAGGATATTGTGATTGACTGTATCAAATGCCTTTGATAAGTCTAAAAAAATACCTATAGTGTTTTCCTTTCTGTCTTTAGCTTTGTATATTTCATTAATTAGATGTGTTATTGCCATATATGTTGCATGTTTCTTTCTGAACCCGTACTGGTGAGTGTAAATATAATTGTGCTTATTAAGATGTTCAATTAATCTTTTATAGACAAGCTTTTCAAGTATTTTTGACAAGGTAGGAAGGATGGATATAGGTCTGTAATGGTTGAAGACGGCTGGGTCATCATCTTTATAAATAGGGATGATCTTAGCTATTTTAAGTTCCAGTGGGACGATTCCCTTCTCCAGTGATGTATTAAAAATATGAAATAATGGCTTCACAATGGATTCTTGAATGGATATCAGTAATCTGCCTCCAATACCATCATAACCCGGAGAAGAGTCCCCCAGGTTGATCAAGATCTCCCGAACCTCATCCTCTGTAACCGGCAAGAAATTAAAACTGTCATTGATTGGAGGATTCATAAACTGAAGGGGACTATGGTTACTAAATGGAATCTTTGCAGCCAGTGTTGGACCAACTTCTGAGAAAAAGTTATTAAAGTTATTGGCAATTAATTGCGGGTCAGTGATAATATCCCCATCAACCTTAAATTCATTAGGCAACTGATTACGTTTATTTTTTTTGAGTTAATTGTTCTCCATAAGAGAGTCATGTTATTTTTGTTTTTAGATAATTCCATATTGTAGTAATGCTTTTTAGCTCCTCTGATAATGTGGTTTAATTTATTTCTATAGTTCCTAAATTGAGCAAGATAAAATGGAGTGGGATTGAGAAGATATTTTTTATACAATCTACGTTTAGTATTTAGGGATTTGATAATAGCTGGGGTTATCCATGGTTTGATCAGTTTATGATGAGGCTTGGGAGATGTCTGTACAAGGGGAAAACATAGGTCATAGGCCTGGGAGATACGTTCAGAAAACAAAGTAAAATACTTTTTTGCATCAACAGAGTGGAGGATATCTGTCCATGGATACTCGCCGACCACTAGTCCAAACCTGGTCAAACTAGCTTCATTAAAGCTTCTCTTATATTTAGGATATAGCATAGATGGAGACTTATCCTGTTCCCTATATAATATGAGAAAGATTGGGCAATGATCAGCAATATCCATGCACAGAACTCCTGATTTCATGCGCTTATCAAACACATTAGTAAAGATATTGTCAATCAGAGTGGCAGATGTCTCTGTCACTCTGGTTGGTACTGCAATCATAGGATGAAAGTAGTAGGAATACATTGTGTCAATAAACTCCTTAGTTGAGTTATCATTCTTATGGTTTATAAAATTGATATTTAGGTCACCCATTAAATAGCATTTTTTCCCTTCTTTGGAAATGACATCCAGAACATTTGTTAGATCAGCATTGAATGCAGACAAGCTAAAGCTGGGAGGTCTATAAATACATGCAATAATGGCCTGGTGGGTTTCAACAAACACAGCCTCAGCAGAAAGGGTTAAATACTTTTCAATGGCATGCCTTTCTTTATACACCATGTTCGGATTGAGATATAGAGAAACACCCCCACCCTTTTGGCCTTCTCTGCATCTATGAATATGCTTATAGTTATTGAATTCATACAAATCAGCATTGTCTTTAGACAGCCATGTTTCAGTAAGCCCTATTACACTAAAAGAGACGTCAAGGTTAGTCAAACAAAGGCATAAAGTATCATCGTTTTTTGGCAGGCTGCGGACATCGATATGCATGAGGGAAAAGTCACTCCTAGTATTTTGAGGGTCAACAGTGGAATTGAATTAGTTCACACTGAAGTAATCAGATATTCCAGAGACTTTTTTCATTTGAGCAAAACAATGTGTGTCAGGGTCATTATTGAATAAAAGGTTTGATGTTGATGAGTCCCGAGATTCACTTTCTGACTGAAGCAACGTAGTGGGCGGGTCCTTCAAAAGTTAATTTACTTGATCATATGGGTTGGAGTTGGAGTTTACATGTAATGAACCAGAGACAGATGTAGGGAAGGTTTGGAGATGAGCGCCAAGTTGGTTGTGTGAGGAAGATGACATGATAGATAGGTGGAGAAAAGATCATTAAAAGGGGTCATCATAGCATGGTAGGTTCCCACTGACTTTCACTCGTGTTGTGTGGTTGGAATCACCCCCTGAGGCTCTCGTGGTTTGATCACCAGTCTGTCATAGTTAATGACGGCATACTTTCCTTCATCCCTTGCCTGTTTCATTGCTGGAATGAGGTCAGCTCTCTTCTTCCTTAACAAGTCAGAGAAGTCCTCATTTACATAAATGAAGGTGTTCTTGAGGTGAGCTCTCGCCTTGGCAAGTATGAGGTCTTTATCCTTGAACCTCAGGAGTTTCACAACAATTGGTCTTGCTTTATCAGTGTTCTGTTTCACACTCCCAGTGCGGTGGGCTCTTTCGATTTCGATGGACTTTGGATCAATTTTCAGTTTGTTTTTTAGGAATTCTCTGACCATCTGCTCAGTATCTGACCAGGACTCATACACATTTTCATGAGTCAGACCATCAATAATTACATTGTTTCTTCGACTCTGATTTTCCAGATAGTCCATTTTGGATATGATGTCTTTGCTTTCCGGGGTCATACCCTGAGTGGGCAGGGACTGGAATGACTGGAGCTGTGATTCAAATGAGCCAAGTTTCTTCTCCATCACTCTCAAGTCATCAATTTGGGCTTGAGAGAACTGAAGGCTGGACCTGACCTCATGTACCTCTTTCATAATGCCATCAATTCTAGTGGTTGTAGATTCCATGATCAGCTTGGTAAAGGACATGAAGTTTGACTCTTGCCTGTTAAGCATTTCCACATAGAATAATTTCTGTTGATCCATAATTTCTTTCACATTTTCCATAGAGACATAGTCCTCATCTTGAATAGAGATGTTTTGTCTTGTTTTGATCTTGCGAGGGGACATGCTTACCCTCTGTAGAAGTTGGTATGTGGATTTTGACAATGGATAGAAGACAGTCAGGTAGGTTGGATGGTGGTAGAACAGTAGGCCCGGATTATTAATCCATCAAAAATCTCTTTCGGTGTTAGTCATCCACACTTCAGCAACTCTTCTCTATATATGTATATATATATATATGTATATATATAAAATATGATAAAAATAGCTTTGTATGCTTTGAAAAAAGTATTTAAAAGAGTCCAGAATCACAATAAAACATTTGGATGGCTTGTAGCCAAAAATTGCATGCTGCTGCTAGACAAAAAATAAATAAAACACTGCAGAAGGTTAACCTTTTTTAACCATCTGTAGTGTGGTAGTGAAAGGGTTAACCTTCTGTAGTGTGCTTGTGGAAGGGTTAACCCTTTGTCATGAGGCAGTGAAAGGGTTAACCTTCTGTATTGTCACAGTGAAAGGGTTAACCCTTTGGTAGTTTGGTAGTGAAAGGGTTAACGCTTTGGTAGTGTGGTAGTGAAAGGGTTCACCTGAATCCTCTTGTTCTGTTGTGAGTTGTGATGATGTGATGATGTGATGATGTGAGTTGTGATGATGTGATGATGTGAGTTGTGATGATGTGATGATGTGATGATGTGATGATGTGATGTTGTGATGATGTGATGATGTGATGATGTGATGATGTGATGTTGTGAGTTGTGATGATGTGATGATGTGCTGATGTGATGATGTGAGGATGTGATGATATGATGATGTGACTTATGATGATATGATGATGTGATGATGTGATGATGTGATGTTGTGAGTTGTGATGATGTGATGATGTGAGTTGTGATGATATGATGATGTGATGATGTGATGATGTGGTGATGTGATGATGTGAGGATGTGATGTTGTGAGTTGTGATGATGTGATGATGTGATGATGTGCGTTGTGATGATATGATGATGTGATGATGTGAGGATGTGATGATATGATGATGTGATGATGTGATGTTGTGATGATCTGAGTTGTGATGATGTGATGATGTGATGATGTGATGATGTGAGGCTGTGATGATGTGGTGATGTGATGATGTGATGATGTGATGATGTGCGTTGTGATGATGTGAGGATGTGATGCTGTGGTGATGTGATGATGTGATGATGTGATGATGTGCTGATGTGAGTTGTGATGATGTGATGCTGTGATGATGTGATGCTGTGAGGATGTGATGATGTGAGGATGTGATGTTGTGATGATGTGCGTTGTGATGATGTGATGCTGTGATGATGTGATGCTGTGAGGATGTGATGATGTGAGGATGTGATGTTGTGATGTTGTGATGATGTGGTGATGTGGTGATGTGATGATGTGATGATGTGATGTTGTGAGTTGTGATGATATGATGATGTGATGATGTGAGGATGTGATGATGTGATGATGTGAGGATGTGATGATATGATGATGTGAGTTATGATGATATGATGATGTGATGATGTGATGTTGTGAGTTGTGATGATGTGATGATGTGATGATGTGAGTTGTGATGATATGATGATGTGATGATGTGATGATGTGATGATGTGCTGATGTGATGATGTGAGTTGTGATGATATGATGATGTGATGCTGTGAGGATGTGATGATGTGAGTTGTGATGATGTGATGATGTGAGTTGGGATGATGTGATGATGTGCTGCTGTGATGATGTGAGGATGTGAGGATGTGATGATGTGATGATGTGATGATGTGATGATGCGATGATGTGATGTTGTGATGATGTGCGTTGTGATGATGTGATGATGTGATGATGTGCGGATGTTATGATGTGAGGATGTGATGTTGTGATGTTGTGATGATGTGGTGATGTGATGATGTGATGATGTGATGATGTGATGATGTGAGGATGTGATGATATGATGATGTGATGATGTGATGATGTGATGATGTGAGTTGTGATGATATGATGATGTGATGATGTGATGATGTGATGTTGTGAGTTGTGATGATGTGATGATGTGATGCTGTGAGTTGTGATGATATGATGATGTGATGATGTGATGATGTGAGGATGTGATGTTGTGAGTTGTGATGATGTGATGATGTGCTGATGTGATGATGTGATGATGTGAGTTGTGATGCTGTGCTGATGTGATTATGTGATGTTGTGAGTTGTAATGATGTGATGATGTGATGATGTGATGATGTTTAAGTTTAAGTTTATTTGGATCCCCATTAGCCACAGCAGTGCTGGGGCTATTCTTCCTGGGGTCCATAACACATAAAATACAGTTACAGACGTATACACTCACAACATTTACATGTCATACAGACAATTAAAACAACAATAAAAACCCTTATACACTCATAACATTTACATGACATACAGACCATTAAAACAACAATAAAAACCCTTATAGACTCACAACATTTACATGTCATACAGACAATTAAAACAACAATAAAAACCCTTATACACTCATAACATTTACATGACATACAGACCATTAAAACAACAATAAAAACCCTAATCAAATTCATAATACAATATAAAAATACAAAATTATACAATATTTTAATAATATATCCCTATCAGACACATGCCTTTTCATCCATATATACCTATCTCTTTATCAGACACATACATTTTAATTTACGTACACACTATCTATTAGGGAATGTCAATTTCTTTGGTTGAAAATGTTGTTTTACCACGATTTTGAAACGGCATTTACTATTCTCCTGCTTAACATGTCTGGGAAGAGAGTTCCATTCCTGCATACCACGGAACATGACAGTTCGCTTCATTGCATTCGACCTCACTTTTGGAAGTGTAAAACCTCGTGCAGAAGCATGTCTGGTGGAATGGTTGTGTCTGTCAAGACTTATTGATAAATTGTTATATAAAATTGAGGGGATCTTTGTAACAAAAATATTCCTAGTGAATACAAGGAGTGAGCAGAGTAATTTATGTTTGACCAAGTTAAACAACTGTGCATCGCTGCAACATTAGTTCTGTACTCACAGCGAAGCGCTATACGTGCTGCTTTGTTTTGTACCATTTGTAATTTTTTCAGTTTACTCGTCGTTACATTCGACCATACTGCAGGACAATAGTCAATATTTGACAAAACCAGAGCTTGAATGACCTGTTTGATAGAATTTAGTGGTAACAAATGAGCACATCTTTTAACAACAGAAATCCCTCTTCCCATTTTCACTACTATATTGTTTATATGGTGTGACCATGACAATTTACTGTCTAATGTTACCCCTAGGAGTTTAGTCTCCTGGACTTGATTAATTACCACATCACTTATCAAAAGTTTCAAGACTGGGTTCGTTCTTAGAGTATGGTTTGAACCGAAAATGATGCTACTTGTCTTTGATATGTTTAGAACTAGTTTGTTATTCTTTATCCATTCCATCACTGATTGCAACTCTGCCTTTAGGACCGTATTTAATTCATTGGCTGTTGAGGCTGATGTGTAAATCGTTGAATCATCCGCATACATAGAAATATAGGACTTATTTAGGACAAGAGGCATGTCATTTGTAAATATGGTGTAGAGCAAAGGCCCAAGGCAACTTCCTTGGGGTACTCCACACCTTACCGTTTTAACTTCTGAGTAACTCCCATTAAAAAAAACTTTGTTTCCGGTTTGCTAAATAAGTTTGCATCCAAGATAGTGCAGATGAGGAGAAACCGTAACATTCAAGTTTTTTAAGTAAGAATTTGTGATCTATGATGTCGAATGCTGCAGTAAAATCAAGCAAGACAGCTCCAACCATTTTCTTTTTATCTATCTCTTTCAGCCAATCATCCGTCATTTGGGTTAAAGCAGTCGCTGTTGAATGTCCTTCACGATATGCATGTTGAAAATCAGTGGTCAATGTGTTAAAAGAAAAGTAGCTTTTAATCTGTTCACTTACTATTCTTTCCATCAGTTTACTCAAAACTGGCAGTAAACTTATGGGACGACTATTAGATCCTGAGAATGGCAATTTCAAATTTTTTGGCAGTGGTATTACTTTGGCAGTTTTCCACTGTTGCGGATACAAACATTCACTAAAGGATTGATTTATAATATGACAGATAGCAGGGGCAATTAAATCAGGGACCAATTTCAGAAGTTTCCCGTCAAGACCGTCAACACCTGGTGGTTTGTTTTTAGTGGTACTTAACATATGTTCTACATTACTTATAGTCACGCTATCAAAATTAAATTGACAATTTTTATCTTTCATTATTTTATTCTTTATTAATAAATAAGATTTTTCATTATCTATTGTTTGCATATTATTCCTTAAATTATCTACTTTTCCAATAAAATAATTGTTAATATGATTAGCAATCTCAACTGGTTTGGTGAGGAATTTTCCTTCTGTTTCTAGAAAGGATGTGATGATGTGAGTTGTGATGATGTGATGATGTGATGTTGTGATGATGTGATGATGTGATGATGTGAGGATGTGAGGATGTGATGGTGTGGTGATGATGTGATGATGTGATGCTGTGATGATGTGATGTTGTGATGTTTTGATGTTGTGATGATGTGATGATGTGATTATGTGATGTTGTGCTGTTTTGATGTTGTGATGATGTGATGATGTGATGATGTGATGATGTGATGTTGTGATGATGTGATGATGTGATGATGTGATGATGTGATGATGTGAGGATGTGATGGTGTGGTGATGATGTGATGATGTGATGATGTGATGATGTGATGTTGTGATGTTTTGATGTTGTGATGATGTGATGATGTGATGATGTGATGATGTGATGTTGTGCTGTTTTGATGTTGTGATGATGTGATGATGTGATGATGTGATGATGTGATGTTGTGATGATGTGATGATGTGATGATGTGATAGTCAGACATGGAGTTCATCACCATGTTCTGTGTCTCGCGAGCTCCACTGCACCGGCGTCCTGAGAAACTCCCGGAGGAGGAGAGCCTCCAGTGACCCGCAGACACTGTTTCCTCAACCGTTTCTTCAATTTTCCTCGAGTTGGGCTCTACCCCAGTCGAAAATAGATAGCATTTCTTTTGTCCGTAGGTCTCTAGAGGTCTGAGCTCTTGACACAGAACACATTGGTGATTTACATGATTAGCAGATGTCCTCCTCACAGGAGAATGATAGGATTACAGTTGAAAGTCAGCGAAGTTCCATACTATAGTAATCAAATCCAATCAAATCAAATTTATTTGTAAGGCCTGACAACACACGTTAATGTCCCCATGGGCCGGACACGTCTTCTATAAACAAGTCAAGAAGAAACTTAACAATAAGTCAAGAACAAAACAAGAACACCATAAGGTCCAACAAATTTAAAATAAATGCAAAATAAATGAATGAATGCAAACACTCCCAGACATACCCCACGCGAAGGTAAGGAAAAACTCACTAAAACCTAACAATAGGAAAAAAATGAACCACTGGCAGTGTGGAGGAGAGAAACCAATCAAGGGGGGATCTCCCTTCTTAGATGTCGGTGATAGTAGTGTTGCAGACAGGGCCGCCTCAGGGGGTGTGCGAGCAGTGCGGTCGCACAGGGCCTTGCGGGAAGGGGGGCCTCGCACAATTTTTTTTCCCCGATGCCCCCCCTCCCGCGAGGCCCTTTTTCATCACAGACCTAAAATCTAGTTTTGCTTATATGCTTATATATTTCACATTAGACACGTTTGTAGAATGTGTGTGACTTGTTCCTGGCTCTGCGGCTCTGCAGCAGACATACTCACTATTGGAGCTCTGGGGCTCTGCAGCAGACATACTATTGGTTTCAACGAAGGGAGGGGTTACATCATGTGTACACCGGCGTGCGTCAGCTGCGTTTGACTATTTTGCGCGTGCAGCTTTGGAGGTTATGCTTAGTTATGCCAGCCAAGAGGAAGAGGACAGTCATTCGGCAGATGGACTGAAGATGAAAGTTGTTGCATGTTAGACAGTTCAGTCGAGCTAGCCATGTCGGCTTAGCTAAAGGCAGGGACAGCTAGTTAGCTTTAGCTACGTTATAATATCGAGTGCTAATGAGTGGTTCAGTCGGGATAGCCATGATGATGTCGGCTAGTAGCTAGCTTAGCTAAAGGCTAACTAGCGTTAGCTAACCTAGAGAGAGCGTGTGCAGCATTGTTATGCCAAGAAGAAGAGGACGGTCATTCGGCAGATGAACTTCGTCAACTCCACGCGCTTGTCTCCATCCTCTTGGACGTTTGGTGAGTTTTTAATGCACTCTATTCTATTCCCGCCGTGGATATATCTCTCTCTCTCTCTCTCTCTCTCTCTCTCGGGAGCCAAACGGGCCGGCTAGCTGTTGTAGCTAATGTTATATTGAGCCAAAGCGGGCCGGCTAGCTAACGTTATATTGAGCCAAACGAGCCGCGTGAATATTTTAGGCAACCAACTTGTGTTTAGCGTTTCTCTGATTGGCCAATACGCCCATGTGACCACGGCAGCGCGAGAGAGCGGCAGCGCGGAAATAGACTGTCTATTGCCTCGCGCTGCAGCGCGGAAATAGGCTGTCTATTGCCATTCTCTAAGTCAAACTCTAACCTTAACCAGCTCCTTAACAGCGCCTAAACTTAACCCTTCTAACCTTAAGCAACTCCGAAACAATGCCTAACCTTAACCAACTCCGAAACAATGCCTAAACTTAACCGGCGAAATGAATGCACGTTAAAAAATATTGCCATTCTCTAAGTCAAACTCTAACCTTAACCAGCTCCTTAACAGCGCCTAAACTTAACCCTTCTAACATTAAGCAACTCCGAAACAATGCCTAACCTTAACCAACTCCGAAACAATGCTTAAAGTTATGCCTAAACTTAACGGCGAAAGAATGCGAATGCACGTTAAAAAAAAATAAAAAAATTGAAGGGAATCGAACTAGCCAGCAACGAGCCGTAGGATCCACAGCCATGCAGCGTTGCCAATTGAGCTATTTCTGGATACTGAATAAGGGGCGGTTACTGGCATATAATGCTGCCGCGACGGAGCTCCGCGGCCGAGCTCCGCTCAGCCGCTACGCTCTGCTGCTGCCGCGTCGCCGCGGGGGCGTGGCTAGACGCAAGTTGGGCGTGGTTAGACACAAGTTGGTTGCCTTTAATATTTAGGCAAACGGGCCGGCTAGCTGTTGTAGTAGCTAACGGTGTGTGGCCTGATGTCAGTACCTGGCTACTCTATTTGCAGTTAGCCTATTTAGCTGATGTCGGCCATTGACTCCTTGCTACTTTGTTTTCTCTGATATAGACCCTCTTCTCTTTGGATTTAAGTGTTGATCTTTGTCCTTTTGGATCTATGTATATTCATGTTGCCTTTGTGAAGTTATCTTTTCCTTCTGTTTTGTTCTTCCATTAAAAGTTGAATATCCTTTAGGGGCTCATCTTTGCTTATCTTTCTCATACATGCTCTCTCTCTAACACACACACACAGACATGCTCTCTCTCTCTAACACACAAACACACATGCTCTCTCTCTATATATTTCTCTCTCTTTCTAACACACATATACATGCTCTCTCTCTAACACACACAAACAGACATGCTCTCTCTCTATCTCTCTCTTTCTAACACACACAGACATGCTCTATATCTCTCTCTAACACACACAATGACATGTTCTCTCTCTATATATTTCTCTCTCTTTCTAACACACATATACATGCTCTCTCTCTAACACACACACAAACAGACATGCTCTCTCTCTATCTCTCTCTTTCTAACACACACAGACATGCTCTATCTATCTCTCTCTCTTCAATTCAAATGGGCTTTATTTCACATTCTTGTATTTCTCCCAGTAGGTATGGGAGTTTTGAGTTATTGTCGATGTTTTCAAAGTCTCTTTGGGTGTTTGCAATTTGTGGGAAGTATGTCTTGGTATAGTGGGCAGGTTGTTAAGAAGTGGAGTTCGGTTTCCACCTCATCTTGTGTGCAGTGGGTTTGTCTTCGCTTGGGAGCCAGGTCTGCCTATGGCGGCCTTTCTCGATGGCTAGGCTGTGCTCGCTGAGTCTGTACCTAGTCAAGGATCTTCTTAGTATTGGGTCAGTCACAGTGCTCAGGTATTCTGCCACTGTGTACTCTCTGTTTAGGGCCAAATAGCATTTCAATTTGTTTTGGGTTGTTTCTTTCCAATGTGTCTCTCTCTCTCTCTCTCTCTCTGGCCTTGCTCTGGTGGAGGGTCAGGGGCATTGCCGGGTCTGTGCAGCGATAACACTGTATATTGACTGTAGAACGGGAGCTCTCTCTCGCTCTCTCTCGTGCTATATGTTGACTGTATCATGCCTAGCCTCGGGCAGCGCTATTATTTAAGAATATGTTGACTGTATGAAAAAAGATATTTTTTTTTTTTACCTTTTAGGGGGGGGGGGGGGCCTCGCGTTTAAATCTCGCACAGGGCCTCGCATTTCTCCCAGGCGGCCCTGGTTGCAGACTGACAGTTGGTAAGCATGCACTCATGTGTGTAGTGAAACACAGATGAGTGCATGCAATAGCAACTGAACATTTTGAAAAATTAAAGATAGAGCTGATAGCGATGGCAACTGAACATTTTGAAAGATTAAAGATAGAGCTGATAGCGAATCTATTTGAGGCACAGGGGCGGTGCAAAGAGGGTCGCGTCCGCCCCGTCTTAATCACGGGACCTCCCCGACATCATCGTGGGACGTCCAGCACTCCGGTCATCACTGCGAGACAGTCGGAGACAGGGAGACAGGAGGGCACGCAGAGAGGGTCACATCCTCCCGGTCTTCATCACGGGACGTCCGACACTCTGGTCAACACTCCGGGACGCGTATATGCCTTCTACAACGCTGTTCGGTTTCCGTGTTGCACTCTGATTGGCAGAGCGCGCGTATGCACGTATGCCCTCAGCCGTGCTGCGATAAGGCTTTCGCCAGCGGGGAGAGGGGCTACCGCGAGTGGGATCGCTGCGCTCATCAACGACCCTCCGTGCTCCGGCTTTCAACAGCGGGGAGAGTATTATGGGGCTTATGCCGCGAAGCAGTAACACACATAGTTGCAATGCATCTGTCAGTCGTACTTAACTATGTGTTCACTGTTGTGTTACTGCTTTGCGGCATAAGCCCCATAATACTCTCCCCGCTGTCGAAAGCCGGAGCACGGAGGGTCGTTGATGAGCGCAGCGAAGCCGCTCACGGCGCCCCTCTCCCCACTGGCGAAAGCCTTATCGCAGCACGGCTGAGGGGCGGCGATGAACCCCGAGTCAATCATTAAAAAAATATACCGTTAACTGGAATATGTTGTTTCTTTACACATATGTTGGATTATGTAATTGGTTTGTCATGACAAACCAATAAAAAATCGTGCGACTCGGGCTTCATCGCCGCCCCTCAGCCGTGCTGCGATAAGGCTTTCGCCAGCGGGGAGAGGGGCGCCGTGAGCGGCATCGCTGCGCTCATCAACGACCCTCCGTGCTCCGGCTTTCGACAGCGGGGAGAGTATTATGGGGCTTATGCCGCGAAGCAGTAACACAACAGTGAACACATAGTTAAGTACGACTGACAGATGCATTGCAACTATGTGTGTTACTGCTTCGCGGCATAAGCCCCATAATACTCTCCCCGCTGTTGAAAGCCGGAGCACGGAGGCAGTGATGGGCAAGCTACTTAGAAAATGTAGCAAGCTACACTACAAGTTACTCTCGATTAAATATAGCTCAACTACAATGGAAGCGATCCCCAGATAAATGTAGCAAGCTACACTACAAGAACATGGCAAAAATAGCTAGCTACATCTGCACTACTTTTTATTTTAATTTTTTTTACTTCATTATCAAGTTTCCACCAAACAGGCAAAAAAAATCTCAGTTTCTTTTCTATTCTATCTTTATGTATTATTTATCCCTAAACTCTGCATCTTCTGGCTGCCTGATACCCTCTCCTAGCTGAAACCTGCCCACTTTATCAACCAAAAACACACTTCTTCAATATCTGAATTTTAACTAATAATAACTGTCTTACTGCATTTTACTATTATGCTACCATGTCTATACTACCACCAACTATGCTAATATGTCTATACTACTACAGTATAGTATGTACTCAGAGTATAACACTCAAGCTTGACACTGCTAGACAAACAATACTATTTATCCTTGTCTGCTAGATATGTACCACTCATGCTGACTTGTTGTACACAATTTGTAAGTTGCTTTGAATGAAAGCGTCAGCTAAATGACCAAATGTATTTAAATATGTAACTCACAAAACATTCCATGGCCCCAAAATCATGTGGGGACCCCAGACCACAGATCAGATCAATCACCATGGTAAGTTAACAGACGAAGAAAGTGCCACTTTCAAAAACACCTAAGGGAGACTGCAACTCGAAACTGGCCCCTGTAAATGTCCGAACACAACCCCCTCCAATGTACAGTAAATTACCAAGTATGGTCTTGTCAATATTTTGTCGACACCTCAGTGCAGAAGGCAGGGATAAGTGGTTTCTCAGGATGCCTGGAACACACAAGTGTCATCTGGCACCAGGTGCAGACGGCCAAGAAGGAGAAGAAAGACCTGCATGTGGTTTTCTTAGATCTTGCCAATGCCTTCGGATCAGTGCCTCATGAGATTTTGTGGACAGCGTTCAACTTCTTCCAAGTCCCAGAGGGCATCACAAGGCTGGTCAAAGCCTACTTCCAAGACCTCCAGTTTTGTGTTACAGCACAGGCCAGTACAACTGCCTGGCAGCACCTCGAGATAGGCATAATGGCGGGCTGCACCATCTCTCCACTGGCGTTTACCATGGCAATGGAGCTCATTATTCGAGCATCCCGATGGGTGGTTGGAGGGGAACGGTTGAAGAGCGGGCTGCGTCTTCCTCCAATCAGGGCGTACATGGATGACATGACGACAATAACAACAACAAAGGCATGCATCAAACGCCTGCTGGATAAACTCCAGGAAAACATCAAATGGGCACGAATAGAGATTAAACCAAGCAAATCCCGCAGTATCTCCATTGTCAAAGGCAAGCTCGCCAATGAGAGGTTCCATGTTAACAACGAGCCAATACCAACTGTTCTGGAAAAGCCTATCAAAAGCCTTGGCCGCTGGTATAGCGCAGAACTCAAAGACTCGAAGCAGGTGGAACAACTCAGGCAGGATACAATCAGTGGCCTCAAGCAGATCAACAACACTGCTCTCCCTGGGAAGCTGAAGCTGTGGTGCTTTCAGTTTGGACTGCTGCCCCGTCTCATGTGACCAATTGCCATCTATGAGGTCACTCTATCCCATGCCAATCGGCTGGAGAGACTGGTGAATGCACATGTGAGGAAGTGGCTTGGACTGCCGAGAGGCCTTAGCAGCATAGGCCTGTATGGCAACGGAGCCCTCTCCCTACCAATCTCAAGCCTGGTGGAGGAGTACAAATGTGCCAAATCAAGGCTGGAAATGACTCTCACAGAATCCCGGGATCCATTCGTCAGAGGTGCTGCTCCAACCCTAGGAACGGGGAGGAAATGGAAGCCATCTGCAGCAGTTGCAGTGGCAAAGACCGCCCTCAGACACCGGGATATAGTGGGGCATGTCCAACATGGCAGAGGGGGCCTTGGATTGGAAGCAACTACACCCACATGGCAAAAGGCTACTCCAACCGAACGGTGGCACATGGTGGTGGAGGAAGTGCGCCACCAGGAGGAAGCAGCCAGGTGTGCCAAGGCAGTCTCTCAAGCCCAGCAAGGCCGGTGGATGAAGTGGGAGGGCGTGGAGAGGAGGAAAATCACGTGGAACGAACTGTGGAGCATGGAGTCTAATAGGCTAAGCTTCATCATCAGAGCCACATATGATGTCCTGCCCTCACCAACCAACCTACATCTCTGGTATGGAGAGGACCCAGCCTGTCTCCAGTGTGCAGCCCCAGCAACCCTCAAACACATCTTAGTGGGTTGCAAGACCAGTCTAACTCAAGGAAGATACACCTGGCGCCATAACCAGGTACTGAAGTGCTTGGCTGCCGAACTTGAGAACAAGAGAGTAACCACCAACGCCATGCCTCTAAATGCCCAAACTACCTTCCCACGGAAAACAACCTTCATCCGGGAAGGGGAGAAACGGCGGACCAAGCCGTCACCTCCGAACTCAGGCCCACTGAACGCAGCCCGGGATTGGGAAATGCGGGTAGACCTCAGCCAGAGGCTTACCTTCCCATCTGAAATTGCAGCGACCAACCTGCGCCCAGACCTGGTCCTCTGGTCCAAATCTTGCCGGCGTGTCTTCATCGTTGAGCTGATGGTCCCATGGGAGGAAGCCATCGATGAGGCATTTGAACGGAAGAGGCTGCGATATGCCAACTTAGCAGCTGAAGCAGAGGGGCGGGGCTGGAACGTGAAGGTGTGGCCAGTGGAGGTGGGCTGCAGAGGCTTTGTAGCCAGTTCCACCACAAGGCTCCTGAAGGAAGTAGGGATCAGAGGACAGGCCCAACGAAAGGCAATCAAAGAACTTGCCACTGCAGCAGAACGGAGCAGTCACTGGTTGTGGCTGAAACGTAGAGATGCATCATGGGCTGCTAAATGAACACGTGGTGCCACCGTGCGACACACACCCAGGCCTGATCAGCCTGTGGTGAGCCAACCTCGGCAGAGGGTGTATTGTGATAAATGGCCGAAACACCCAATGAGGTCGGGGAACACAACTGAAGATGTGTCGTACTGGTGATCATCACGTGATCATTGCTAAATTCCACCCCACTCCAACCTCATTCAATTGTTGTGCTGAATATTTAGGGATCTTTAACAACTAGTTCTATTAAGAATCCAATGTACAGTTTTGTTTGTACAGTTGTACAGTGTCCCCCACCCACCCCTCCTACCCAACCTCCCCCCCACTCCTACCCAACCCCCCCCCCCCCCCACCCACCCAACCACCTCCAATGTACAGTCCCCCCCCACCTACCCAATCCAATGTACAGTTTCTACGTCAAATGTATATACTCTTTTTTCTGGACTCTTTTTGTATCACAAACAGTACTGTATTTGCAAATCTGGTATGTCATAAATGTATAGATGTAGCAGTACTGTCTATCTGTATGTCATGTATGTCATATATGTTACGATGAATTGAAAATGGGGGACCCTGATGTAAACAAGACGAAAGTCTTTCTCTGGTCTGCATCCCCTTAACAATTGTATGTATTGAGCTGTACTGTACTGTACCCATTCTGCAATCTGTTAATAAAGTTTTCAATCAATCAATCAATCAATCAACCAACACAGCCCAATGCTGCAGTGCACGGAGGCAGTTTAACAACATTATTATCCCTTACCTTAGATACGCCGCGCCTGCATCCCACAACTTCATCTTTTCCATTCATTCATTCCATGGAGAGACATTGTTGTTATTGACATCATCTTCATCAATGCCATCACAAGCCCTGGAAACATCGAATCCCTCTGCCATTTCACGCGGACTTGTTCATTCATCAGTGGTCTGTTTTGATTTTCACTTCCTGATTTGCGGTTGGAGTCCCGCCCTATCCTGCCTCTGATTGGCCTACCCGTAATGTTTTTGCCTAACCATACCCAATCGTGAGTCGTCATACTCATATCTAAACAAACCAACCAATCATAGTGGGTTTTCTACGGGGAGTTTTTTTTTCTCCTTATAGTCTAGACTGTTTTTCCCGATATAGTGAGATGCTTCCAGACTATTGGATATAGTAGCGTTGTCGCCGTTGTAGCGTTTCATCGTCGCTACTCACTACTTCGTTCTATAAATAGCTGCGCTACAGAAAACGCTACATGATTCAAAAGTAGCGACGCTACCATCACGCTACTGAGAAATGTAGTTAAGCTATGTAGCGTCGCTACTTGTAGCTAGCTACTGCCCATCACTGCACGGAGGGTTGTTGATGAGCGCAGCGATCCCGCTCGCGGTAGCCCCTCTCCCTGATGAGCGCAGCGATCCCGCTCGCGGTAGCCCCTCTCCCCGCTGGCGAAAGCCTTATCGCAGCACGGCTGAGGGCCGCGCCACGGCTCATGCGCGCGCTCGGCCAATCAGAGCGTAAAACGGCAACGCGGAAACCGAACAGCGTTGTAGAAGGCATAGACGCCTCCGGGACAGCAACTCACAGGGAGACAGGGAGACGGGACAGGCGTTAGACAGCTCGCGTGATTGTAGTGGGCGGACATAACAATAGATACAAGTGGTAAGCATATATGTGAATAGAATAGATATATGAAGTAAGCATATTATGTGAATAGAATAGAAGTACATAGAATAGAAGTACTTAACCCAGCAATGAAACCACGTTGACAGACCACAAACCATGTTGACAGACCACGGACAGAAGACGGTAAGGAGCTGATCCATGGCCTCGGTGGTGCACGTAGAGCAGTCACTGTAATCTTGGCCAAGACCCCGAGACATCCATCACCTTGGTCAGCCACTACGAGACAGGCACTCAGAGAGATGGGGGGGGGTTAGAGAGTTCCCATGTTTATAGTGCTGCAGAAAAGCAGACATGGGAGAAAATAGACATCCTAACTAAACTAGACAGATTAATCTAAAGGTCAGTCCCCGACCAGGTGAGATCAGGGTAGGTTGAAGGAGAGAGAGAAAAGATGGGTCTTAAGCAGGGATTTAAAAGCTTCGACAGAGCAGGCACCCCTGACGACGGCAGGTAATTTGTTCCACAGGTAGGGAGCGCGGTAGACAAAGGCTCTGTGGCCGGCGGATTTCTTTTTAACCCTAGGAATCGATAGAAGCCCAGCATTTTGTGAGCGCAGAGCACGAGCGGGCGAGTATCGGGAGATGAGATCGGATAGAACATTTTGTAGGTGAGGAGTAGCACTTTAAAGTCAGATCGGGCTTGAATAGGAAGCCAGTATAGGGCGGACAAAACTGGTGTGATGTGATAACATTTTCTAGTTCTAGTTAGTATCCGTACAGCCGCATTTTGCACGAGTTGAAGATTTTTGATGCTTGAATTAGGTAGGCCTGAAAAAAGTGCATTACAGTAGTCCAGACGTGATGAGACAAAAGCATGAATCAGCGTTTCAGCATCAGCCAGAGTTAAAATGGGGCGAATTTTTGCGATATTACGAAGATGGAAGAAGGCAATTTTTGTGACATTTTTTATATGCGCATTAAATGAGAGGGAGGAATAAAAAATTACTCAGAGGTTTTTTATGGTGGAGCTCTGGGATACATGACAAGTATCAAAGTTGAGGGAGATGTCCTGAAACAGGCCACTGTGGTTTGGGGGCCAACAATTAACATCTCAGTTTTATCTGCATTAAGGAGTAGAACGTTTTGTGACATCCACTTTTTGACGGCAAGCAAGCAGCACAGATAGCAAAAAATGAGTGAATCAACATTGAAATAGGGTTAGGCAGAAATATTGAATCTATGTTGAAGCCTGACATCGAAATTATACAAATCGCTGTCTATGACTTACATGTTGAATCAACGTTAGGTGTCAACCATAACTGATACTATATCAATGTTGATTCAACCATCATCTAAATGGTAATCTACATGCACATTTTAGTTGATTTTATATTGAATCAATGTTAGGCATCAATGTTTATTCAACCATAATCTAAATGGTAATCTACTTGTACATTTGTAACTTGTACATCTACTTGTCACTTGTAAAGTTAAGGAATCAATACTGATTAATGTACGTTTTACATTAAAATATTGCTGCTGATATGTATACATCATAACATTACATGTTTTTTTCCTGCTGTTAAACACACTATTGTTGTTCAAAATTCTTATATGACCATATTTCCAAAAATGTGTGAACAAAAATGACAACATGGCTTTAATATAAAAATTTATTTTTTTCTTTCAAGAAGGTCTCATCATACTTCCACAGTGACCAGTTAACCTTTTACACAAACATTAAATAACAGACCTCACAACAGACCTTTCATTAACAATTCTATATATAGCCACTGCCAGAATAGTGACACACGTATCGTGTGTGGTGAGCACACGCATTCATGCACAACGAAGACAAGATTGCGTTGTCTCAATCATTTTAACTATAAATTTATGAGCTCAAAGTATGAGCTCACTGACTGAAATGTCCAACAAAAAGCATCAATTGTCAAATAATATTGATCACATTAACTAGACTAGATGTTTTTGAGGAAATTAGAAAGGGAACAACAACTTAACCCTTGTGTCTGATCAGATTCTTATTTGTTTGATAACTTTGCAGTGATTATGTTTGTAGCCAATATAATATGTGGCATAATCTTTTAATTATATTATATTTTTTTTTACTCTCTTTCATAAATTGTTTATTCAACTTCAGCCCGATCATAACCACCACATATGTTTTTTTTGTCATATTTAACAACTCTTTTCAGAAAAGTGAGAAGAGTATTTCATTACAAAAAAAATATAAAAAATTGTTATGATCAGGGCTGAAGTTGAATAAAATATTTATGGAAAAGAAAGTGGGAAATTATTTCAACATAATCTTTTTATGGAGTTTTTCAATTTAGTCCCCTAATAAGAGTATAATACACAAGGGTTAAATAACAATGGCAGAGGATTTGAATTTAAACACAGTGGAGCTCAGATGAGCTACAGTTGTCCACGACTTATCCTCCAAGGTATCTGCTATATAATAATCTTCAGATTTACTTAAGTGTTATTAGTAGGTTACAGCAGTAAGCATTAGTTTGCTCAGTCAATTATGGCCAATTCGTTTTATATTGTTTAATACAGTTAAATAAATAGATAAATGAAAAGCAATTTTTTTTGTATCCCCCCCCCCCCCCCCCCCCCCCCCACTGTACCGAAAATAATACCGAACCGTGACTTCAAAACCGAGGTACGTACCGAACCGTGGATTTTGTGTACCGTTACACCCCTAATGTTTCTATAACTCTCTCCCATATAACTCTCTCCCATACCCTTAACACCAACCGCTGAAGTGCCCTTGAGCAAGGCACTAAACCCCCAACTGCTCCAGTGGAGTTGCTCAGTGGCCAACAGTGTCAGACTGTGGTTGTACTGGGCAGCTCCCAGGTGTGAATGGAACTCTGTGAATGTGAAGCAGGGCGTAGCTGAAAAAGAGCA
The DNA here is from genome assembly GCF_963971535.1 of Notolepis coatsorum. Taxonomy (NCBI): domain Eukaryota; kingdom Metazoa; phylum Chordata; class Actinopteri; order Aulopiformes; family Paralepididae; genus Notolepis; species Notolepis coatsorum. The sequence continues at coordinate 166,493,943 of NC_140168.1, forward strand.
TCCGTGCTCAGCGAACCTACCCTGGGTAAATAAAGGTTAAAATAAAAAAAATTAAAATAAAAACACTGCAAGAACAGGCTGAAGCAGCAAGTCATTCAAGTAGATGCCGTCCATGGAAGAACAGTGTCCATGAGGGTAATTCCTTGTACTGTATGAACCAGGGAAACAGTGTGTGCTGGGGTACCCTAAGTTTGACTCTGGTTCGCTTGACTTAAGTTTGGGTCACTTCGGTTCCAAGAACAGGCTGAAGCAGCAAGTCATTCAAGTAGATGCTGTCCATGGAAGAACAGTGTCCATGAGGGTAATTCCTTGTACTGTATGAACCAGGGAAACAGTGTGTGCTGGGGTACCCTAAGTTTGACTCTGGTTCGCTTGACTTAAGTTTGGGTCACTTCGGTTCCAAGAACAGGCTGAAGCAGCAAGTCATTCAAGTAGATGCTGTCCATGGAAGAACAGTGTCCATGAGGGTAATTCCTTGTACTGTATGAACCAGGGTAACAGTGTGTGCTGGGGTACCATAAGTTTGACTCTGGTTCGCTTGACTTAAGTTTGGGTCACTTCGGTTCCTTGAGATGCCTCCCTCCCGGTCTGGCGCATAACAAAGCCACTTCTTGACAGTTTCGCTGTAGTCCTGGTCGGTCAGCTTGGGGTAAAACTGTCGAGCAGCAGCTGATAGACACAAAAATAAAAAGTGAGGAAGAGAGGTGAGATGACGATGATAAGAGCACCCCTCACTTCACACGAGTGTGATTTCTTTTAATCACTCAATTACTCACTCTGTAGGTCTACAGCAGGGGTGGCCAACCAGTCAGAGACTAAGAGCCACAAAAAAATGACTGTGGTACCACAAAGAGCCACACCATATACTAGCGTTTCTCAACCTTTTTTTTCAGTCACGACACCCTTCATGTGTTTATAGGTCTCACCCTCTGGCCTCTGAAGTTGCTAATGTCTTTTTTATTTGGGCCTCACAGGGTTAAAAGTACCCTGTGAGACCCACGGTTGCAAAATTACAAAATCACTTTTAGCCATTTAAAAAAATAATGTTTATTTAAAAAATGTTAAAGGGGAACTATTTTACTATTTCTTTCACTATTTGGGCACTTTTACACAATTCCTGTGAGTCTATGGAACACCTAGGTTTTTTTCAAAAAAAATGCATTGTTTTGTATTTCTAATCAAGTACTAAAAACCGCATTTTTCTACCTCAAGATCTTAAGCCGTTTTGAGGCTGGGCTCCAACCACTGTGTGGCCTGGTGCCAACTGCCACATCAACTGCCACATTATTATGCAGCTGAGAAATCTCTGACATCACAGATATGCACATTTTCAGATGACTCAGTTCAGTGAGGGTGAATATTGTGAGAGGAGAATTGGAAGAATTCGCCAATATGAGAATTAGAGACATATATCCTATTAATATAAGTCCACATAGCTAAGAAACAATGGTAAACACTGAAAAAAGCCATTTATAAGATAGTTCCCCTTTAAGCACATGTATAGTCAATTGGTCCTGTTGTTCAGCCTCACAATGCTATTTGATAGTAAATGTGTTTATATGTCCCACCCTCTGGCCTCTGAAGTTGCTAATTTCTTTTTAATTTGGGCCTCACAGGGTTAACCTCTTAAGCCCGAGATATACAGTAAAAGTGTATATTTTCAGCATTATGTTTGTTTACCAATTATTTTAACTGTTATTAGTGAAATATAAGATTATAGAAATCTCAGGGCATTGAGTCGGAAACCGGCGCATATTGACAGGAGGAAGTGGCACAGCCAAAAGTGAGTGTAGTCTTTTGAAGGAAGAGACTCAGGGCTTTCAAATTTCGAAAAACTACCCTACCCAGCTCACACCAGCCCCTGTCAATCATCTGACTTCTGGATTTACTTTTTAATTTCTCTTATTTTTTGGGATTATCTCCCACAAACCTGAACGTTATTGCCATAAAACAGAACGCAGTTAGTTTCTCTACCTTTCTGTGAACGTCTTGCAAAAAACGGTGTTGCAATATGATGAAGAATGGTGGAGAAATTTACATTATAAAAAAGATGGCAGAATTCAGTACTGTATCTACAAAACCTTCTGTTTAATCATCTTCCCTTTATTCATTTGCTTAGATTTTTCAGGTCTGGTCAATTTTAGCATGGTGTTATTTACAGTCAAAGATAATTTTTTTTTAAATAGAATTGATATTCTCCTTTGGTTCATTACAATTTACTCAAGCCTAGTAACAGACACACTATTTCTGACACTGATCCATATAATGTCCCTACATGTAGATTCAGATACCAAGAACATGCAAATGGACCATTTAAAAAAAAATTGTAAATGTTTATTCTACGTCCTTATGGAATGAGTGACATAAAAAAAAAAAAAAAGTAAAAAAAAAATAAAAAAATAAAAAAAAATTTAAAAAAAATATTTTTTTTTTATTTTTTTTTATTTTTTTTTATGGATGGAAGAGCCGCACATTGACGGGCAAAGAGCCGCATGCGGCTCGCGAGCCGCGGGTTGGCCACCCCTGGTCTACAGTAACAAGCTACAGTCAGCATCCAGTTAGACTGGACAGGAAAGAGAAGCAATCGCCTAGCCTGACACCATCTAGGCCAGTGTTTCTCAACTGGTGGGTCGTGATCCAAAAGTGGGTCGCGGAGCTATTTTGAGTGGGTCGCGGATGTGTGTGTAAAAAAAAAAAAAAAAGAAAAACGTTAAAAGTAATTTTTTTTCTTCTTTTTTTTCCTTTTTTTTTTCTTTTTTTTTTCTCACTACCTATCTTTGTGAAAGTGGCTTCTCAGCTCTGGTCTAGCTGAAGACAAAGCGGAGGAACAGATTGGACATTGAGCATGACCTCAGAGTTGCTTTGTCTACCATCACCCCAGACTTTGAGACTCTTGTCAGGAGCAAACAACATCCCCAGTTATCCCATTAGTTCCCTGCATGTTAAGCTAAGAAGTCTGCTAAGAAGGATATATTATTTATTATTATTATTATTTTATTTCATTGTATTTTTAGCCCTTAGTTGCACTTTTGTTGCAACCCCAGTTATCCCATTAGTTCCCCCAAACGTACTGTAGGTCTGTTATGTTAAGCTAAGAAGTCTGCTAAGAAGCATAATTATTTATTATTATAATAATTATTATAATAATAATAATTATAATAATTATAATTATAATTATAATTATAATTTATTATTATTATTATTATTATTATTATTATTATTATTATTATTATTATTATTATTATTATTATTATTATTATTATTATTATTATTATTATTATTATTATTATTATTATTATTATTATTATTATTATTATTATTATTATTATTATTATTATTATTATTATTATTATTTAATTTCATTGGGTTTTTAGCCCTAGTTGCACTTTTGTTGCAACCCCAGTTATCCCATTAGTTCCCCCAAACGTACTGTAGGTCTGTTATGTTAAGCTAAGAAGTCTGCTAAGAAGCATAATTATTTATTATTATAATAATTATTATAATAATTATAATTATAATAATTATAATTATAATTATAATCTATTATTATTATTATTATTATTATTATTATTATTATTATTATTATTATTATTATTATTATTATTATTATTATTATTATTATTATTATTATTATTATTATTATTATTATTATTATTATTATTATTATTATTATTATTATTATTATTATTATTATTATTATTATTTAATTTCATTGGGTTTTTAGCCCTAGTTGCACTTTTGTTGCAACCCCAGTTATCCCATTAGTTCCCCCAAACTTAGGTCTGTTATGTTAAGCTAAGAAATCGGCTAAGAAGCATATTATTTATTATTATTTTATTTCATTGGGTTTTTAGCCCTAATTGCACTTTTGTTGCAACCCCAGTTATCCCATTAGTTCCCCCAAATTTAGGTCTGTTATGTTAAGCTAAGAAATCTGCTAAGAAGCATATATTATTTATTATTATTTTATTTCATTGGGTTTTTAGCAATAGTTGCACTTTTGTTGCACTTTTTTGTGTTTATTTCATATTTTGAAAGATTGCGTATTACTGCAATTTTCTTTTATACTATCTTCCCGAGCCCCAAGATGGCGATTTAACTCGATGCTGCTTAATAACAAGGAATTCATTACACAACTCAAAGAAGCTCTTACAGTATTCCTACGGGAGAATGCAAACTCGGTGCAAGACCCCAGAATAATATGGATGTCGGTAAAGGGAATGATCAAGGATTTCACTGATATCTTTTCAAAACAAAATGGACACATATCTTAATCAAATTATTCTCCCTAAACTTTCAGAGGATGACGCTAAACAGTTAGAAACACCGATCACACTAGAGGAACTCAAGAAGGCCATATCCGAAATGCAAAGTGGTAAGGCTCCTGGAAGAGACGGTATCCCACCCACCAGAAATGTACCTCTCTTGTTGGGACATAATTGGACCCTTATTACTAAATATGATCTTATACTCAGTCAAGGAGGGGAACTTCCATAAGAACGACAATATTGCACTCATAACAGTCCTTCTCAAAAAAGACAAAGACCCCACAGAGTGCGGTAGTTACAGACCTGTAAGCCTCCTCGGAACCGATATCAAACTGTACTCTAAGGTATTAGCCATCAGATTACAAAAGCATATGACGTCTTTAGTTCATCCGGACCAAACTGGCTTCATAAGAGGCCGCCTGATCACTGATAACATAAGACGAATACTGCACGTACTAGAAGCCGACAAGGACGACACCATACCTAAGGCGATGCTGTCCCTGGATGCAATGAAAGCTTTTGACAGGCTGGAATGGTCGTATCTATGGGCAGTATTAGAGAAGATGGGGTTAGGTAAAGGTTTCATTGATATGATTAAAGTAGTATACAAAGACCCATCGGCCATGATTACAACAGGTATAATCACCTCCGGAATCTTTCCGGTATCACGCTCAGCTAGACAGGGTTGCCCTCTTAGTCCCGGACTATTCCATCTTTCATTAGAACCTTTAGCACAATATATAAGACAATCCCAATCCATAGAACCAATCGTAATCAAGGGCACACAACATAAAATTAGTTTATATGCGGACGACGTAATACTGTTCATGCAAAACCCCAACACCACACTGCCTCATCTGCTCAAGTTGATTGAGAACTTTGGAGATTTATCGGGATTCAAGATAAATTGGCCGAAGTCGGCTTTCCTTCCACTTAACGCCCCTGCAAAAAAAGATATAACCCTCCCAGGAGAGATACCTATGGTAAAACATTTTAGATGTTTGGGAGTGGAAATATTCCTCACCATAAGACAAACAGTGAAGCACAATTACACAAAAATCCAAAACAAAATCAAAGACGACCTTGATAGGTGGGCAAAACTTAAAAACTCAGTACAGGCACGGATATCAATAGTTAAGATGGACGTACTACCTAGAATCAACTTCTTCAGCTCAATGCTACCGTTACCCCCTCCAGAGGGTTACTGGAAAAAATTACACTCCTCCACATACAAATTTATTTGGAATAACAAACCACCACGTATAAAAAGATCCACCGCACAGAGAAATAAAGCAGACGGTGGCAAGCATTTCCAGATGTTTGAAGACTCAAGGTGTTCCATTAACGAAACCAATTGAACACCACAGATACCACAAATTCTTCTATGAAATAGAGACATCAAGAGGTTTTGTTTCAGATTTTTATCATCAATTACTAACGTCCTCATATGAAACCCTCCACCTAGACTCCGTCTGGAGGAGGGATATACCAGACCTGGAAAGTGATTTTGATTGGCAAGAAGCCTGGGCAAATGTTCGACTCACATCAAGGAACCCGGACCATCAACAAATCAATCTTAACTATATTCACAGGACATACTTGACTCCTATAAGACTGAAAAAAATGGGTCTTATACAAGACTCCAAATGCTCCTTATGTACAAATGGGGACGAGGGGACATTTATGCACATGTACTGGGACTGCCCACCAGTTAAGATATTCTGGAAACAGGTGACCCAGCAATTATCAAATCTCTTAACTTGGAATATACCTGTACACCCCTCTGTATTACTGCTGAATGATGTTTTTGAGTGTGCAGTACATCCACAGCTAAAGAGATTGGTTTTATCGGGTATCACAGTGGCTAAAAAGCTGATAGCATCACGATGGTTCCAACCGGAAAAAATGTGCCGAAAGGTCTGGATTATTACATATCTTGATGTGATCTATCAAGAAATATCTACAGCAAGAATTTTGGGTCTCAATGAATCCAAAATGACATTGTGGTTAGAAGTGGTGGAGAAAATAAAAGCTAGCATATAATGGTAATGTCTGGTTAGGAGCGAGGGAAAATGGATGGATTATCCAATGGGGGGTCCGGGAGGGGGGGGGTACGAGCTGGAGCATATGTGTGTAGGTTTTTAGATAACAGGTATTAAGGGTATATCCTATATAAGACAATTAACTAAATGTGATTTCATTGGATGTGCACTGTCAACTAATGCTTGTATATCTTATCGTGTGTTGTCATGTTTGTTTATGTGTTTGTTTAAAAAAATAATAAAAAAATTAAATACAAAAAAGAAATCGGCTAAGAAGCATATTTATTATTATTTTATTTCATTGGGTTTTTAGCCCTAATTGCACTTTTGTTGCAACCCCAGTTATCCCATTAGTTCCCCCAAATTTAGGTCTGTTATGTTAATCTAAGAAATCTGCTAAGAAGCATATATTATTTTTATCAATAGTTGCACTTTTGTTGCACTTCTTTGTGTTTATTTCATATTTTGAAAGATTGCGTATTACTGCAATTTTCTTTTTTTTTACATAAACCATAGTGGTTAAAAATGTTGGGTTGCGACTTAATGACTAAGGAAAATGTTGGGTCCCGAGGCTAGACCAGTTGAGAACCACTGATCTAGGCAATACAATGTGTATCCATGCACCTCTAAAGCTCACCAATTACGTTGTCCATTTCTTATAGGTTGCACTTTCATCACTTTATTCCAACATAACACTTTTTTTTTAAGTTTTTGCAACAGCATAATTATATTCTGAATCACCAGCAGACAGTCATGCCTCACTACCTAAACTTAACCTATGAAGTAGTTTGCAGGGGAGGAAGCTCACCAAACATGCAGGCTTGTATTGTTGTGTGCTTGAATGGCTTCTTGCTTTCTGAACAACGCTTGTCTTTCTTTCCAGCCCAGTTGAACCCACTGGCCAGGGCGTTGGTCATAGCAGTTTTCAACATCAGTCTGATCAGGTTCTCTGAATTGGTGCCTCCTACCAAAGCCAGGCGAGAAATCTAAATCAGAGAGAAGAAAATGAAGGCCCTGCGTTAGAAACAGCATAACATTTATTTTATGAACACAGAGCAACCAACTTGTTTATACACACACTTTATGCATGCACTGATATTCCAGCCCATGCCAGTCGTTAGGTTTAACCACATTAACCCTCCTGTCCATATGTAAACGGTATATTTAAACAATTTCAAAACGTTTCATAAATAGCAGATATACAAGCTCTAACACGTTTTGAACTAGAAAGTGCTAAACACATTTTTCCCCTGAACAAGACCACACTGAAATGATCTACATTTGATAAATGAATGCAGTTCAATAAATTACCATCTTTTGACGGACTGATTGCTCCATCAGTAATGATTCTGCCTCATTGAAGTCTTGTTCACTGGCGATTGGCAGCTGGAAGGGGAGCATAGTGGTTGTGGTGGCCACCCCGTGTCCCCTGGTCCCACCCGATATGTTGCCCTCAGCCAACTCGGTCTTGATGAACTGCACATCTCTGGACAGATCCTTCACCACCACAAGTAATTCAGCAAGCATTGAATTCATCTTCTGGATGGTAAGGTCTTCAGAAGAAGAGTTAAAATCATTAAGTGAGAAATAAAAATAAGCAGCAAATCACACAAGGAATTACACCATGTCCAATAGACTTGCCTTTCATAAGCTGCCCGTCATCGCCGGCCATCTGTCTACGCTGTGAAACACCAGATGGGGTGTTGTAGTGCCCTGAGCTGTATCCTGACATCCCTGTAGAAACAAAATCATAGTTATATATTTCACTATAGTTTGACTGCATTGGATCAAACTGGTGGTAGTTCCCTCTAAAATGGCATACCATTTTGTGCATGTTGTGAGAGACCAGGGGGACTGTTGTATTGCCCCGAGCTGCATCCCGACATCCCTGTAGAAACAAATCATTATATTTAAAAATAAATACAAAATCTGACTTGTCAGTCAAACTAACATACATGTCATAATCACTAACACCGGTTCCTGACAGGCAGCAAGCGAGCGAACTGGAGACGAAATCGCGCACGACACTGTCCTGATATGACGCAGCGCGTGTCCGAGTGTGTGTGTTACCTGGAACAGGGGGCAAAGCAGCCTGCGATTCTCAACCAATAAAAAGTGTTTAGGGGCGGGACTCGGCCGCGTAATCGCTCAACTAGAGACACAGCGAGCGAATATTTGAGGGGTGAATGACATCGCTGCTCAGTTCACTGTCGCTCGCGGCAGGTCAGGATAGTCTGATTGAAACGAATACATTTTAATCACTTTTTCTCGTTCGCTCGCTCGCTTGTGTCGCTCTATGTCAGGAAGGGGTGTAAGGAGTTGTATCCCCGTCTCTCAAAACACTGTTACTGAAAGAGTACAGTATCATACCACTACTTGCACTTTGTCGATCTTGCAGCTGCTGGACATGTGAGGCCTGCTGGAGCTGGTGATACTGTGCAATATCCAATCCTGGCATCTCGGCTGAAACACAGTGGGAAATACACAAAGTTATTAGCAAATGACGCTATTGTAATCCCCCATGTGAGAAATTTTTTGATTTCCATTCAGCTGATGTCACGTGCACTGCCAAATACTACTTTAATAAAAATATCAAAGACAATGCGAGACAATACAGATATTTTAAACATGCCAGAATATTATGTTATGAGACTGCTTGATAACTCACCATTATGTTGAGTTAGCGATTGCCGGTAGTTGCTAGTAACCAGATCTACAAAGGGGAAATGTAAAATAAGTTGCGACTCAAACATGGTGGAAATTGTGCTCAATATAAAAGCATTATGTACAACTACACATTTTTATTGTGACATTGCTTGCAACTTGTGAAGGCTTTGAATTTTTGTAGTGGGCTGGCATGCATACATTGTAAACATGTATTCTGTTGCATGCATGATGCCAGCGAGCTCCTGCCAACAAGCTCCTCACAAGAACACAGATATGGGTTCACTTACTGTTATTTGGATCAGGAGTCTGCAACGAATCTAAATAGCTGTAGATCATGCCACCATCCAAATAATCTAAAAAAGGTAAGCCAGGGTGAGAATTGAAGATGCTACAAATCATGTTTAAACAGTCTAGTTGGCATTTTAACATTCATAGCAACATACCATTCATTGTAGGCTCTTGGCCTAGTGGCCACACAACTGGAGGCTTGCCGGATCTTAGTGCCTTACGAGACCGGCTCGATTTTGGAGTCTGTCCTACAACATATTTTAGTTGGCATGTTATTCACAATGTATATATTTTGGGCCAACTATAGAATAACTGCAAGAAACACAGAAGTCCAATCAAATTAAAATGCTCAATTTGTCGGTACATGGTCAGACTAATTTGTTTAACTGTTTATTATTATTATTATTATTATTATTATTATTATTATTATTATTATTATTATTATTATTATTATTATTATTATTATTATTATTATTATTATTATTATTATTATTATTATTATTATTATTATTATTATTATTATTATTATTATTATTATTATTATTAACTGTAGCAGTGATCATTTCCAAAGTGCCTATATAAAATAAATGCATTGCATCAATACCTGGGAAACCCACATCAGGTGCTTTGGCAAAACGTTTTCTTTTGGCGTCGCCACTCGAGTGGTCATCAGAGTCCGAGTGCACATACTGCTGATTTGGCCAATTTTTTTTTTATATATACACACATGTAATAAATGTAGTTATGATACTACGCTTATTAGTCAAGGCTAAAGTCTGAATACATAGGCCCTCAGGCCACTGTGTGTTATCCTTTTAGCACTACTTGCAACTACAACAGCAGTGCAATTATTTACAACACCCTAGGGAGAGTTGTCCCTTTATCAAAGTGAACACTGTACCTGGATCTTCTTTTCTGGCGGAGATTTCCTTCGTCCTCAGATTCAATTTCAGAGGTTGGACACATAGTTGAGGTGTACTTGGTCTCTCGTTTTTTGGCCTCATCATGGGTCTCTGGAAAGAGCAGAGAGAAAATGACAATTAACATATCTGCAGTCCAGTGTTTAACGAAAAAATATATATAACACCTCTTATCATATGTCATCGTGCATCGTCACAATTTGCATCCTCACTTTTTGTGTATGTGTTGCACGAATTACTCACCACACGTAGTAAGCTCACGTACATCCTTATAGGTGAGCCATTTATCATCTGGTTGCAGTCCATCTCGAAGGGCTTTTGTGAGCTTTATGTGTTTAGGGGGCCATAACACAGTCTGGTCTTTAGCATTAAACCAGCTCTCTAGAACTACTGCTGTCCCACCATTTGGGAACTGTACAACTGACCACAGCACCACCTCACCATTCATCTTCAAAGGGCTGAAATGAGAATTTACGGTACTCATAATCAGTAGCGGCTCGTGGATGCTTCGCCACTAGGGGCGCTATACCAAACATTTTGCAAACATGTACAAGGCACGCATTGGCGAATATTATCACCATTGCCATCGATCAATATATGATCACAGTCAGTCAAATGCAACCACGTTTCCAATAGCCCAACACAAACACGCACAGCTCTCTCTCTCTCTCTCTCTCTCTCTCTCTCTCTCTCTCTCTCTCTCTCTCTCTCTCGCTCTCTCGCTCTCTCGCTCTCTCTCTCTCTCTCTCAGATGATGTCAGATCCATTCAATAATAAACACATTTGTATATCTCGTCATTTTAAACAAGTTACCATTCATTGTCTGAGTGGTTATGCCCCACACGCGGCGAAATTAGAGAGAGAGAGAGAGAGCGAGAGAGAGAGCGAGAGAGAGAGAGAGAGAGAGAGAGAGAGAGAGCGAGAGCGAGAGCGAGAGAGAGAGAGAGAGAGAGAGAGAGAGACCACGGCGGGTGCAGCATAACAGAAGAGAGAGAGAGAGAGAGAGAGAGAGAGAGAGAGAGATAGAGAGAGAGAGAGAGAGAGAGCGTTAGTTAAGCATTAGCTGAGTGGCTAACAGCAGCTAAAGTTAGCTGAGTTGGCTAAAAGAGAGAGAGAGAGAGAATTAACTCACTTTGTTTAATTGAAACGTGGTCCAGCCGGAGGGCTTAATAAAGTGTATGTCCACTGACTGTCCCCCAGACTGTTGTCGATGTATATCCATTCCACTCACTGCCCACTGTCCAGACTCCAGACTGAATCACAAGTTCACAACACACAGCTTCGAACATGTTGCAAACTGTGGCTAAGGAAAAAACTGGCATCGCCGCGTCGGCCAATCAGAGAGCGTCTCCGCGAAATGCGGCTATGGAAATTCTAGACGGAAATTCTAAACGCTTGACTAGACCGCTTCAAATCGCGCCCGGATTCCAACATAATAGTCATATTTCAACGCACAACGCGTTACGCACTGATTGGCTGTGACGGATACAGCGATCGAACAGTGACGCGCACTCAGAGCGCTATCGCGTCTAGCCCGGGCCGAGAAATACAAAAAAATATATAAAAAAAAAAAAAGTGAGTCACTTCCTGTTCCTGAAAACGAGTATTTTTTTATTTTATATAGTAACGTTATATTGTGCATTGGAAACACAAACATACTTAAAATGAGTAAATATTATTCATTTTAAACATGTTTATATTATTTATAGGGCTATAAAACAAAAAACAAAAAAATAATTGTTCTTGTTCTCATATAACCAGGGCAGGGCCTGAGGGGGGGCGGCGCCCTAGCGCCCCCCCAGTGGCGGCCGCCACTGCTCATAATGATCTCTCCTTACAAGCCATTCCCATACCGTCCTACAAAGCCAAAGTGCACTACACACATTGCATTTTTGAAGCATTTAAAGGAAAACTCCAACATTTTGTGAAATAAGTTATAAGAAGATACATACCTTTTTCGTCTCTCTGCATGCATTGGGCTTAGGGAATGCCTGAACCGTTAGCCTAGCTTAACTTCATCACTGGAAGTGGGGCAGACATCTAACCTAGTTCACTATAGTCAGGAAATATACTCCAAATACAATCAAAATACAACTCCCAAACGTTCCCGTAAACATGTTGTGACCTGTGTATTTACCACGTCTCCCAGTCACACAAATCACACAAGTCTCCCAGTCACACAAGTCACACAAGTCTCCAAGTCACACAAGTCTCCAAGTCACACAAGTCACACAAGTCACACAAGTCCAAGTCACACAAGTCTCCAAGTCACATGAGTCACACAAGTCTCCAAGTCACACAAGTCTCCAAGTCACACGAGTCACACACGTCTCCAAGTCACATGAGTCACACAAGTCTCCAAGTCACAAAAGTCTCCAAGTCACACAAGTCACACAAGTCCAAGTCACACGAGTCACACGAGTCACACAAGTCTCCAAGTCACATGAGTCACACAAGTCTCCAAGTCACACAAGTCTCCCAGTCACACAAGTCTCCCAGTCACACAAGTCACACAAGTGTCCAAGTCACACAAGTCTCCAAGTCACACAAGACACACAAGTCACACAAGTCCAAGTCACACGAGTCACACGAGTCACACAAGTCTCCAAGTCACATGAGTCACACAAGTCTCCAAGTCACACAAGTCACACAAGTCTCCAAGTCACACAAGTCTCCAAGTCACACAAGTCACACAAGTCCAAGTCACACGAGTCACACGAGTCACACGTCTCCAAGTCACATGAGTCACACAAGTCTCCAAGTCACACAAGTCACACAGTCTCCCAGTCTCACAAGTCTCCCAGTCACACAAGTCTCCAAGTCACACGAGTCACACAAGTCTCCAAGTCACACAAGACACACGAGTCTCCAAGTCACACAAGTCTCCCAGTCACACGAGACTCATGTGACTGGGAGACTCGTGTGACTTGTGTGACTGGGAGACGTGGTAAACACACAGGTCACAACATGTTTACAGGAACGTTTGGGAGTTGTATTTGGAGTATATTTCCTGACTGTAGTGAACTAGGCTAGATGTCTGCCCCACTTCCAGTGATGAAGTTAAGCTAGGCTAACGGTCCAGGCGTTCCCTAAGCCCAATGCATGCAGAGAGACGAAAAAGGTATGTATCTTCTTGTCCAACTCCAGGGAAGATGTTAAATAAGCTAATTTCACAAAATGTTGGAGTTTTCCTTTAAGCGTTTCAATTGGCCAGCCAAACATGTTATCTGTGTACATGTGATATTGTACTAATTGTGTATTTATTAATGAGGTAAGTTATGCCCCGAAATCCGACGTTAGAGTCAGTGTGTCAATATAGTTACTGCACTTTAGCTTTGTAGGGCAGTATGGTTATGCTGTTAAATGAAGTAGTGGTATTGCAATGGCACCATCTCCGTCTGGAGAGAGAAGACATTTGCGCTTGATATAGCCAAGTTTACCTATCCCTATATCTTCTTGCAAGCCACTGACCTTGTATGTACCAATGTATGATGATTCACAGGGATACATGTAGTATGGCTGTTTGTGTCTGTACTTTCTGTAAATTATATATACCTCTTCCTCTGATTTAAGAATATTCTCTACTAATGCAAATCCATCTCCAACCTCAATACAATTGTCTCCTTTCTTTGTGGACAAAGTAAACCGATGAGTGGAGACCTTCCTGTACTGTTGTGAAGAAGTAAACTGTGGGGGGACAGGCCCATCAGTGTGAATATTACACAAAATTGGATCATCGGTGGGACATGGGGATCCAACATGTGGAATTTCAGACAACCTTTTCACTACCTGTTGTAGAGGCTGATGTGGCTTGTGTAGAAGATGCTTAATTTGTCCAAGATAGTTCTCAAAAGGGAATCCTGAGATATTATCTAGAGTGCCAAACTTCCTGTATTCCTCAGCCAAATGAATAAGCTGGTGTACATTGTACACAATTTCATCTTTTCCATACACTGTCCCAAAGTGTTCAACAAAAGAAACCATCAACTTGTGCGCAAAGGCCAACATTTCCTCAGAAATACTAGGGGACAGCAACAAGTACATTCCAACAGAAAACAACATGAAGTTGTCATACAGCTCACTGGGGAGGGAATCCTTCAAAACAACAGGACCCCAATACAACATGAAGGATCGCAACTCAGTAGCTTTCCAGCGATCTAACTCTGACAGTTCCCTTGGTTTACGGTTAAATTCACAAGGCATGTAGGAACGTAGCTTTAGCAGTTTACCTGAAATCGCTTGTACAGTTTTGGAAGGGACCCTTGTTGCCAAATTCTTCCCCTTTAACCATATATTAAGCAGTTTCCTTGTAACTCTGAGACAACAGAGATGCATGTAATCAGTTGGAAACATAGAAACCATCTTAACTAAACCTGTTAAAGGGCTCGTCCCATTGTGATGTGCCTCATCAACCATGTCTGAGAAACTGGAGTCTGTCCTAAGTCTGACTTTTGTTTCAGGATATGTCATTTTATTTCTCCATACACCCTCCTGAAAACACTTGTCACAACCAGAATAGCCATTAAATGCCTTGGTCTGCTTAATATAAGCTCTAGTCGGGGCATCACAAATGAAAGAAGAAATCTGTACATCAAATTGCTTGTCATTATAAATAATGCCATTAGACAGTACATTCTGAAGATCTTTGACAAACTGCTCTAGGTACTCAAAAACACTATTTGGCTTGCTTAGACAACAAAAAATGCCAACAACAAATGGGGACTTTGTGTAGTCACATTTGAGACTTCCAAGTATGGGCCAAAACTGAAGTTTAGAACTTTTGAATAAAGGTAAACCATCTATATTAAACTGTAAATTAAGAGTTGTCAGAGTTGCCGGTAAAATCAAACATGCCAACCGTGAAAGCACCCCTTTGACTAAACCAAAATGATAGTATTCTCCCCCTTCAATCTTAGTGGTAGGCACAAGTTTTTGTGTTCCTAGCAATGTTCTTCCATCTTTAGGAAGGGTGGGGTGAAACATCTTCAAAATGGACAGCAAAGATGATAGTGCAACCAGAGAGACTGAATAGGATGTTGCCCAATATTTTAAACTTGTCATGAGGAAATCTTCATTATGCTCATCACTGTCAAAGACATGTTCAGGTTCAATTTAGTCATACCCAGCTATACTTTCAAAATGTGCATTTGACTCACCTGGTGAGTCAATATTTAAGATAAGATAAGATATTCCTTTATTAATCCCCTTGGGGAAATTCATGACACACACATACATCTCAACGTCTCATTAATAATAACAACACATCACAATCATTAAATTTTTGCAGTAACAACGGCACAGCATAAATTCAACAGACATGTACATTTGTTGACACATGTCATCTACAGGAGGCCTGAGACACCGTATGTGATAGTCGGCAGCAACAACACTAAGTAGTAAAACAAGGCATCGTCGCGCCAGGTGGCAGGAGGGAGGGAGGGATGGAGGGAGGGGAGGGATGGGGGAGACTGGGGGACAGGAATTGGGTTATGAAACAGTCTTAGGGCCTCCCCTCCAACGCGCGTCGGAGGCAGCCGTCCTAGATAAGGCGTAGGCGCCAGGCATACTCGCAGAGGGAGGAGTGGGTAGAGAATGGGGGTGGAGGGAGGGGCGGGGGGCGGGGGCCTCATCAATCTTATCGCCCCCAGACAGCACATCTCGTTCCTCCTTCCCTGGAATCGCTTCCCTGGAATCGCTCCCCCGCACCGACCTCGACCTTGGTTGGTTTCACAGCAGAATGGGATATGGGGGGGGGGGGGGGTTAATTGGGTTAATTTAGTTTAATCATCATCACCATCATCATACCCCCTATTAGCACGGTATGGTGGCATCTTTATTTTCACGTCTCTAATTTCCATCGTGATGTCCAGAATGGCCTGAGACCGCGACAGTTCCTCTGCGTGGTTAGTAACAAGTCTCTTCAATTGTCTTCAAGCACGATTGTTCATCTACATGATAGATTTCGCGCCGTTCCAACATGGTCTTGGAGCTCAATTGTTCATCACCCCGCAGGGTGTTAAGGTCAGCGATCCTTTTATACAGTTCCATTTGGTTGTCTTTGATCCCGGCCATGTCCCTGGCCATGGGATTCAACTTGTTCCGAATTAGATTCAGACAGTACCAGATCCAACAGCTGACGGAGCCCAAGCCGAGCAGCATGACAATTAGAAGATATACGTCTTCAACGTCGTTTATCTCCAACGGGAAAAAGCATATCGCAAGCCATGTCCCGTATGAATTTATAGTGTATCCCGCCTGATAGCTCCCAAGAGGGCATAATGGGTCATCCGCATTTTGCCTCCTCGTCGAGAATATGCGATCAATCGCTGTAAAAGCCCAGCTTATTAGATCCATATTACGGTCAAAAGTCGAGTTGATTCTGCTGTAAAAAGAAAAAGAAAAGGTCAAAAACGGCCGAGCATCTCCAGCGAGAGGCAGATCCAGGCTCTGGGGAAAGGAGCTGTAGAGGGCTGGTACGGACGTCTCCGGGCGGGTAAGAGAAAGGCCTTGAGGTGTTCTGTGGAGGGTGGGAGAGGAGTAGATATGCGACTGCTTCTGGGAGAGGTTGGAGAGGAAATGCAGATCAAATTTTCACTTTGATCACTGGTCTGTTTAGTGGCAAGTCTGAAGTTGATAAATCTAGTGGCAAGTCTGATCTAGTTGTTAAATCTAGTGGCAAGTCTGTCTTTGGTAAATCTAGCAGGCACTCAGTAGAGGCTGTGACAGGATCTGTGTTCTCTAAAGAGTGATGGTTTGTCCTTGAATTAGCAGCAACAATTAACTTATAATCAGTGAGGATAGCCTGCTCTGTCTCTCTCAGTAATTTGTTGACTCTACGTCTTTTAGCCCGAGAATAAGATGACATAGTGATGAGGTGCTGTAGTCAATGTAATGGTACATAAATTGTGCTATTTACTTGACTAGAACAGGTCTTTGCTTCAATTGCTGCAACGCGCGGCTTCTTGAAACTGGTACGTGATTCTGGAAAAAGAAAGAAAAAAGGGGGGAGGGTCCTGATTAATGTGCTGCATTGCAATGTGCAGGGTGAAACGCTTGCATAATTCTACATTTTGATCAATATCAAGAGAGTTCATTATTATATTATTGTTATATTGTTCATTAGAAAATACCATGCATATAACCAAACGTCTAACTATATAGTCAATGTAATGGTACATAAATTGTGCTATTTACTTGGCTAGAACAGGTCTTTGCTTCAATTGCTGCAACGCGCGGCTTCTTGAAACTGGTACGTGATTCTGGAAAAAGAGAAAAGGGGGGGGTCCTGATTAATGTGCTGCATTGCAATGTGCAGGGTGAAACGCTTGCATAATTCTACATTTTGATCAATATCAAGAGAGTTCATTATTATATTATTGTTCATTAGAAAATACCATGCATATAACCAAACGTCTAACTATATAGTCAATGTAATGGTACATAAATTGTGCTATTTACTTGGCTAGAACAGGTCTTTGCTTCAATTGCTGCAACGCGCGGCTTCTTGAAACTGGTACGTGATTCTGGAAAAAGAAAGAAAAAAGGGGGGAGGGTCCTGATTAATGTGCTGCATTGCAATGTGCAGGGTGAAACGCAAAACACAAAACAATATTGATTCAATGACATGTTTTCAACATTGGTCAATTGGTTCATCGGTTAATGGGTGATCCATCATCAATCGTCGACCTTAACCAAAAATCAAGCATTTTGACCATAAATCAACATTGAATTAACACCTTTTGCTATCTGGGAGGCCTCAAGGTTTTGTAATTGGGAGGAATCATTTAGCTTAATAGGTATATATAATTGGGTGTCATCAGCGTAAAAATGAAAGTTTATGCCAAATTTGCATATGATATTGCCGAGGGGTAGCATGTAAAATCGAAAAAAGCAAAGGGCCCAGGACAGAGCCTTGTGGGACACCACATTGCACTGAGGGTCTCAGATGTTAAATCATTATAGACCACGCAGTGTGTTATAGTACATGTACAGTCAGTGGCGGCTCGCCACTAGGGGCGCTCGGGCGCCGCCCCCCCTGGTTAACCCTGGTTAAAAGAGAGATGAACAAGAAATATTTTTTTTTAGTTTTTTGTTTTATAGCCCTATAAATAATATAAACATGTTTAAAATTAATAATATTTACTAATTTTAAGTATGTTTGTGTTTACAATGCACAATATAACGTTAATAATATCAAATATAAATAATCGTTTTCCTGAACAGGAAGTGACTCACGTTCCGTTACCGTAGCCTCATTTCTCCTAGCCTTATTTCTCTCGTCTCGGGCTAGACGCAATAGCGCTCTGAGTGCGCGTGCACACCGTGCACTGTTTCATCGCTGTATCCGTCGCAGCCAATCAGTGCGTAACGCGCTGTGCGTTGAAATATGATGTATTATGATGGAAGCCGGGCGCGATTTGAAGCGGTCTAAGCCAGCAGCCTTAGCAGCGTCTATCATTTCCGTAGCCGCATTTTCGCGGAGACGCTCTCTGATTGGCCGACATCAGTTTCTGTTGTAGCTGTTGTGTAACTTGTGTTGTTGTGATGCAGCTATTTGTCTTAGAGCGTGACGGCAAGTTCTTTCGACGGTTAAGCTTAGGCACTCTTTCAAAGTTGGTTAAGGTTAGAGTTTGTCTTAGAGCATGGCGATAGAACGCCAGGTAGTTTGCAGTCTGTTCGACGTGGAAATGGGCAAAGAAATCATCACAGTACTTGTGTTGTGTGGTGCTAACACTTGGCTAACAAGAAGCTATATGGCGGATGCAGTCTGGACAGTGGTCTGGATATACATCAACAGTCTGGGACTGTGGGACAGTGGATTATACACTTTATCAAGCCCTCCTGCCCTGGACGTTTCAACTAAACAGTGAGTCTCTCTCTCTCGCTCTCTCTCTCTCTCGCTCTCTCAACACAGCGATGCTGTGTTCCTGTGTCTCAGATAAATGCGGCTACGGAAAGTATTGACGGTGCTTGCTGAGATGATAATAGCGCTTCAAAACGCGCTGCTGTGTTGTGAACTATAACATTAATTTCGCTGCTGCTGATGCATAATTAATGGATGGATGAATGAATGAATGGTGAGTTGTTTAAAATGACAACATATACATATGTGTGAATTATTTTATTGGATTGATCCGAGAGACAGAGAGAGAGATTGCTCCAGAGCATTTATTAATGTTACATTTTCAACTCGACCTAACGTGAACCCCCTGCGACCACCCAACAGTAGATAGTACGGGCCGCCACTGTGTACAGTAGTATGATCTGTTAGAGGAGGTGCAGGTAGATAATATGATGAGAGGAGGTGCAGGTAGATAGTATGATCTATGAAACAGGAACTCATGGTTTCATGGTCATCACCACACAAACAACATGTAACCACTGTTAGTGAATGGGAGTCATAGGAGTGACTGCACGTTTCGCAATTCTTGGTCAAATCCTTCCATAAATGATACCCTTTCATTTAGCATTTGCTGCGTTAGTAACAGTGTGCTGTCTTAATCTCAAGGGATCTTCTGATTAATAATAATAATAAAATAAAAGCAATGTAAATGTTGGAAATATTTGTGTGGACTATTATCAGACCAAAGAACCATCTGAACATCACATGGAAAAAGTGATAAAAACGAGAAAAACAAAACGTAGGTCTTCAGACTGGAATAGCCCAATGACCTCCCTCAACCAGAAATACTCATTAACCCTTTCACTACCACACTACCAAAGGGTTAACCGTCTGTAGTGTGGTAGTGAAAGGTTAACCTTCTGTAGTGTGGTAGTGAAAGGGTTAAGGAGGTTATTCTCTTCACTGTATGCACTTTGTTAAGCCGGGGCTCGAACCCAGAACCTCAGGCTACTCCCCTAGAGCCCCTAACAGAGCCCCTAACAGAGCCCCTAACAGAGCCCCTAACAGAGCCCCTAACAGAGCGGTTAACAGAGCCCCTAACAGAGCCCCATAACAGAGCCCCATAACAGAGCCCCTAACAGAGCCCCTAACAGAGCCTAACAGAGCCCATAACAGAGCCCCTAACAGAGCCCATAACAGAGCCTAACAGAGCCCCTAACAGAGCCCATAACAGAGCCCCTAACAGAGCGCCTAACAGAGCGCCTAACAGAGCCTAACAGAGCCCCTAACAGAGCCCATAACAGAGCCCATAACAGAGCCCCTAACAGAGCCCATAACATAGCCCCTAACAGAGCCCCTAACAGAGCGGTTGACGAGGCCTAGCGATCACACCACAGCGCCTCATCATCTCACACGCCCCATGAAAGGTACAAGTACTTTGAAGATTTTCATCTCCCCCCGAATCGTATTGGTACACAGAGCGCTCGGCAACATTACGGCCCTGAGTGTCGACTTCCTGCCTCTCGTTAGATTAGCCTGACAGCCACCTGCCTTTCATTAGTCTCCACAGGGCTGTAGCCGTTGGTCCATAAAGGGGGTTCCCGGCACATTTACCAACGTCAGGTAGATTACAAGTGTCAGCTCTGACCCGACGTCCATGTAATGTGGGACATGCATAATTAACCGGAGACCGTTTATTACCCCCCCGCCCCCCCTCCCCTCCAGCAGCACGGCTGTGTACTGCGTGAGTGTTGAGGGGCGAGTTCACGTGTGTGTGTGTGTGTGTGTGTGTGTGTGTGTGTGTGTGTGTGTGTGTGTGTGTGTGTGTGTGTGTGTGTGTGTGTGTGTGTGTGTGTGTGTTGAGTGAGTGAGTGAGTGAGTGAGTGAGTGAGTGAGTGAGTGAGTGAGTGAGTGAGTGAGTGAGTGAGTGAGTGAGTGAGTGAGTGAGTGAGTGAGTGAGTGAGTGTGTGTAAGGGAAAGAAGTAGAATAAGTACGAGTGTGTGCTCATTGCTGATGTTCCTTTGTATCTATTATGTGTTGATGTGAACTGTGTTTATGTTCCTTTGTATCTATTATGTGTTGATGTGAACTGTGTTTATGTTCCTTTGTATCTATTATGTGTTGATGTGAACTGTGTTTATGTTCCTTTGTATCTATTATGTGTTGATGTGAAC
Organism: Notolepis coatsorum; assembly: GCF_963971535.1. Lineage (NCBI taxonomy): Eukaryota > Metazoa > Chordata > Actinopteri > Aulopiformes > Paralepididae > Notolepis > Notolepis coatsorum. The sequence goes on from NC_140168.1 coordinate 166,515,145, forward strand.
TGTGTTTATGTTCCTTTGTATCTATTATGTGTTGATGTGAACTGTGTTTATGTTCCTTTGTATCTATTATGTGTTGATGTGAACTGTGTTTATGTTCCTTTGTATCTATTATGCAGGGCCGGACTGGGGAAATAATTCATACCGGGAGATATAGCGCGAAATATAGCCCCAGTCAGGCCACTTTTTAAGCGGGGGGTCTGGGGGTCCCCCACCAGGAAATTTTTTGTTACAAAGACTTAATTTCCTGCATTCTGGTGAATTTTAGTGCATGTGAATCACAAACTAATGAGCCAACAATTGCTTAGTACAATGTACTGTTGTGGCACTAGCATCTTCAAAAAGAAAAAAGCAAGAGCACAACATATTTTTCTATTTACTATTATAATACAGTTAACCACTCTCTCCTGTAAGGGCCTTTCTTTTTCTTTGTTTTATCCCTCTCTCCTTCACCCTTTCTCTTTCTTCCACTGTCCATCTTGACATCAACGTTAATTCACTTTCGCTCTACTGTATGATCTGTATCTCTCCCGAGTCCCTCACTACCTGGCTCATTGCCTGGCTGTTATTCTGCATCTGAGTGCCGTCTGCCATTCCATTCGCCGCCTCCGCTGTCAATCAGTTGTATCGCCTGGTCCCGCCTCCACCAATCACAAGCGGCAGCACGGCTCCATTGTGTGTGTGTGATCCGCCGGCCCGTGAGAGAGAGAGTCAGATAGTTCTCCAACTCTGTGGCAGACAGTGAAATCCTGGTTGTTCCCCACCCATCTAGGTTATCTAACTATCGCGCCGCGCCGCCGCCACAACTAGAAACAATCGCCTGGCAAAAAAAAAAAAAAAAAATAATAATAATTTTTTTTTTTTTTTTTTTTTATATATATATATTTTTTTTTTAATCTGTGCAGGCCAGGCCACCGGGAGTCCCGGTGCTCCCGATGGCCAGTCCGGGCCTGCTATTATGTGTTGATGTGAACTGTGTTTATGTTCCTTTGTATCTATTATGTTTTGATGTGAACTGTGTTTATGTTCCTTTGTATCTATTATGTGCAGGGCCGTGGGCCCCGTTCCCCGTACCTGGCTAACTGAGTTAGCCGGATAATTTTCAGCATAGCTTGACTTAAGCCGGACCTTTCCGTTCCCCGAAGTCGGATTTTCTAAATCACCATGGTAACAGATCAGAAAGTTTGAACCTGGTCCGGAGCAGGGTTAAATTCAGTTAGCTGGATGAACCATGGCCACGCCCTCGCAAAGAAATGCCAGCTCGCTTCCTGAAATATTTCTCACAGTCTAGATCCCATTATACCATTCTAAATTATGTTTTTGTGCTTCGTTTTCCTAGAGGGGGCTTTTGAAATGTATAATAATAGAACTAAATGCTGATAATAAATCATATTCAGCCTATAGATTTACTTTGTCCTAAATAAAATAATGCACGTCATATACGGCGCTCGGAGTCGCGATACACGCTGCATGTGGTTATTTTAATAACGGCGCATTGCAAATGTGAATCCCGCAGGGATATTTTTAATGAATGAAACCTATCGGCCGTTTGGCTCTGATTAGTTTCATATATTCTCCGCTGTAGATTTGCTTAACGGAGCGCCCGGATTGTGTTTCATTCAAGCATAAAATTGAAGTGTCTATGTGTGGATTGTGGTTTTTGTGGATTATGAATTACGAGGAATCTGAGGATTGTTGAATTGTATCATCACTCACACGTTATTGTGATATTGTAACTGGGATTAAAATGTCTGATGAGATGCGCTGTTTGACGGATTTGAGCAATTGAATGAGCCGGTGACATCACATTAATGCATTTGAGAATAAAGAGATAAAACTTCATTCAAAAGAAAAATATTCGAAACACGGGTCTCTTGTCCATTGACGGATACACAATGGATATATCCCGTCTGGCACAGTGGTGCAACGGCTAGTGCTCACTCCTGTCAAGCGGACGACCCTAGTTCGAAACCCCGCGTTTCCAATATAATTTTTTTGGAATATAATATTAATGAATATACGCAAAAGTAGCCTAGTTTTAAGTTAAAATATTATAAATCTACATGCATTGAGGATGTCATTCTTTATATAGCTCTCAAAGTGCACCAAATTGAAGCATTTACATTGCAAAAAGAAAAACAAAAAATAGAAAAAGGGGGGATTCGAACGCGGGTCGTCCGCATGAAAGGCATAAGGACCAACCATCACACCACGGTGCCAGATAAATAAAACATCTACCATACATCCATCAATGGATAAGAGAGCCGTATCCTTATTCTGAAAGAGTTGAACTAATTATTTTCGCTAGCAAGATCTCATTTGATTATTCAATCCATAAGCCTACTGCCAGCAGGCACGTTTAAAGAAATATAATCTGATTGATTGAGGTAATGAGGGACTTAAAATTAGCCTATAGATTATGCATTTAACTTGTCGGCGAGGCTATTGAGCCTTACTGCATTGTACCCATTCTGCAATCTGTTAATAAAGTTTTAAATCAATCAATCAATCAATGCCGTTAGAAAATCAGGATTTCTGCGATCGACGCCTGCTGTCTTTTCAGCTGAAGCGGCCGCGCGCAATTATCCTGAGTCTCAAGTCTGGTTCAAATGAACGAGACTGAATCAGTGTTCGAGGAACAGGAAAATCCCGGATTCAAACATCGGGTTAATTGAATCTGGATAATGGGACTCTTGATCGACTTAGTTGAACCAGGTACGGGGAATAGGGCCCTGTTCCTCGTACCTGGCTAACTGAGTTAGCCAGATAATTTTCAGCATAGCTTGACTTAAGCCGTCGGATTTTATAAATCACTATGGCAACATATCAAAAACTTTGAACCTGCTCCAGTGCAGGGTTTAGTTCAGTTAGCACGATAACCTGCATGGCCACACCCTCGCAAAGAAATGCAGCTCGCTTCCTGAAATAATCCTCACAGTCTAGATCCCATTATACCATTCTGAATTATGTTTTTGTGCTTCATTTTTCTAGAGGGGGCTTTTGAAATGTAAAATAATATACCTAAAATGCTGATAATAAATCATATTCAGCCTATAGATTTACTTTGTCCTAAATAATGCACGTCATAGTTATACGGATACGGTGCTCGCGTGTCGCGACACATACTAAGGGGTTATTTTAATAACGGAACATTGCAAATGTGAATCCCGCTGGGATATTTTTAATGAATGAAACCTATCGGGCGTTTGGCTCTGATTCGTTTCATATTCTTCGCTGTTGATGTATTTGCTTAACGGAGCGCCTGGATTGTGTTTCATTCAAGCATAAATTGAAGCGTCTTTATGCGTGGACTGTGGATTATGAATTACGAGGAATCTGAATCTGTGGATTGTTGAATTGTATCACTGTCACTCACACGTTATTGTGATATTGTAACTGGGATTAAAATGTCTGATGAGATGCGCTGTTTGACGGATTTGAGAAATTGAATGAGCCCTTGATGTTTTGAAGAATGAATTTGAGAAAATGCATTTAGCTGTTCAAGCACTGTTATCTGATGATGAACATGAGGTGTCACTGGTATAAACCAAAGGTTAATCAATTCAATGCATGTATGGATGATGTCCAAAACAGATTAAAACCTGATTAATAGTGAAACTGTATCCGTGAATACTTTACCCAAGGCTTGTTGTCCTTCCGCGTTCGGTTTGTGCGCCCTGATTGGCCTCTCAGCGCCCAATCAACTACCGCCGTGCATCAGCTTTCAGTTCCACAGCCCAAGTCCTCTATATTAACGGCCCGCTAGTTCTGCCTCTACTAACAGCCTGCATTATCCAATTCATATCAATCGAAATAACGTATCTCTCTATATTAACGGCTCGCTAGTTCTGCCTCTACTAACAGCCTGCATTATCCAATTCATATCAATCGAAATAACGTATCTATCTATATTAACGGCTCGCTAGTTCTGCCTCTACTAACAGCCTGCATTATCCAATTCATATCAATCGAAATAACGTATCTCTCTATATTAACGGCTCGCTAGTTCTGCCTCTACTAACAGCCTGCATTATCCAATTCATATCAATCCTCTCTATATTAATGTGATTCCATCAACACAACATAAATGTTCAAAACACGACAAGATCGTTTGCATCACTTACCGCGGTTTGCACTTATTCTACCAGTAGTGCGGTAGTTGTTGCCACGGTCGGTATTGGGTCTTTGGGTGAATACTTCAATGGCGGGGAAGAAGAACACTGATAGCGGGGTGTGGATCGTCCCGCGAGCCCCAGACCACCGCCCGCAAGCCCCAGACCACCGCCCCGCAAGCCCCAGACTCTGGGGAGCCTCTGGGGCTCGCGGGACGGTGGTCTGCGGCTCGCGGGACGGTCCTTGAGCGAGTAGTTAGGTGATAGTAGGGCTAACGCGATTGGGCGCTGAGAGGCCAATCAGGGCGCGCAAACCGAACGCGGAAGGACAACTGCCTTGGGTAAAGTATTCACGCAAACTGTATAGCCTCCCTCCAAGCCTCTCTGACACGTTATTTCGGGGGTCGCGCCTTGAAAACTTTGGGAACCATGTATTTATATATAAAGTATATGATACCTAAGCCGAGCGCATACAGTACAGATAACCTCATAAGTATCTATCAATTCGTATCAATTAGATACTATTTGGGCTTGTTTGTATCTACTTATTCTGAAAGAGTTGAACTAATTATTTTCGCTAGCAATAGACCTCATTCAATTATTCATTCCATTAAGCCTACTGCCAGCAGGCACATTTAAAGAAATATAATCTGATTGATTGGGTTAATGAGGGACTTAACATTAGCCTATAGATTATGCATTTAACTTGTCGGCGAGGCTATTGAGCCGTACTGTATTGTACCCATTCTGCAATCTGTTAATAAAGTTTTCAATCAATCAATCAATCAATCAATGGCGTTAGAAAATCAGGATTTCTGCGATCGACATCTGCTGTCTTTTCAGGTGAGGCGGCCACGCGCAATTATCCTGAGTATCAAGTCTGGTTCGAATTAACAAGACTGAATCAGCGTTCGAGGAACAGGGAAAGCCCGGATTCAAACATCGGGTTAATTGAATCTGGATAATGGGACTTTTGATCGACTTAGTTGAACCAGGTACGGGGAATAGGGCCCTGATGTGAACTGTGTTTATGTTCCTTTGTTCCTCCTTGTTTATGCTGGTGACTTCAACAGCCATCACACAGACTGGGGCTACAGCAGCTCCAAAGGTAGACTGGGCCTCAACTGTCGATGCGACACTCCTGTACGATCCAAAGGAGCCAGGAACCTTCTACTCTGCTCGATGGAACAGCACCACCAACCCAGACCTGGCATTTGCTAAATGCCACAACAACCAGCCACTCCCAATAAGACGAATTCCTGGACATGTTTCCCCGGTCACACCAGCGACCGTCGCTCGTTACCACTCCATCCCTGGTCCAACCTGCCTCAGACCTACTCCTATCCGAGCTACGGGAGGGTTATCAAAGAGAAGTCACCTATTCTCTGTCCTTGCCTCACAATGGTGGAACGAACTTCCCACCACAGTTAGGACAGCCGAAACCCGTCCAATCTTTCTCCGTCGACTAAAGACGCACTTCTTCAATCATTATCTGAAATGAAAAAAAGTTTAAAAAAAAAGTAAAATAAAAGATAACTCTAACCCTAATGATGTACTGTCATGCACTTGTCCTAATATACTAACCTACACTGTAGCACTCAACACTTTGATGAACATTGTTACTCAGCTGATAGAGTTGTACCCTTCCTGCTGTCTTGTTGTACAAAACTTGTAAGTCGCTTTGGATAAAAGCGTCAGCTAAATGACAAAATGTAAGTGTAAATGTAAATGATGCCTATGAATCGTACTGCAAGATGCTGCTGGCTGCCGCCAAGAAGAACGTCCCCGCAGTGTACGTGAAGCTTATGTTCCCTGCTGGGACGACGAATGTGAAGAGCTACTTCGCGCCCATACCTCGGTGTGAAGCTTGACAGAGCACTGTCATTTAACCTGTTAAACATCGGACAGCCCGACGTCGCAGAAATTTGCCCTCGTCTGTCGGCTCCGGGTTGCGTTTTCGCTGATCAACCAATACATTGTTGGAGAGTTGAATTTGCTGCCTTTCGATAGTCACCTCACTCAACCTTTGCGTGATTCCATTCTCGAGTTACAAGATGAAACATCCAGCGAGCATCATTTGACAAGCCGTTCAGATGAGTGACCACATCCGGTTGTGAGCGGTCCTGAACTGACCAGTCACCGCTGATGGCCAAGGAGCGTCTGCTCCGAAAGCGACCCCAGATGAGCGCTGACAGTGGGGAAAGGTGACACAAGAAGACGAAGAAGTCCATTGTTTTGACTAGAGCATCTAAATTAATGGCAGTGGATGGCCATTTTGGATAATCATGGCGAATTCTTACTGGTACACACATTACAAAAACCTTTGTAAAACATTAATTTTAAAGTTTGGACCTGTACTACATAAGACTTCAGGCTATGGAACCGTTATGTTTCCCAGCTCCTACCTCTCAGCTGGAACTTAAAACATCTGGCAACCAGTAAACAGAAATGTGAGCAGTGGTGCAGTCGTGGTCACACGCGGTTACACGCCGTGTTACCAGATCACTGAGGCAGAAGTATGCGCGATCGCGCACGGATGTGTACTCGCGTGTACGCGCACACAAAAATGCGCTGTATCCATTCGTTGTGACTAAGTACCCGGCCACCGTTTTACATAACAAAAAGCGCAGGTAGACTAAGTGTCTGGGTGTTGGCTATCTGAATGCATCTCCCCCTTCATTCTGTGTGACACAGGCAGTGGAGGTGAATACTAATGTGGCTCGGAATTCGTGATGGGGGTCTACCTGCTTATGATATTGAATCAAGCGTCTGTGCTGCGCGCCAGCTTTCCACGCGCACATTCACACAAATAGAGAGCAAGAAGAGCTTGTATGATAGAAAGATTGCACTTGCGTATATGCGCTTGTGTGTGTGTGTGTGTGTGTGTGTGTGTGTGTGCGTGTGTGTGTGCGTGTGTATAAATCAGTTCTGTGCGCATGCACGTACCCGCGCGCGCGTGCACGTGGCGTGGCGTGTTACCAGTTCCCATATTACGACTGCACCACTGAATGTGAGTACACAAAACCTTTACTTCAGTGTGTTCAAACCTCTGTTACTCTATTTCATTAGCACTCAAAGTGATACGCCGTCTAGCCGGCACCACATGGGGAGCCGCCACAGAGACACTGCGCATTTCGCTGGTGTTCTCCGCCGCTGAGTACTGTTCTCTGGTCTGATACCGTAGCCCCCATGTCAGAAAGCTGGACACCGCCCTCAACACCGCCCTACAGACTGTCTCCGGGTGCCTGAGAGCCACCCCAACAAACCACTTTGTCAAAAGTGTAATGAACCATGTTCAGGGTACAGCCAAAAACAAGGGAGACCACACATACTTGAGGATTTAAAGAAAGTAATTTAATTAACCAATGAAACTATTTACAAAAATGTAATAAAGAATGAGTGGATCAGTAATATCAGTGGTGTAGTGAGTGCATGGATGAGTCAGTGTGTGGTGTATGCAAGTAATGAGGTGAGAATCAAACAAACAAAACCAAACAAAAGATCATGGCCACCTTGGAGGAGAGAGAGAGAGACAAAATGGAGAAGCCAGTCCTTATAGCCTTTGAGCTCAGGTGTGACTCCTCCTGACACACCTGAATATGTGTGTCTGTGATTGCCAGGCTGTGGATGACAGACAGGTTTATTCAGATCAACCTGTAGGAGAGGGATGGGGTTGTCACAAAAGCATAAGCTAAATGACTAAATGTAGGTAACATATTACTGTAATCACACTATATTTGTCTGTAACAAGGTAAGGTAATGCATTGCTGTTCAGTTATTAATAACATAGTAATCAGTTACTGATTTAACAAGGTTGTTACTTAAATCAAATCAAATCAAATTTATTTGTAAGGCCCGACAACACACGTTAATGTCCATGGGCCGGACACGTCTTCAAGACGAAACATCACAATAAGTCAAGAACAAAACAAAAACACCATAAAGTCAAATTTTTTTTTAAATAAATGCAAAAAAAATGCACCACAGGCAGAGAGAAACCTTAGAAGGGCCATTCAAGGGGATATCTCCCTTCTTAGATGTCGGTGATAGTAGTGTTGCAATAAAACAGGCGAACAGTTGGTAAGCATGCACTCATATGTGTAGTGAAACACAGATAAGTGCATGCGATAGCAACTGAACATTTTGAAAGATTAAAGATAGAGCTGATAGCGGATCTATTTGAGGCAAACGGGCGGCGCAGAGAGGGCCGCATTCTCCCGGTCATCATCACGGAAAGTCCAACACTGCGGTCATCACTCCGAGACAGCCACTCACAGGGAGACGGGACAGGCGTTAGACAGTTTGCGTGATTGTGATGGGCGGACATAGCAATAGATACAAGTGGTAAGCATATATGTGAATATAAATATATGTAGTAAGCATATTATGTGAATAGAATAGAAATACTTAACCCAGCAATGAACTCCACGTCTAAACCACGTTGACAGACCATGGACAGAAGACTGTAAGAAGTTTACATTATGTGTTACATTATGTTAGCCTATACCCTTCCCCCTTCTTTTGTTGTGGATTTTAATCAATATTGATGGAATCCCTCCTAGTTTACCAATTGCAATTTGAGAGAGAGAAAGAAAGAGATCGAGACTAACAGCGTGTTCACGTCTACACAATGGAATACAGCCTACAAATGATCTATAGAGTGAAAGAGAGAGAGATAAGTTACCACTAACTCCCGAAAAATTCCCCTATCCATTCTCACTACTTCTTCTCATCCCATCCATCCCTGCTGTCATAACACTGATGTTTGAACTGCGTATGGAGAGAGAGGAGTATTATTCCCTTTTTAATGACATACAGTAATTATTAGCCAATGGGGATTTTGTGGAGTAACGCAAAAGGAATGTAAGTAGTAGTCAGTAGTGTAACCGACACTGGTGTGTGTGTGTTCTGAGTGTGCATGTGTGTGTTCTGAGTGTGCGCATGTGTGTTCTGAGTGCGTGTGTGTTCTGAGTGTGCTGATTGTGTGTGTGTGTTCTGAGTGAGTGTGTGTGTTCTGAGTGTTCCTGAGTTCCTCTCACATAGGAGTGTGAATGGATGTTAGTATTTGAGATGTCGTCCTGCGGTGACCGGCAGGAAGCACCAGGGGCCTCACCAGTGGCGGTTGGAATGCCCCACGGGCCCTGAGGCGAGATTGACAGCTCGGGCCCCCCCCCCCCCCCCCACACCGATATTTATTGTATTATTAAAAGAAAATTATCAATTTTTTTTTCCAACATGAAACAAAACATATCACAATACAATAATAATACGTCAAATGTATATACTCTCTTTTCTGGACTCTTTTCATATCACAAACAGTACTGTATTTGCAAATCTGGTATGTCATGTATAGATGTAGCACTACTGTCTATCTGTATGTCATTATGTTATAATGAATTGAAAATGGGGGACCCTGATGGAAACAAGACAAACGTCTTTCTCAGGTCTGCATCCCCTTAACAATTGTATGTATTGAGCCGTACTGTATTGTACCCATTCTGCAATCTGTTAAATAAAGTTTTCATTCATTCATTCATTCACATGTTTAGGTATTTGGCCAGATCCAGCTTGTCTGTGATGAGAGTGTTTTCTGTCTTTATGATTGACTATCATCATTTGATATTTCAGTTTCGTTATTACAGTAGCTGGCTAACAGTACTAACTGGCTAACAGTACTAACTGGCTAACAGTACGTTAGTTGACTAATACCAGAGTCAGAATTGGGTAATAGGCCGACTACTGGCAGTGATGCGACCTATGTTACCACATAACTTTTGTCATCTCTGGTACTATGCAGTGCACTATGCAAAACTATGCATCCCCTTAACAATTGTGTGTATTGAGCCGTACACTGTATTGTACCCATTCTGCAATCTGTTAAATAAAGTTTTCATTCATTCATTCATTCACATTACGTTAGTTAGCATCCAAGCTAGCGTGATAACGTTAGTAGTTAGCTTACCTGCAATAATGTTGTCATCGTCCTGGACAGATAAGACTTGTTAAATCATATATCCACACTTTATATGTCCCCTTTAGCTGCTCGGCGTCGTCGGATTTTAATACACCATCGTAGCGGTGGTGACGTTTTCAGGTGACTTATTATGATGGATCATATGTGTTATAGCTTGTTGCCCTAGCAAGCGATCCTTTTCCTCATGCCGCGTTCACGTTACGTGGGAAGAAGCGGAAGAACCAGAGGACATCTCGTTGCTACAACTAGGAAGCCTTCACGCATTGACTCGATGAAAACACCCACATCCATACTTCCGCAATTCGTGACGCGAAGTGGGAGATATCGGGGTCTATAAAAAATCCCATATGTCCTAGTAGGAATTACCACTAGGAGGCTGACGTGAATGGTTTTTCCAGGTCGGAAGCTGGTTCTTCCGATTCTTCCCACGTAACGTGAACGCGGCACCTCCGCGCTGCTTGTGAAACTTACGTGGCTACGTCACAGCCAAGAAAGGGAGCGCTGGATTTGTGCAAAACGCCCTGTTCCTAAACCACACGCTATCAGTCGTACTCGTACCACAGTACTGGCAAAACGGGAGGAGCCTACAGTCAAAACAAACGCACCAGTCCCAGTTGCCGTTACCAGTTGCCGTTCGATCCAGTCCCACACGCGAACGGCAACTCCATTCAGTCCCGGGCCTGGGCCCGGGCCCCCCTCCCCCCAGACGGGGGGGCGGGCCCTAAGGCAGCTGCCTCTGCAGCCTCGCCTATATCGCCGCGCCTGGGCCTCACACTTTACATCTCCCACATGACTCCCATCTGCAAGGAAACGTCTCATTCAAATTCACCGTCTTCATGACATTGTTTCCATCAATCATCTAAATGCACATCTATTTGACAAACTATAACATCTGTTATGGAAGCAAAAAAAACATGTTTTACACTCTCGGAGTGTGCTATGTGACAGGGTTTGCGGGAGACAAGTGATTCCTGTGAGTCTCTGACTGAATTTTGATGTGTGTTCTCTCAAGCCGTCCTCTCAAGGTTTCCTCTCTCCTCTCATGGCGTCCTCTCATGGCGTCCTCTCATGGCGTCCTCTCATGGCTTCCTCTCATTGCTCCCTCTCATGGCGTCCTCTCATGGCTTCCTCTCATGGTGTCCTCTCACGCTGTCCTCTCACGGTGTCTTCTCACCCTGCTGTCATAACGCTGACATTTTAACTGCGTATGGAGAGAGGGGAGCATTATAGTGTCCCCCAGGGCTTGGTCCTTCTCCCTCTACACTAAATCTCTGGGTAACATTATCACGTCTCATGCCTTCTCGTATCATTGCTATGCAGATGATACTCAACTCTTCCTCTCCTTCCCTCCCTCAGATATCCACGTCTCTGAGCAGATCTCGGCCTGTCTGGCCGACATCTCCACCTGGATGATGACCAACCATCTCAAACTGAACCTAAGCAAAACAAAATTGCTTCACCTGCCGGCCAAATCTTCCCCTGTGACAGACCTTTCCATCACAGTCGAGAATGCAACTGTGGCCGCGTCCCCGACCGCCAAGAGCCTTGGTGTTGTCCTTGACGACCAGTTGAACTTCTACGATCACATCGCAGTGACAAACAGAACCTGCAGATTCCTGCTGAGCAACATCAGAAGGATCCGCCCCTTCCTGACAAAAGAAGCCACCCAACTCCTCGTCCAATCAACTGTCATCTCCTGCCTCGACGCGCTGCTTGTTGGCCTCCCGGCCACTGCCACCAAGCCTCTTCAACTCATTCAGAACGCAGCGGCCCGCCTGATCTCAAACCTACCGAAGTCAGCCCATTGTTACTCAGCTGATAGAGTTGTACCCTTCCTGCTGTCTTCTTGTACAAAACGTGTAAGTGGCTTTGGATAAAAGCGTCAGCTAAATGACAAAATGTAAATGTAAATGTATTCCCTTTTTAATGACATACAGTAATTATTAGCCAATGGGGATTTTGTAGAGTAATGCAAAAAGAATGTAAGTAGTAGTCAGTAGTGTAACCGACACTGGAGTCAGTCTGAGTGTGTGTGTGTGTTCTGAGTGTGTGTGTGTTCTGACTGTGCGTGTGTGTGTTCTGTGTGTGCATGTGTGTGTTCTGAGTGTGTGTGTGTTCTGAGTGTGCGTGTGTGTGTTCTGAGTGTGCGCGTGCCAGCTTGAGTGAGTTCCTCTCACGTAGGAGTGTGAATGAATGGATGTTAATATTGAAATGTCGTCCTGCGGCGACCGGCAGGAAGCACCCGGGGCCTCGTGGCGCTTTACATCTCCCGCATGACCCCCATTTTCTTTATGACATTGTTTCCATCAATCACCTAAATGAACATCTATAACTATGTATCAAACTATAACATCTGGTTTGCGGGAGACTCGAGTGATTCCTGTGAGTCTCTGCCCGAATTTTGATGTATGTTTTCTCACGGTGTTCTCTTTCCTCTCATGGCTTCCTCTCTCCTCTCATGGCGTCCTCTCTCCTCTCACGGCTTCCTCTCTCCTCTCACGGCATCCTCTCTCCTCTCATGTCTTCCTCTCATGGCTTCCTCTCTCCTCTCATGGCGTCCTCTCTCCTCTCATGGCTTCCTCTCTCCTCTCATGGCTTCCTCTCATGGCTTCCTCTCTCCTCTCACGGCTTCCTCTCTCCTCTCATGGCGTCCTCTCACGGCTTCCTATCTCCTCTCATGGCGTCCTCTCATGGCTTCCTCTCTCCTCTCATGGTGTCCTCTCTCCTCTCATGGCGTCCTCTCATGGCTTCCTCTCTCCTCTCATGACTTCCTCTCTCCTCTCATGGCGTCCTCTCATGGCCTCCTCTCTCCTCTCATGGCTTCATCTCTCCTCTCATGGTGTCCTCTCTCCTCTCATGGCGTCCTCTCTCCTCTCATGGCCTCCTCTCTCCTCTCATGGCCTCCTCTCTCCTCTCATGGCGTCCTCTCATGGCCTCCTCTCTCCTCTCATGGCCTCCTCTCTCCTCTCATGGCTTCCTCTCTCCTCTCATGGTGTCCTCTCTCCTCTCATGGCGTCCTCTCTCCTTTCATGGCCTCCTCTCTCCTCTCATGGCCTCCTCTCTCCTCTCATGGCGTCCTCTCATGGCCTCATCTCTCCTCTCATGGCCTCCTCTCATGGCTTCTTCTCTCCTCATGGCTTCCTCTCTCCTCTCATGGTGTCCTCTCATGGCATCCTCTCCCCTCTCATGGCCTCCTCTCTCCTCTCATGGCTTCCTCTCTCCTCTCATGGCCTCCTCTCTCCTCTCATGGCCTCCTCTCTCCCCTCATGGCCTCCTATCTCCTCTCATGGCCTCCTCTCTCCTCTTATGGCTTCCTCTCTCCTCTCATGGCATCCTCTCTCCTCTCATGACTTCCTCTCTCCTCTCATGGTGTCCTCTCATTGCTTCCTCTCTCCTCTCATGGCCTCCTCTCATGGCGTCCTCTCTCCTCTCATGACGTCCTCTCTCCTCTCATGGCTTCCTCTCTCCTCTCATGGCGTCCTCTCTCCTCTCATGGCATCCTCTCTCCTCTCATGGCGTCCTCTCTCCTCTCATGGCCTCCTCTCTCCTCTCATGGCGTCCTCTCATGGCGTCCTCTCTCCTCTCATGGCTTCCTCTCTCCTCTCATGGTGTCCTCTCTCCTCTCATGGCGTCCTCTCTCCTCTCATGGCCTCCTCTCTCCTCTCATGGCCTCCTCTCTCCTCTCATGGCGTCCTCTCATGGCCTCCTCTCTCCTCTCATGGCCTCCTCTCATGGCCTCCTCTCTCCTCTTATGGCTTCCTCTCTCCTCTCATGGCGTCCTCTCTCCTCTCATGACTTCCTCTCTCCTCTCATGGTGTCCTCTCATTGCTTCATCTCTCCTCTCATGGCCTCCTCTCATGGCGTCCTCTCTCCTCTCATGACATCCTCTCTCCTCTCATGGCTTCCTCTCTCCTCTCATGGCGTCCTCTCTCCTCTCATGGCGTCCTCTCTCCTCTCATGGCGTCCTCTCTCCTTTCATGGCCTCCTCTCTCCTCTCATGGCCTCCTCTCTCCTCTCATGGCGTCCTCTCATGGCCTCCTCTCTCCTCTCATGGCCTCCTCTCATGGCTTCTTCTCTCCTCATGGCTTCCTCTCTCCTCTCATGGTGTCCTCTCATGGCCTCCTCTCCCCTCTCATGGCCTCCTCTCTCCTCTCATGGCTTCCTCTCTCCTCTCATGGCCTCCTCTCTCCTCTCATGGCCTCCTCTCTCCCCTCATGGCCTCCTCTCTCCTCTCATGGTGTCCTCTCATGGCCTCCTCTCTCCTCTTATGGCTTCCTCTCTCCTCTCATGGCCTCCTCTCATGGCGTCCTCTCTCCTCTCATGACGTCCTCTCTCCTCTCATGGCTTCCTCTCTCCTCTCATGGCGTCCTCTCTCCTCTCATGGCGTCCTCTCTCCTCTCATGGCATCCTCTCTCCTCTCATGGCCTCCTCTCTCCTCTCATGGCCTCCTCTCTCCTCTCATGGCCTCCTCCCATGGCCTCCTCTCTCCTCTCATGGCTTACTCTCTCGTCTCATGGTGTCCTCTCTCCTCTCATGGCGTCCTCTCTCCTCTCATGGCCTCCTCTCTCCTCTCATGGCGTCCTTTCATGGCCTCCTCTCTCCTCTCATGGCCTCCTCTCATGGCTTCTTCTCTCCTCATGGCTTCCTCTCTCCTCTCATGGTGTCCTCTCATGGCCTCCTCTCCCCTCTCATGACCTCCTCTCTCCTCTCATGGCTTCCTCTCTCCTCTCATGGCCTCCTCTCTCCTCTCATGGCCTCCTCTCTCCCCTCATGGCCTCCTCTCTCCTCTCATGGTGTCCTCTCATGGCCTCCTCTCTCCTCTTATGGCTTCCTCTCTCCTCTCATGGCGTCCTCTCTCCTCTCATGACTTCCTCTCTCCTCTCATGGTGTCCTCTCATTGCTTCCTCTCTCCTCTCATGGCCTCCTCTCATGGCGTCCTCTCTCCTCTCATGACGTCCTCTCTCCTCTCATGGCTTCCTATCTCCTCTCATGGCGTCCTCTCTCCTCTCATGGCTTCCGCTCTCCTCTCGCGGCTTCCTCTCTCCTCTCATGGCTTCCTCTTTCCTCTCATGGTGTCCTCTCATTGCTTCCTTTCTCCTCTCATGACCTCCTCTCATGGTGTCCTCTAACGGCTTCCTCTCTCCTCTCATGGCCTCCTCTCATGGTGTCCTCTCACGGCTTCCTCTCTCCTCTCATGGCCTCCTCTCTCTTCTCATGGCCTCCTCTCTCCTCTCATGGCCTCCTCTCTCTTCTCATGGCCTCCTCTCTCTTCTCATGGCCTCCTCTCTCCTCTCATGGCTCCTCTCTCCTCTCATGGCCTCCTCTCTCCTCTCATGGCCTCCTCTCACTGATTCCTCTCTCCTCTCATGGCGTCCTCTCATGGCCTCCTTTCTCCTCTCATGGCTTCCTCTCTCCTCTCATGGCCTCCTCTCATGGTGTCCTCTCATGACTTCCTCTCTCCTCTCATGGTGTCCTCTCTCCTCTCATGGCGTCCTCTCTCCTCTCATGACGTTCTCTCTCCTCTCATGGCGTCCTCTCTCCTTTCATGGCCTCCTCTCTCCTCTCATGGCCTCCTCTCTCCTCTCATGGCGTCCTCTCATGGCCTCCTCTCTCCTCTCATGGCCTCCTCTCATGGCTTCTTCTCTCCTCATGGCTTCCTCTCTCCTCTCATGGTGTCCTCTCATGGCCTCCTCTCCCCTCTCATGGCCTCCTCTCTCCTCTCATGGCTTCCTCTCTCCTCTCATGGCCTCCTCTCTCCTCTCATGGCCTCCTCTCTCCCCTCATGGCCTCCTCTCTCCTCTCATGGTGTCCTCTCATGGCCTCCTCTCTCCTCTTATGGCTTCCTCTCTCCTCTCATGGCCTCCTCTCATGGCGTCCTCTCTCCTCTCATGACGTCCTCTCTCCTCTCATGGCTTCCTCTCTCCTCTCATGGCGTCCTCTCTCCTCTCATGGCGTCCTCTCTCCTCTCATGGCATCCTCTCTCCTCTCATGGCCTCCTCTCTCCTCTCATGGCCTCCTCTCTCCTCTCATGGCCTCCTCCCATGGCCTCCTCTCTCCTCTCATGGCTTACTCTCTCGTCTCATGGTGTCCTCTCTCCTCTCATGGCGTCCTCTCTCCTCTCATGGCCTCCTCTCTCCTCTCATGGCGTCCTTTCATGGCCTCCTCTCTCCTCTCATGGCCTCCTCTCATGGCTTCTTCTCTCCTCATGGCTTCCTCTCTCCTCTCATGGTGTCCTCTCATGGCCTCCTCTCCCCTCTCATGACCTCCTCTCTCCTCTCATGGCTTCCTCTCTCCTCTCATGGCCTCCTCTCTCCTCTCATGGCCTCCTCTCTCCCCTCATGGCCTCCTCTCTCCTCTCATGGTGTCCTCTCATGGCCTCCTCTCTCCTCTTATGGCTTCCTCTCTCCTCTCATGGCGTCCTCTCTCCTCTCATGACTTCCTCTCTCCTCTCATGGTGTCCTCTCATTGCTTCCTCTCTCCTCTCATGGCCTCCTCTCATGGCGTCCTCTCTCCTCTCATGACGTCCTCTCTCCTCTCATGGCTTCCTATCTCCTCTCATGGCGTCCTCTCTCCTCTCATGGCTTCCGCTCTCCTCTCGCGGCTTCCTCTCTCCTCTCATGGCTTCCTCTTTCCTCTCATGGTGTCCTCTCATTGCTTCCTTTCTCCTCTCATGACCTCCTCTCATGGTGTCCTCTAACGGCTTCCTCTCTCCTCTCATGGCCTCCTCTCATGGTGTCCTCTCACGGCTTCCTCTCTCCTCTCATGGCCTCCTCTCTCTTCTCATGGCCTCCTCTCTCCTCTCATGGCCTCCTCTCTCTTCTCATGGCCTCCTCTCTCTTCTCATGGCCTCCTCTCTCCTCTCATGGCTCCTCTCTCCTCTCATGGCCTCCTCTCTCCTCTCATGGCCTCCTCTCACTGATTCCTCTCTCCTCTCATGGCGTCCTCTCATGGCCTCCTTTCTCCTCTCATGGCTTCCTCTCTCCTCTCATGGCCTCCTCTCATGGTGTCCTCTCATGACTTCCTCTCTCCTCTCATGGTGTCCTCTCTCCTCTCATGGCGTCCTCTCTCCTCTCATGACGTTCTCTCTCCTCTCATGGCTTCCTCTCTCCTCTCATGACGTCCTCTCTCCTCTCATGGCTTCCTCTCTCCTCTCATGGCGTCCTCTCTCCTCTCATGGCTTCCTCTCTTCTCTCATGGTGTCCTCTCATTGCTTCCTCTCTCCTCTCATGGCCTCCTCTCATGGTGTCCTCTCACGGCTTCTTCTCTCCTCTCATGGCCTCCTCTCACAGCTTCCTCTCTCCTCTCATGGCGTCCTCTCATGGCCTCCTCTCTCCTCTCATGGCTTCCTCTCTCCTCTCATGGCCTCCTCTCATGGTGTCCTCTCATGGCTTCCTCTCTCCTCTCATGGCTTCCTGTCTCCTCTCATGGTGTTCTCTCATGGCCTCCTCTTTCCTCTCATTGCTTCCTCTCTCCTCTCATGGCTTCCTCTCTCCTCTCATGGCCTCCTCTCTCCTCTCATGGCCTCCTCTCTCCCCTCATGGCCTCCTCTCTCCTCTCATGGCTTCCTCTCTCCTCTCATGGCGTCCTCTCTCCTCTCATGGCTTCCTCTTTCCTCTCATGGTGTCCTCTCATGGCATCCTCTCTCCTCTCATGGCCTCCTCTCTCCTCTCATGGCTTCCTCTCTCCTCTCATGGCCTCCTCTCTCCTCTCATGGCCTCCTCTCTCCCCTCATGGCCTCCTCTCTCCTCTCATGACGTCCTCTCTCCTCTCATGGCTTCCTCTCTCCTCTCATGGCGTCCTCTCTCCTCTCATGCCTTCCTCTCTCCTCTCATGGCGTCCTCTCTCCTCTCATGGCGTCCTCTCTCCTCTCATGACGTCCTCTCTCCTCTCATGGCTTCCTCTCTCCTCTCATAAATCAAATCAAATCAAATCTAATTTATTTGTAAGGCCCGACAACACACGTTAATGTCCCCATGGGCCGGACACGTCTTCTTTAAACAAGTCAAGAAGAAACATAACAATAAGTCAAGAACAAAACAAGAACACCATAAGGTCCAAATTTATTTATTTATTTACCATGCGAAGGTAAGGAAAAACTCACTAAAACCTAACAATAGGGAAAAATGCTCCACAGGCAGTGTGGAGGAGAGAAACCTTAGAAGGGCCATTCAAGGGGGGATCTCCCTTCTTAGATGTCGGTGATAGTAGTGTTGCAGACTAACAGTTGGTAAGCATGCACTCATGTGTGTAGTGAAACACAGATGAGTGCATGCAATAGCAACTGAACATTTTGAAAGATTAAAGATAGAGCTGATAGCGATAGCAACTGAACATTTTGAAAGATTAAAGATAGAGCTGATAGCGAATCTATTTGAGGCTCATGGCGTCCTCTCTCCTCTCATGGCTTCCTCTCTCCTCTCACGGCTTCCTCTCTCCTCTCATGGCTTCCTCTCTCCTCTCACGGTGTCCTCTCATGGCTTCCTCTCTCCTCTCATGGCCTCCTCTCATGGTGTCCTCTCACGGCTTCCTCTCTCCTCTCATGGCCTCCTCTCACGGCTTCCTCTCTCCTCTCATGGCGTCCTCTCATGGCCTCCTCTCTCCTCTCATGGCTTCCTCTCTCTCATGGCCTCCTCTCATGGCCTCCTCTCATGGTGTCCTCTCATGGCTTCCTCTCTCCTCTCATGGATTCCTCTCTCCTCTCATGGCGTCCTCTCTCCTCTCATGGTCTCCTCTCATGGCTTCCTCTCTCCTGTCATGGCGTCCTCTCTCCTCTCATGGTCTCCTCTCTCCTCTCATGGCCTCCTCTCTCCTCTCATGGCCTCCTCTCTCCTCTCATGGTCTCCTCTCATGGCGTCCTCTCTCCTCTCATGGCGTCCTATCATGGCTTCCTCTCTCCTCTCATGGTTTGGTTTACTTTATTTGTTCAAGGGGGACAGTGTACATTAACACTTTGATCGCCATGGTTAAATTCATAATTTACCGTCCCTCGCCATCTCTATTTGTCTATGGAGAAGTTCCCCTTCTTTGCAGGGCTATAACTTTTTAAATTTTATTGCTAAATTGACATTATTATGGCCCATTCAATGTCCTGTATCGATTGTTCAGGGTGTAGCAACGTTATACTTTTTCATTCACATATTCATACTAAAATACGGTCTAAAGTATAAGTATGTTTTTATCGTTTTCTGCAGCTTTCTCCAGAACGTGATTTATAGCTCCAAATGCATTATATTGATGATGAAATACAGTTTGATAGCAATCGGCGCGAGATAAAAAATGTCAACTGGACGTGGTTCTAGAAGTTACTACGTATCATCTGATGTTGACCGGATGGGCGGGGGGTCGTTTATAATTCCGTGGGCAACGTTATATCATTCATCTAGTGTGGGTGATATGATCATCAGAGCAGTTAGTAAAGAACACGTTGGAAAAAATAACGCTGGATCTTACCGTATCTTCCTCGCGCCGTTGGGCGATGAGCGTGGAGCAGAGATATTCCTATTATGGGATGTCGAAATACCCGATCCATCTCCAGGTTGTATAATAGTATATACGTCCAAATCATGTTGTTTGTCGAGTTATTTGCACCGATCGGTGTTCACTGTGTCAAGATGGAGTCCTCCTAATGATAGCGAGTGCCCGGACGAAATATGGGTGAGCACCACTTCATCCACATGCAGTATATCTCAGGTCCCCGGAGGAGAAATATGATTTCGATCACAGATTTTTGAAATATTGATATCAAAGACGTGTTACGGCGTCTTCGGCAGAATGAGCATGGCGGGCAATGGCGAGTTTCGGCGTTTCCGGCGATTAAAGTGTTAATAAAACATTTTACAAATGTAAATGCACCCACTTTTAGCCAAAAGGCTAATTTCCATTGGCAGTCCCCCTGCCAGAAGGTACAGGCTAAAATCCTGTGTAAAAAAGGGTTAGCAATAAAAACAGAATAAAATCAAATCAGAATAAAATCAAGATAAATAACATTAGAATAAAAACACAACAAAAGCACATAGACATAGTAGAGATACAGGTCACAATACAGTCATGGACACAAGGACAGAGCACATCATGACATATTAAGAGACCCAGACATAGACAGACGCACCATATCCACACACACACATACACACACAGACACCTCAGTGTTGACAGTTCTTGTTTTCAATGAGCCATTCCCTAACCCTGCACTTGAATGAATGGTATGATGTGGACACTCTAATTGTTTGAGGAATTGAGTTCCATTGGTGGGATGCTCTGTATGAGAAGACGGCCTGGCCAAATACACTTTTTTTTAAAGGGATTGTACAGTCCCCACCTCTAGTGTTCCTGGTTGAGGCAGACTTGAGGTTGATGAAACCGGACAAGGGAGGAGGAGCCAATCCACACTTTATTTTAAAAACTAGACAGACGTTTTGATATAGGGTCAGGTTTTCCCAACTGAGTAGATTATATTTTTCTAGAATGTGACAATGATGGTACCTGAATGGTTTCTTGTCTAGAATTTTTATTGCTTGTTTGTAAAGTGATTGAAGTGGTTTCAGAATGGTGGAATGTGAATTGGACCAGGTTATCAAACAGTATGTGATGTGGGAAAGAACCATTGAATGAAAATATAGCTTTGCTGCCTCAGTTGAAAGGAAGTTTCTTATGTACCTGAAGTTTGATAGGCTGAACTTTACCTTATTGCAGACTTTTTTTTATGTGATTTTTGAAGCTAAGGTTTGGGTCTATGTGTAATCCTAAATACTTATATTGTGATACTACCTGTAATTTCTGACCGGAGATGAAGCTATCCTGCTCTGCAACTTCTCTGTGGCCCTTGGAGAAGAACATACAGACAGTCTTAGAGACATTCAATTGTAAACAGCTGTTCTTAAGCCAGGATGTGACATTCACCATGACATTAGACAATTGGCTTCCTCTCTCCTCTCATGGCGTCCTCTCTCCTCTCATGGCTTCCTCTCTCCTCTCATGGTCTCCTCTCTCCTCTCATGGTCTTCTCTCTCCTCTCATGGTCTACTCTCATGGTGTCCTCTCTCCTCTCATGGCTTCCTCTCTCCTCTCATGGCGTCCTCTCTCCTCTCATGACTTCCTCTCTCCTCTCATGGCCTCCTCTCATGGCGTCCTCTTTCTCACGGCTTCCTCTCTCCTCTCATGGCGTCCTCTCTCCTCTCATGGTCTCCTCTCATGGCGTCCAGTGGCGATTTTACCACTGGGGCACCAGAGGCACGTGCCCCCCCTGAAATCTCAGGTGCCCCTGAGGTGCCACCCCAGATTTCTTTTGAATTTTTTTTTGAAAAATGTATATAAATATAAATATAATGTTAACAATCACTTTCCATCACAGACCGAAAATCTAGTTTTGCTTACAGGTGTCTAATGTGACTTACATCCATGCTTATATATTTCACATTAGACTCCTCACTATGCCTGCGACAGGCAGCGTGATGCGTGCGTCATCTATCTGAAGCGGCGCGCATATAAAAAGCTGCCATTAAGCGCTGGCACGTGGACTGGTGGCAGTGGTGGTCACTCACATGTGTGTAGAGTAAGGTGGATGACTGAGTCAGAGTGGTGCTAATTTTTTTTTAACACAATGTCGACAAGAGAACGCGATAAAGGGTGGACATTTGGCTCCGGGAATTTACAACGAAAGAAGGCAAAGAAAAAAGAAGTGTTCAATAACTCGATGAGAGGTTCGTTGGATAAATGTATCACAAAAAACAGCGACCCGACTGAAGCAGCCACAGCAGGGCCTCGTGGGTGGAAGAAGCTAGCAGCACCAGGGCTGCCCCCAGCCCCATGGAATACTTAGTTATTGCGACGCTGAATTCAGTATGCAGTAAAGGAATATAGCATCAGCCAATGGACATATCGATCTACCAGATGGCGATCAATAACTGGGACATCCTTTTTGGAATCAACGTTATACCGGACGGGCACCGCCGCCAGGACGGACGTTTCCATATGGAACCATAGAGAAGTGCCCGCGTGGCCTGGTTGATTCAACGTCAAGGTGAGACCGAGGCGGAGGGACATACACACATCAGGAGGAAACGGACAAGAATGGTAAGTCATAATGTTTAATTTAAGCCAGCCTTGGCCCTTATTATTATTAACCCTTTACCGGTCACTTCTTGAAATACCTGGAAATTCACAATTTCAACTCTAGAATGTTATTTTGGTGCTATTTCAAATCTAAATCTACAATTTTGAAAAAAAAATAAAAAATGTCCCCCTGTAAATTAAGGTTAACCGAAGTGTCTGTAAACAGGCCCTCGACCGGTACCCTAAAAATGTGGGGGCTATGGGGCATATTTTTCCTTAGGGGGCAAATCTATGAAACTTGGCAGGCTGATTCATAACATAAAATAAATAATCAAATGTATTGGTGTCACACTCCCAGGTCAGGTCAGACCGGGGAGAGAGAACGCCACAGCACTTCCAGGTCAGGTCAGACTTGGGAGAGAGAACAATACAGACATGATGTGAACATTGGTCCCCTACCTGCTGACATTGGTTCCCTGCCTCCCTCTAGTGGCCAGACTAGCCTGATGGTACAGGCGGCCATCTTGTTTTGGTTCCAAGTGATAGAATTAATATCTAATTATTTGTTATCTTGGGCCATCCCTGTCTGTGTGTGATGTCGTCTCCCTGTCTGGTTGTTATGTGTGATTATGTCTTCTGTGTCTAGTTTGGTGTATTCCTAGTGTGTTTATCAGATTTTGCCTTGTTTGTATTATTGCCTGGCATTGCCAGCTGTTAGTCATTACAATCAGTGGTAGTATTTAAGACCTGCTTGTTACTGACTTCCTTGTGGCGTCTTTGTCTCATGTACCCTCCAAGTCCTCAGTGTTACCCTTCTCGTCGTTCTCCTGTGTTCCCCCGTGCCTTGCTGTTTGTAGATGCGCTTGTAAGTAGATTAGTCTTTTGTTTTGTTATTGTTTTATTTTCCGTGTTTTACAATTCAGCTCTACCTCTAGCGCCAGCTCGGCTGTGCCGTTTATGTTCTCTTTGGTAACGTACAGTTGTGTTCAGTAAAGTCTGTTTACACGTATCCTGCCGTCTCTGCCTCCTCCATTCCGTTCCCTATCTGCAAACTGTGTTCTAACCAACCCTCATCGTAACATATTGGGAGTTTTCTTGAATTTGCCTTGCCATGGCAACAGTAGCCGATAAAGGCCCAAAGAAGAATAGCGGACAAAACTATATAACTACATGGTACTATATGGTACTACAGGGTACTACATGATACTACATGGTACTACATGATACCACATGGTACTACAGGGTAATACATGGTACTACATGATACTACATGGTACTACATGGTACTACAGGGTACTACAGGGTACTACATGATACTACATGATACTACATGGTACTACAGGGTACTACAGGGTATTACACAGGGAAATACAGGGTACTACATGGTACTACAGGGTACTACATGGTACTACATGGCACTACAGGGTACTACATTGCAATACAGGGTACTACATAGCAACACATGGTACTACAGGGTACATGGCAATACAGGGTACTACATGGCACTACATGGTACTACAGGGTACTACATGTCACTACATGGTAGTAGTAATACCCTAAGTGTGACTGACTAGATGCATTGGGCATATGTCTAAAAATGGATACTATGTCAATTCACCTGAAGGGGCATATGACCGTTTATGGCTTCGCCACTTTTTAGCTAACAACAAATCCTGATTTCACTAATCCTATGCAAAAAACACCTACTGTATCCCATCCTTTACAATGATTGTTCAACTGCAAAAATGAGTAAATGTTATCAATTCACCATGACTTGTTAAGGAAATAATGGATTTTGAAGAGTAGAAGCAGGTGCAAAAATTTGCATTTTTTTGCTGTTGTAAAAAGAAGGAAGTTGCAGATCCCCAGGGTCTATCCTGATTGGTCAGATGGGATGGTGACAATATTCGTTTTCTGAAGCCTATATTTTATGTCACTGTTTGAGTTCTTGAATGGGAATGTATTGTATTTATTCTATTTTATCTCTATTGTCTTGTCATTATTGTAATACGTTTATGTCCTGTGATGTCTTATGTATTATTATTATTGTGTTGTTGTGTCTTTCATGTGAAAAAAAGACACTTGTACAGCAGTGGTGCCAATAAAATATTTTCTATGAACCCCAATGGCTGAAGAGTTGTCTGATCTGCTATTGGTAAAATAATGTAACCTAATATACTTACCTTTATACCTTACCTGCTACACTGTCTAGATAAACCCAACTTCCTTTATACTTACCGGTCATATGTAGCTATAAAGAAAATAAAAAAAATGCATGTAAAAAAGAAAAAAATTTACTTCTGTTTTTTTTCTTTTTTTTGGTGCCCCCCCCATACTAGCTCATGTGCCCCCCTGGTGCCCCCCTGCTAAAACATTCCTAGAATCGCCACTGATGGCGTCCTCCCTCTCATGGCGTCCTCCCTCTCTCTCTCTCTCTCTCTCTCTCTCTCTCTCTCTCTCTCTCTCTCTCTCTCTCTCTCTCTCTCTCTCTCTCTCTCTCTCTCTCTCTCTCTCCCAGAATGTTTTTGGCCGGCTATTGCGGATGGGCAGTCGTCCTGTTATTTGAACCCCCCTGCCACCCTCCCTTCCTCCATCCTCTCCAATCTGGTGAACGGTGACATGCTTATCTCCCTCTGTACTCACTCACCTGGAAAACAGAGGCTGGGAGAGAGAGAGAGAGAGAGAGAGAGAGAGAGAGAGAGAGAGAGAGAGAGAGAGAGAGAGAGAGAGAGAGAGAGAGAGAGAGAGAGAGAGAGAGAGAATAACTTAAAACTATCCTCCTTGGGAACTGATGCATCCCAGTTGTCTATTATATAAATATGAGATTCACTGGATTCTAACATTTATATAAAAACAAGTGGCCGTTGAGTCAATGATCAATTCATAATAATTTGTTTGACTACTGGTACCAACAGTGATGCCACAGATTACTTGTAAAAGTAATCTGATTACTGATTACTGATTACTCCTTTAAAAAGTAATCTAATTTACTTTACTGATTACTTGATTATCAGAGTAACTTAGTTACTTTGAAAGTAACTAGGTTACGAAGTCGTCGTCGTTCCCCCAACAGTTTTTTTTTAAACGCTTTATTGAAAGTGCATAAATTGTTTTTAACTTGTTTCTCTGCACATAACGTAAATTGTTAAACTAGTGCTTCAGCTTCTGTACAATCAAGTATGGTAAAGCAACAGTCTATGATGCTCACAGCATTAGAGCAGCCAGCCAGTGGTTTTACAAAACCAGTGTATCACATCTAACAAATGTAGGCTGAACTATTCAATTATATCAACTGTAACTATTAAATTGTTTTTATAAATGTCTCTCTATAAACATACAATCAGTCTCTCTTTAACATGTAAATTAACTGTAAATCTGGCAAATAAGAGCTTTTGCTCTGCCACCATCAACCCTCCTGTACCTAGTCGAAGCGTCGGCTAGTGTTGTGATTCCAGATGCTTTCAATGCAATTGGATGTGCTGTTTTTAGCGGTAGACAGTATTTTGTTTCCTCCGCCGTGAAGTAGTGACTGAGGCTACGTTTAGACAAGCGTTTTGGGGTGGAATTCTGAACAGAAACGGCAAAAGTCATCTTGCGGTTTCACTTTTAATTTTGCCAAGCGTTTTGGGGTGGAATTCTCCGACGACGGAGCCCTGCTGTCACACGATTGGCGCATATGTCACATGACGTGCTGTGAAGACCCGCCCTACTCTGCCTCTGATTCGCAGACTGTGGATGGGGAATGTGATTGGACCAAAGCAGAGTCACTCAGAGACAGAGGGACCAGTCACGCCGCGGGACACATTCTTGTATTTAACCCTTTCACTGCCACACCACGTCACTCCCAAAAGAAAAACAGCTCAAAATGTATTTTTGACTGTCGAAAACTAAATAAAATACTGCATTCCGCCTGCATTATGAATTTATGATGAGATAGTAACGAAATAGTAATGCACAGCCACTTGGACAAGTAACTGCAATCAGATTACTGGCTTTTAAAGATTAACGCGTTAGATTACTATTTTCAGGGAAAAGTAATCAGATTACAATAACGCATTACTTAGTAACGCGTTACTGGCATCACTGGGTACCAATGAGGCAAAGAACCATCTAAGTCCTGTTGGCGTTTTCAGGTGTTCACAGATAAGCAACAGTAGAGCCTGAGTATGTGGACGTTTTGTGTACGACAACAGAGCTTGAGTACATTGACATTTTCAGAGGTTGTGTACATTCACAGATTAACAACAGTAGAGCTTGAGTACGTTGACATTTTCAGGTGTTGTGTACATTCACAGATAAACAGTAGAGCTCATGTACATTCACGGAACAGTAGAGCTCGAGTACATGCACGGATAAACAACAATAGAGCTTGAGTACTTCCGTGTGATGCGTCACATTTACATCCCCAAGATATTTGAACTGATTTTACAACTGTGACTACATGGGCTGTCCAAACGATTTCAAATGGACTCTTGGGTTTCTAATATTAGTACAAATACCTTTCATGTTTCAGACACTAAGAAGTGCAATGTCTCCCTTGTCTGTGACTTAAAATTGGTCACAAAATAGACAATTATTGTTGCTGTGACTACTTCTAAAGCTGTTGAGACATAATTGTGTCTGTATGAAAAATAAATATGAAAAGAAAATATGAAAAAACAAACTCCCACTAAGCAGGACACTGTTGGAAGCTGCAGGCTATACTGGAACTTTTTTTTTTTTTTTTTTTTTTATATATATTGGGAGGTCATTGCATTAGGAGTTTGTATGTTGTGTGTTTCCCCTTTGTGCATACAGAATGATGCCCCCTCTCACCCCTCATTAGACATTAGATTTCATCATCTGGCTGTTTCACTTTTAGTTTAAACCCCAAGGAACAAATATAGGGACAGCACAATAAGTACCGATGTTAGGGCTGCACCTATACTGCCTCTGGTTCCTACAGGCCAACACCAAGTCCCACTCTGATCTATTGGTTTTACTGAACAATAGAGACTCATTTTCCACTACCTTGCCGTACCATGACGATATCCGTGCTGCCGCTTTGTTTGCTTTCAATGGACCCGTGTGGAGCAGCGCCATCTCGTGCTGATTTACAGTAGCTACTGCTCTGGGGTAGGTACAAAACACCCATACTGCACCTCCATACCGCAGACCGTGATTGGTCAATGGTAATCGTCATTACACACGTCAGCTGACGTCAGCCCATGTTGATGTTCATGGTATTCCACCTCACTACCAGCTCCGAACATGAAATGCGGCATAATAATATATATAAACTATATAAAATGATCCATGCACAAAAGTGATTTTTTACAGCAAATATCTTAGTTACAATTAGTTCAATTAGTATGAACTAAGCTGTCACAGTTCCTACCTGGCTACTCCCCATACCTGTCAACCCTCCCGTTTTTCCTGGGATTCTCCCGTATTTGACCCTTCTTTCCCGCCGGCCTCCCGTTTCAACATTTTCCCGTAAATTTCCCGTATTTTGCCCTTCTTACTAAAAAGGTATGTCACAGAGGAGATAAAACTAGGAACAAGGTTACTAAAAAGGCTAGATTACCCGCTGTGAAGACGACAGGCAGCAGCCTGGAGCCCCCGCCAGTAGGGACCCCCCCGAGGGCTGACATAATGACTGTACTCAACAAAAGCGACCGCAATTCAAATAGATGATAGGAAACCCCCTTGGCACTTGTGTTTGGAAAAAAACAAAAGAAAATCTTCATGTGTAAATGAAACTTTGAGCCAACTATACCTACGTATAATAAACAAGCAAAATGAAGAGGATTTATCCATCTGGAGCAGATAAAAGATGAGGACGGTAAAATAAATAAATACAGTGGTAAGTAGAGCATAAAAGCTACTGTTTAGTAATGGTATAGCCTTAATTAATGGGTGAGATAGTTAAAACTCTCCAGCTAACATTAGCTATCTAGCTAGGTTTCACGTTATTTTCAGTTCTCCTAGCTAGCTAACTGTAAAGGACAGGGACACTCAATTATCATGTTTTTCACACTAACATGCAATCGTCTAGTGTCTCATTGCTTCATTTTGTGAAAAATATGCACTTTGCTTTTCAAAAGCTCATAAACACTGTTGGTGACTTGAGCATATTATTAACTTAGCTACTGTAGCTGGTCTTGTCATTTTAAGCTATGATGAATAAGATAAGATAAGATAAGATATTCCTTTATTGATCCCCTTGAGGAAATTCAGGCATCATAGCAGCATGGGGAGAGGGGGAGGTTACAGGTAGTATAAGACGGCACAGGTGACATAATTATAGTACAGTGGAGAAGTAAAAATAAAATAGAATAAAAAAGCAGTGTAAACAATGTAACAAACCAATATAATTAACTCTGGACATGTGCAATGCAATGCTTTCT
Organism: Notolepis coatsorum; assembly: GCF_963971535.1. Taxonomy (NCBI): domain Eukaryota; kingdom Metazoa; phylum Chordata; class Actinopteri; order Aulopiformes; family Paralepididae; genus Notolepis; species Notolepis coatsorum. Next base: position 166,543,668 of record NC_140168.1, read on the forward strand.
ACTATAATTATTAGGGATGTCAGTTTATTGCGTTAATTAGATTAATTAATTACACAGCAAATTATCGCGTTATGAAAATTAACTAAAAATTCATTACACATTTTATTTATATATATATTTTTTTACTAATATTTATTTTTTATCATTCATTCCATAAGAATGTAGAATACACATTTACAGATTTTCTTTTAAATATGGTCCATTTGCATGTCCTTGGTATCTGATTCTAGGGACATCTATGAATCTCAGGGAATGTATTCCCAGTGTCAGAAATACTGTGGGCTAGATCCACAAAGAATGGATTGCACAGTGCAAGTTACACCCTTACTTACAATTCATTATGAATTGAAAATGGGGGACCCTGATGTAAACAAGACTAAAGTCTTTCTCTGGTCTGCATCCCCTTAACAATTGTGTATATTGAGCCGTACTGTATTGTACCCATTCTGCAATCTGTTAATAACATTTTCATTCAATCAATCAATCTGCGCGGTGATTGATTGAATGAAAATTTATTTTTAGTAAATTGTAATGAACCAAATGAGAATATCAATATATTTTTTTTATCTTTGACTGTGAATAACAGCATGCTCAAATTGACCAGACCTGAAAAATCTAAGCAAATTAATTAGGGATGTCTGATATTATCGGCCTACCGATATTATCGGCCGATATCGGCATTAAAATGTGATATCGGAAAATATCGGTATCGGTTTTAATTTTTTTTTTATTTTACATTTTTTTTTACATTTCTATAACCTTTATTTACCCAGGCAAGCAAGTAAGAGCAAATTCAGATTTTATTTATTGTCAAAAGTATGCATAACGTTGTGTTAATTCGCGTGTCTGTGTTAAACTGCATGACAAATAAAGACTTCTAGTCTAACAATTACAATTACATTATATGTAATGTTAATTACCTGAAATTATAAAAAAAAATTGGGGGGGAAACCCTGCATATATCGGTATCGGTTGATATCGGTATCGGAAATTAAGAGTTGGACAATATCGGTATATCGGTATCGGTAAAAAAGCCAATATCGAGCATCCCTAAAATTAATAGATGGAAGATGATTAAACAGAAGGTTTTGTAGATCTGAATTCTGCCATCCGGACACATGCAATTTGAAATATGATTATAGAATATAGAATATCAGGCATAAAATGGTTATGTGATTAAAATGTGATTAATTAGATTAATTAATTAACGCCCTAGCATGTTTTGATATTGTCAATTATCTCACTTTTACTAGGTGACAAACTCAAATATGCCACACAAAAAAAATAAGGAAAATGGACATAGGGACGTTTTTCAGTCAAAGGGCAGCAGAGACAAGTGATACAGGGACAGTCACAGGTAAGGTATTACAATGTCTTAGTGATTATAACAGTGCAGTTCAGCATTCAGTAGCCCATCATTTTTGTGAACGTGTTTTTGATACTACATTCTGTTGAACACACACCTCAGAACCGTACCTAAGGAAAATTGGCTCAATTGCAAGAAAAATAATAGACAGTTATTGTTACAAAGGGTCAGATTAAACCGAATATATATATTTATTACTTGAGATATATTGTATAATATTTGTATATTGTCTGATAGCCCTTGTATATTCTTTGTATATATACACGGAATATCCCTATACCTAGGTACAAGCCAGACCATAATATTCGTTCTCCTATTGGACAGCGACCCCTAGGCGCCAACGACCATACCCCCCAACAGCGAGTTCAAAGCCACCGCCAAGACATGTCTCAACATGTCCAGGTTTGCGCAGTAATACGAGACAGAACTGAGGTTGGCACTAGATAATTCACCTTACGTATAAATACGGCGCAGGTGGAAACAGCAGCAGTTCAGTTCATTCAGTTCATCATTCGTTCAAAGTAACGTTAGGTCTTATCCCAAAGTTGAAGCCTTCACCACGAGTCAACGACCAAGTGAAGTGAGCAACTTTACGTCTAAATAGAGCACTTATAACATGTGCGAATAGGATAGTAAAAGTGTCAGAGTTTAGTGAAATAACGTCAAGTTCGACCTAGTTAATGTGAAGTATAGTGCACAGGAGAATCTACACCGGCGAATGCAGAGCCTTTTCCGGCTGGATTATATTGCTTTGGTACTGTGGCTGCTGGAGCAGAGAACCGTCTACCCCACTGCTGTGTGGGATCTACCCTGTGAGGAGCATCATCGAGCCCGCCTCTAGGACCACAGAGGCTGGCTAGCTTCATCCATGCTGTCGCGCATACTGGATTATAGCTGCTGCTTTTGTCTGCCGATCGAGGGGAGTATATGTACCGCCTCCCGTAGCTGGAGCTTATTTATTCCTCGTTGACCCAGACTTTGCATCTGAACATTCCTCTGCCCTGCTGGCTTACAACCGGAGGGAACCCCTTAGTGTCTCCAGCTGACTACGAGTGTGCCTTATGTAATTCTTATGCTACAGGTGGCGTCAGTTATACCCATCTTACTATGCTCATGGACTTACGCTCTTGACCTACTTAAGTGTTCTTCGCCTTACAAGCGCAAGTATAATTCTCATTCTGTAACCTATCGTTGCTGCTATAATAATAAATCCCTCCAAATAGAACTTTAGGTGTCATTGTTGTATTCTTGTGTGGGTGTTCACCAGATATACCGTGTACTGTATGGCCAGTAATTAAAGTACATAACTAAGTAGTGGTTTAATAATACCATACTCTCAATAGTCAGGGAATTGTACCCCTCAGTTACAATTGGTCCTTCGAGCCGGAGGGTATCAGTGTAATATCTAATATAATATTGATATTAACCATGGCCAGCGGTGAACACTCCCCAAGCAGCTCCCCCGAGCTAGAACGCCCGCAGCGCAGACGTCAGCCACCTCCCTATCTAGAGGCATACGCTGTCAGTCTAATACCTAGCTTTATAAAGACGTTAAATGCGGATAAAATGAATAAAGCGGATAGTCAAAGCATGTCAAAACCTACCGACCAGGCGACCCTGCCAGTAGAGAACCCAGTGGGTTCTAACGTAACTGACCAAGCTCACGGGGGGGACCAGGGGGGACATGACATGACTATACCCCCAGACAACGTCAACGGAATAGTCCCCGGAGAGCTCCAGGATAAAGAAAGCGCTCCGGGGACAGAACCCGACACACAACCAAGAGAAGAGAAGCGCGCCCAGGAGATGGATCTCGAGGCGCGCCCAGAGAACAGATCTCCAACGAGCACTGCCAGAAACCGATCACCTCCGTCAGTGTCTTCCCCCAGCGAAGCGGACAAGATGCTGGCGCACAGTGGCGCAGGCATTCATCGCCACCCTGGCAGCCTCCACCGAACGCGATCGACTTCAAGCGCAACAACTAAGTGAGCGCGAACATTCTACCATGGAAAGAGAACGCCTCCAGGCTCAACAGACGAGCGAGCGCGAACACGCTGCAATCGAGCGAGAGCGCTTTCAGGCGCAACAAAGGAGTGAAGACGACCGCATAAGACTGGAGACCAGACGCCTTCAGACGGAAGAGAACATCGAAAGAGGCCGCGCCGATGCACAGCACGCCGCCGCCAATGCACAGCGCGACGCCGCCAATGCACAGCTCCACGCCGCCCATGCCAGCGCCAATGCACAGCGCGACGGGATGGGATGTAGAGCAGGGGAAGACATTCTGAGAAATGACGGCGGGTCCGGGAATCGAACTCGTGTCCCCCAGATCCGTGACGAGCACGGTTTTCCCCGACGCAGAAATAGCGCCGAGATATGCGGTGAGCTACGGGAGCTCCCTCCCCCTGTTAATTAAGGTTAACCGAAGTGTCTGTAAACAGGCCCTCGACCGGTACCCTAAAAATGTGGGGGCTATGGGGCATATTTTTCCTTAGGGGGCAAATCTATGAAACTTGGCAGGCTGATTCATAACATAAAATAAATAATCAAATGTATTGGTGTCACACTCCCAGGTCAGGTCAGACCGGGGAGAGAGAACGCCACAGCACTTCCAGGTCAGGTCAGACTTGGGAGAGAGAACAATACAGACATGATGTGAACATTGGTCCCCTACCTGCTGACATTGGTTCCCTGCCTCCCTCTAGTGGCCAGACTAGCCTGATGGTACAGGCGGCCATCTTGTTTTGGTTCCAAGTGATAGAATTAATATCTAATTATTTGTTATCTTGGGCCATCCCTGTCTGTGTGTGATGTCGTCTCCCTGTCTGGTTGTTATGTGTGATTATGTCTTCTGTGTCTAGTTTGGTGTATTCCTAGTGTGTTTATCAGATTTTGCCTTGTTTGTATTATTGCCTGGCATTGCCAGCTGTTAGTCATTACAATCAGTGGTAGTATTTAAGACCTGCTTGTTACTGACTTCCTTGTGGCGTCTTTGTCTCATGTACCCTCCAAGTCCTCAGTGTTACCCTTCTCGTCGTTCTCCTGTGTTCCCCCGTGCCTTGCTGTTTGTAGATGCGCTTGTAAGTAGATTAGTCTTTTGTTTTGTTATTGTTTTATTTTCCGTGTTTTACAATTCAGCTCTTCCTCTAGCGCCAGCTCGGCTGTGCCGTTTATGTTCTCTTTGGTAACGTACAGTTGTGTTCAGTAAAGTCTGTTTACACGTATCCTGCCGTCTCTGCCTCCTCCATTCCGTTCCCTATCTGCAAACTGTGTTCTAACCAACCCTCATCGTAACATATTGGGAGTTTTCTTGAATTTGCCTTGCCATGGCAACAGTAGCCGATAAAGGCCCAAAGAAGAATAGCGGACAAAACTATATAACTACATGGTACTATATGGTACTACAGGGTACTACATGATACTACATGGTACTACATGATACCACATGGTACTACAGGGTAATACATGGTACTACATGATACTACATGGTACTACATGGTACTACAGGGTACTACAGGGTACTACATGATACTACATGATACTACATGGTACTACAGGGTACTACAGGGTATTACACAGGGAAATACAGGGTACTACATGGTACTACAGGGTACTACATGGTACTACATGGCACTACAGGGTACTACATGGCAATACAGGGTACTACATAGCAACACATGGTACTACAGGGTACATGGCAATACAGGGTACTACATGGCACTACATGGTACTACAGGGTACTACATGTCACTACATGGTAGTAGTAATACCCTAAGTGTGACTGACTAGATGCATTGGGCATATGTCTAAAAATGGATACTATGTCAATTCACCTGAAGGGGCATATGACCGTTTATGGCTTCACCACTTTTTAGCTAACAACAAATCCTGATTTCACTAATCCTATGCAAAAAACACCTACTGTATCCCATCCTTTACAATGATTGTTCAACTGCAAAAATGAGTAAATGTTATCAATTCACCATGACTTGTTAAGGAAATAGTGGATTTTGAAGAGTAGAAGCAGGTGCAAAAATTAGCATTTTTTTGCTGTTGTAAAAAGAAGGAAGTTGCAGATCCCCAGGGTCTATCCTGATTGGTCAGATGGGATGGTGACAATATTCGTTTTCTGAAGCCTATATTTTATGTCACTGTTTGAGTTCTTGAATGGGAATGTATGCCCCCCGCTGTTACCATATGCCCCCCGTTAGATTGGTTCTGGCGCCGACTCTGGTCTGACAGCAGTGGAGGCAATACAATATTATGTATATTATGTATACAACATTATGTATGAAAATTAATATGAATGAATAATTTCATGCCATGGCCCATGGGGCAACTTGATAGAGTGATACAATTAATTGAGTTTATTATTAATTAAATGTATTGAGTGATAAAGCACTTTAAAATACGTGTACAGCACTACAATGGCTAACATGTTTTAGGTTGGTTAGACAGCCCTTTTGGTGAACAATTATTGTTGTAATTAGGAATCTCTTTTGTAATGTCTATCAATATAATTACATTTTTATTTCTGTTTTAATTGTATTTATTTTATTTTATCTCTATTGTCTTGTCATTATTGTAATACGTTTATGTCCTGTGATGTCTTATGTATTATTATTATTGTGTTGTTGTGTCTTTCATGTGAAAAAAAGACACTTGTACAGCAGTGGTGCCAATAAAATATTTTCTATGAACCCCAATGGCTGAAGAGTTGTCTGATCTGCTATTGGTAAAATAATGTAACCTAATATACTTACCTTTATACCTTACCTGCTACACTGTCTAGATAAACCCAACTTCCTTTATACTTACCGGTCATATGTAGCTATAAAGAAAATAAAAAAATGCATGTAAAAAAGAAAAAAATTTACTTCTGTTTTTTTTTCTAGCTCATGCCCCCCCTGTGCCCCCCTGCTAAAACATTCCTAGAATCGCCACTGATGGCGTCCTCCCTCTCATGGCGTCCTCTCTCCTCTCATCCTCTCTCCTCTCATGACTTCCTCTCTCCTCTCATGGCTTCCTCTCATGGCGTCCTCTCATGGCGTCCTCTCCCTCTCTCTCCCTCTGTCTCTCTCTCTGTCTCTCTCTCTCTCTCTCTCTCTCTCTCTCTCTCTCTCTCTCTCCCCAGAATGTTTTTGGCCGGCTATTGCGGATGGGCAGTCGTCCTGTTATTTGAACCCCCCTGCCACCCTCCCTCCCTCCATCCTCTCCAATCTGGTGAACGGTGACATGCTTATCTCCCTCTGTACTCACTCACCTGGAAAACAGAGGCTGGGAGAGAGAGAGAGAGAGAGAGAGAGAGAGAGAGAGAGAGAGAGAGAGAGAGAGAGAGAGAGAGAGAGAGAGAATAACTTAAAACTATCCTCCTTGGGAACTGATGCATCCCAGTTGTCTATTATATAAATATGAGATTCACTGGATTCTAACATTTATATAAAAACAAGTGGCCGTTGAGTCAATGATCAATTCATAATAATTTGTTTGACTACTGGTACCAACAGTGATGCCACATATTACTTGTAAAAGTAATCTGATTACTGATTACTGATTACTCCTTTAAAAAGTAATCTAAGTTACTTTACTGATTACTTGATTATCAGAGTAACTTAGTTACTTTGAAAGTAACTAGGTTACGAAGTCGTCGTCGTTCCCCCAACAGTTTTTTTTAAACGCTTTATTGAAAGTGCATAAATTGTTTTTAACTTGTTTCTCTGCACATAACGTAAATTGTTAAACTAGTGCTTCAGCTTCTGTACAATCAAGTATGGTAAAGCAACAGTCTATGATGCTCACAGCATTAGAGCAGCCAGCCAGTGGTTTTACAAAACCAGTGTATCACATCTAACAAATGCAGGCTGAACTATTCAATTATATCAACTGTAACTATTAAATTGTTTTTATAAATGTCTCTCTATAAACATACAATCAGTCTCTCTTTAACATGTAAATTAACTGTAAATCTGGCAAATAAGAGCTTTTGCTCTGCCACCATCAACCCTCCTGTACCTAGTCGAAGCGTCGGCTAGTGTTGTGATTCCAGATGCTTTCAATGCAATTGGATGTGCTGTTTTTAGCGGTAGACAGTATTTTGTTTCCTCCGCCGTGAAGTAGTGACTGAGGCTACGTTTAGACAAGCGTTTTGGGGTGGAATTCTGAACAGAAACGGCAAAAGTCATCTTGCGGTTTCACTTTTAATTTTGCCAAGCGTTTTGGGGTGGAATTCTCCGACGACGGAGCCCTGCTGTCACACGATTGGCGCATATGTCACATGACGTGCTGTGAAGACCCGCCCTACTCTGCCTCTGATTCGCAGACTGTGGATGGGGAATGTGATTGGACCAAAGCAGAGTCACTCAGAGACAGAGGGACCAGTCACGCCGCGGGACACATTCTTGTATTTAACCCTTTCACTGCCACACCACGTCACTCCCAAAAGAAAAACAGCTCAAAATGTATTTTTGACTGTCGAAAACGAAAAAAAATACTGCATTTCGCCTGCATTATGAATTTATGATGAGATAGTAACGAAATAGTAATGCACAGCCACTTGGACAAGTAACTGCAATCAGATTACTGGCTTTTAAAGATTAACGCGTTAGATTACTATTTTCGGGGAAAAGTAATCAGATTACAATAACGCGTTACTTAGTAACGCGTTACTGGCATCACTGGGTACCAATGAGGCAAAGAACCATCTAAGTCCTGTTGGCGTTTTCAGGTGTTCACAGATAAGCAACAGTAGAGCCTGAGTATGTGGACGTTTTGTGTACGACAACAGAGCTTGAGTACATTGACATTTTCAGAGGTTGTGTACATTCACAGATTAACAACAGTAGAGCTTGAGTACGTTGACATTTTCAGGTGTTGTGTACATTCACAGATAAACAGTAGAGCTCATGTACATTCACGGAACAGTAGAGCTCGAGTACATGCACGGATAAACAACAATAGAGCTTGAGTACTTCCGTGTGATGCGTCACATTTACATCCCCAAGATATTTGAACTGATTTTACAACTGTGACTACATGGGCTGTCCAAACGATTTCAAATGGACTCTTGGGTTTCTAATATTAGTACAAATACCTTTCATGTTTCAGACACTAAGAAGTGCAATGTCTCCCTTGTCTGTGACTTAAAATTGGTCACAAAATAGACAATTATTGTTGCTGTGACTACTTCTAAAGCTGTTGAGACATAATTGTGTCTGTATGAAAAATAAATATGAAAAGAAAATATGAAAAAACAAACTCCCACTAACCAGGACGCGTGTACCTGTTCCGCAACAGTAAGTGACTTCCGGGGTAGGCCTGATTGGCCCCGACAGGCACGTGACGCGGCAAACTCAGGACGCGCAACGAGGCTGCTGAGAGCTGTCGCGCGGAAATAGGCTGTCTATTGCCATTCTCTAACACAAACTCTAACCTTAACCAGCTCCTTAACAGCGCCTAAACTTAACCGTTCTAACCTTAACCAACTCCGAAACAATGCCTAACCTTAACCTTAACCTTAACCATGCCTAACCTTAACCATAGAAAGAATATTGCCATTCTCTAAGACAAACTCTAACCTTAACCAGCTCCTTAACAGCGCCTAAACTTAACCGTTCTAACCTTAACCAACTCCGAAACAATGCCTAACCTTAACCTTAACCATGCCTAACCTTAACCGGCGAAAGAATACACGTTAAAAAAAAAATCATGTTAAAAAAAAAAGATTTGATGGGATTCGAACTCACCAGAAACAACGGACCGCAGGATCACAGGACCGCTGCTCTGCCAGGAGAGCTATAGCGCCGAATGAAAGTCATGGCGTATTTGGACGGTTACGTAATTCCGCAAGCTCTGCCGCTCGGCTCCGCGGAGCGTGCCGCGCGGCAGAGAAAGTTGCGCGTCACGTGCCTGTCGGGGCCAATCAGGCCTACCCCGGAAGTCACTTACTGTTGCGGAACAGTTACACGCAACCAGGACACTGTTAGAAGCTGCAGGCTATACTGGAACTTTTTTTTTTTTTTTTTTTTTTATATATATTGGGAGGTCATTGCATTAGGAGTCTGTATGTTGTGTGTTTCCCCTTTGTGCATACAGAATGATGCCCCCTCTCACCCCTCATTAGACATTAGATTTCATCATCTGGCTGTTTCACTTTTAGTTTAAACCCCAAGGAACAAATATAGGGACAGCACAATAAGTACCGATGTTAGGGCTGCACCTATACTGCCTCTGGTTCCTACAGGCCAACACCAAGTCCCACTCTGATCTATTGGTTTTACTGAACAATAGAGACTCATTTTCCACTACCTTGCCGTACCATGACGATATCCGTGCTGCCGCTTTGTTTGCTTTCAATGGACCCGTGTGGAGCAGCGCCATCTCGTGCTGATTTACAGTAGCTACTGCTCTGGGGTAGGTACAAAACACCCATACTGCACCTCCATACCGCAGACCGTGATTGGTCAATGGTAATCGTCATTACACACGTCAGCTGACGTCAGCCCATGTTGATGTTCATGGTATTCCACCTCACTACCAGCTCCGAACATGAAATGCGGCATAATAATATATATAAACTATATAAAATGATCCATGCACAAAAGTGATTTTTTACAGCAAATATCTTAGTTACAATTAGTTCAATTAGTATGAACTAAGCTGTCACAGTTCCTACCTGGCTACTCCCCATACCTGTCAACCCTCCCGTTTTTCCTGGGATTCTCCCGTATTTGACCCTTCTTTCCCGCCGGCCTCCCGTTTCAACATTTTCCCGTAAATTTCCCGTATTTTGCCCTTCTTACTAAAAAGGTATGTCACAGAGGAGATAAAACTAGGAACAAGGTTACTAAAAAGGCTAGATTACCCGCTGTGAAGACGACAGGCAGCAGCCTGGAGCCCCCGCCAGTAGGGACCCCCCCGAGGGCTGACATAATGACTGTACTCAACAAAAGCGACCGCAATTCAAATAGATGATAGGAAACCCCCTTGGCACTTGTGTTTGGAAAAAAACAAAAGAAAATCTTCATGTGTAAATGAAACTTTGAGCCAACTATACCTACGTATAATAAACAAGCAAAATGAAGAGGATTTATCCATCTGGAGCAGATAAAAGATGAGGACGGTAAAATAAATAAATACAGTGGTAAGTAGAGCATAAAAGCTACTGTTTAGTAATGGTATAGCCTTAATTAATGGGTGAGATAGTTAAAACTCTCCAGCTAACATTAGCTATCTAGCTAGGTTTCACGTTATTTTCAGTTCTCCTAGCTAGCTAACTGTAAAGGACAGGGACACTCAATTATCATGTTTTTCACACTAACATGCAATCGTCTAGTGTCTCATTGCTTCATTTTGTGAAAAATATGCACTTTGCTTTTCAAAAGCTCATAAACACTGTTGGTGACTTGAGCATATTATTAACTTAGCTACTGTAGCTGGTCTTGTCATTTTAAGCTATGATGAATAAGATAAGATAAGATAAGATATTCCTTTATTGATCCCCTTGAGGAAATTCAGGCATCATAGCAGCATGGGGAGAGGGGGAGGTTACAGGTAGTATAAGACGGCACAGGTGACATAATTATAGTACAGTGGAGAAGTAAAAATAAAATAGAATAAAAAAGCAGTGTAAACAATGTAACAAACCAATATAATTAACTCTGGACATGTGCAATGCAATGCTTTCTACTATAATTATTAGGGATGTCAGTTTATTGCGTTAATTAGATTAATTAATTACACAGCAAATTATCGCGTTATGAAAATTAACTAAAAATTCATTACACATTTTATTTATATATATATTTTTTTACTAATATTTATTTTTTATCATTCATTCCATAAGAATGTAGAATACACATTTACAGATTTTCTTTTAAATATGGTCCATTTGCATGTCCTTGGTATCTGATTCTAGGGACATCTATGAATCTCAGGGAATGTATTCCCAGTGTCAGAAATACTGTGGGCTAGATCCACAAAGAATGGATTGCACAGTGCAAGTTACACCCTTACTTACAATTCATTATGAATTGAAAATGGGGGACCCTGATGTAAACAAGACTAAAGTCTTTCTCTGGTCTGCATCCCCTTAACAATTGTGTATATTGAGCCGTACTGTATTGTACCCATTCTGCAATCTGTTAATAACATTTTCATTCAATCAATCAATCTGCGCGGTGATTGATTGAATGAAAATTTATTTTTAGTAAATTGTAATGAACCAAATGAGAATATCAATATATTTTTTTTTATCTTTGACTGTGAATAACAGCATGCTCAAATTGACCAGACCTGAAAAATCTAAGCAAATTAATTAGGGATGTCTGATATTATCGGCCTACCGATATTATCGGCCGATATCGGCATTAAAATGTGATATCGGAAAATATCGGTATCGGTTTTAATTTTAATTTTTTTTTAATTTTTTTTTTACATTTCTATAACCTTTATTTACCCAGGCAAGCAAGTAAGAGCAAATTCAGATTTTATTTATTGTCAAAAGTATGCATAACGTTGTGTTAATTCGCGTGTCTGTGTTAAACTGCATGACAAATAAAGACTTCTAGTCTAACAATTACAATTACATTATATGTAATGTTAATTACCTGAAATTATAAAAAAAAATTGGGGGGGAAACCCTGCATATATCGGTATCGGTTGATATCGGTATCGGAAATTAAGAGTTGGACAATATCGGTATATCGGTATCGGTAAAAAAGCCAATATCGAGCATCCCTAAAATTAATAGATGGAAGATGATTAAACAGAAGGTTTTGTAGATCTGAATTCTGCCATCCGGACACATGCAATTTGAAATATGATTATAGAATATAGAATATCAGGCATAAAATGGTTATGTGATTAAAATGTGATTAATTAGATTAATTAATTAACGCCCTAGCATGTTTTGATATTGTCAATTATCTCACTTTTACTAGGTGACAAACTCAAATATGCCACACAAAAAAAATAAGGAAAATGGACATAGGGACGTTTTTCAGTCAAAGGGCAGCAGAGACAAGTGATACAGGGACAGTCACAGGTAAGGTATTACAATGTCTTAGTGATTATAACAGTGCAGTTCAGCATTCAGTAGCCCATCATTTTTGTGAACGTGTTTTTGATACTACATTCTGTTGAACACACACCTCAGAACCGTACCTAAGGAAAATTGGCTCAATTGCAAGAAAAATAATAGACAGTTATTGTTACAAAGGGTCAGATTAAACCGAATATATATATTTATTACTTGAGATATATTGTATAATATTTGTATATCGTTTGATAGCCCTTGTATATTCTTTGTATATATACACGGAATATCCCTTTACCTAGGTACAAGCCAGACCATAATATTCGTTCTCCTATTGGACAGCGACCCCTAGGCGCCAACGACCATACCCCCCAACAGCGAGTTCAAAGCCACCGCCAAGACATGTCTCAACATGTCCAGGTTTGCGCAGTAATACGAGACAGAACTGAGGTTGGCACTAGATAATTCACCTTACGTATAAATACGGCGCAGGTGGAAACAGCAGCAGTTCAGTTCATTCAGTTCATCATTCGTTCAAAGTAACGTTAGGTCTTATCCCAAAGTTGAAGCCTTCACCACGAGTCAACGACCAAGTGAAGTGAGCAACTTTGCGTCTAAATAGAGCACTTATAACATGTGCGAATAGGATAGTAAAAGTGTCAGAGTTTAGTGAAATAACGTCAAGTTCGACCTAGTTAATGTGAAGTATAGTGCACAGGAGAATCTACACCGGCGAATGCAGAGCCTTTTCCGGCTGGATTATATTGCTTTGGTACTGTGGCTGCTGGAGCAGAGAACCGTCTACCCCACTGCTGTGTGGGATCTACCCTGTGAGGAGCATCATCGAGCCCGCCTCTAGGACCACAGAGGCTGGCTAGCTTCATCCATGCTGTCGCGCATACTGGATTATAGCTGCTGCTTTTGTCTGCCGATCGAGGGGAGTATATGTACCGCCTCCCGTAGCTGGAGCTTATTTATTCCTCGTTGACCCAGACTTTGCATCCGAACATTCCTCTGCCCTGCTGGCTTACAACCGGAGGGAACCCCTTAGTGTCTCCAGCTGACTACGAGTGTGCCTTATGTAATTCTTATGCTACAGGTGGCGTCAGTTATACCCATCTTACTATGCTCATGGACTTACGCTCTTGACCTACTTAAGTGTTCTTCGCCTTACAAGCGCAAGTATAATTCTCATTCTGTAACCTATCGTTGCTGCTATAATAATAAATCCCTCCAAATAGAACTTTAGGTGTCATTGTTGTATTCTTGTGTGGGTGTTCACCAGATATACCGTGTACTGTATGGCCAGTAATTAAAGTACATAACTAAGTAGTGGTTTAATAATACCATACTCTCAATACAGTCAGGGAATTGTACCCCTCAGTTACAGTTATGATATTACATTCTGCTCAGCATAATTTGTATGCAAAATATTGTGGTTCCCTGCTTTAGTCTGTTGACACATTTCTATACAAAATGCTTTTGTAGTCCTGTGTCATACCTAAATGGCATATAAGTGAATTGTATAGAAACAACTCACCAAAAGTGACTATTGCACAACTGATTTTACAAAAAAAATCCACCAAGGCCCCCTTCACACCCCCACCCTCCCTCGCTGGGAAATCTCCCTTATTTTAAAATCCCAATGTTGACAGCTATGCTACTCCCTCCCCCTCTCTCTCTCTGGGATGCATCAGTTCCCAAGGAGGATAGTTTTAAGTTGTTAGTTTAGACCAGGGGTCTCAAACTCAATTTACATGGGGGCCGCTGGAGGTAGAGTCTGGGTGAGTCTGGGCCGCATCAAATATTCCACAAAAAAAGGGTTTCAAGTATTCCAGAAAAAAGCTCTTCACAAGAGCTACCGTTTCTTGGCATATTAGTCACATTGGTTTGGTGCTGGGACCAGTGGTGCAGTCGTGGTCACACGCGGTTACACGCCGTGTTACTAGATGATCACTGAGGCAGAAGTATGCGCGCACAAAGATGCGCTCTATCCATTCGTTGTGCGCTAAGTACCCGGCCAGTGGCCACCCATAACAAAAGCGCGTCTTCAACCACGCCCCCGCCCGCAAATACAAACAGATATAAACAGATCATTTGAGTACACCCGGCCACCCATAACAAAAGCGCGTCTTCAACCACGCCCCCGCCCGCAAATACAAACCGATATAAACAGATCATTTGACAACAGTATCATGTTCCTACCTGCAACGCAACCTGAACCAACGATGCCACCGCCGCTCCCCAAGAGAAGAAAGTTGCAGCTTCAGAATCAGCTTATCCAAAGCAAACTTAGTTTCGCTATACCTGCACGACCTCCAACGCCCGGGTACAGTACAGTACAGCTCAATACATGCATACAATTGTTAAGGGGATGCAGACCAAGACTTTCGTCTTGTTTACATCAGGGTCCCCCATTTTCAATTCATCATAACATACACCAGATAGACAGTCTTGCTCTCTTAATATGCTGGTTAAATCGGCTGTCTTTAACCTGAATTAGCAAACAAGATACAAAGCATGCAGTTGACTAATTGTATATGTTCTAATGTTCTCTGTTCTAATGTTCCTGCTACCTTTTTCAGCTTCGCTATTTCAAAAAAAAAAAATCTGTTCTGTGCGCATGCACGTACCGGCGTTCCGGCGCGCGTGCGTGGCGTGTTACCAGTTCCCATATTACGACTGCACCACTGGCTGGGACTCAGGATGAACGCATATTTTTCAGTCCATTCACCTTTGAATTGCAGTCGACTTTTCTTTTACTGGCCATATTTGAACATGCCATATTTTTCTGCCGGCTGCCTGCTGGCGAAACTAGGCTACTATCTACATTTATCTCACGGAGATAAAACTGGGAGCGAGGCTACTGTAGATGCGCTGTCAACTCTCTGCTCTGACTCGACTGAAAGAGACGACATGCATTCCGTGAAGACCTGCCCTACTCTGCATCTGATTCGCAGACTGTGGGTGGGGGGGGGAATGCTGACGGGATGCTGAATGTGATTGGACCAGAGCTGAGTACACAGACACAGACAGTGGCAGTGCAGCCGGACATGCAGACTAGAGCACTGCTTGCAGAGGAGATAGCGAGGATGCATTTGCCTTCCACTTTACTTGGTATCACTCCGGAATCACGTTTCAACCAAGTCACTAACGTAACGTTGCTGTCATGAGCCTGCACTATGGTAGCCTACAAGTGATAAAATAAATAAAACTTCCAACTCGCGCAACGACTCGGCAAAAAGTTGCGCGCAGGCCGCACTAACACTAAACTTTGATGTCAAATAGGGGGCCGCAAAATATCATCCAGCGGGCCGCAATTGGTCAGTGGGCTGCGAGTTTGAGAACCCTGGTTTAGACCATTAGTTTGTGTTTGGATATTGGATATTGGATATTGAGATATAATACATTTTCCTCCATTAGAGATCTAACATGAAACATCACTTTTCTGACATGTGAACACTGAACGTCACAGGAAATCCTTCTTCACACCAACAGCCATCATACTGTACAACGCCTCACTGTGCCTCACTGTTTACATAAATAAAGCACAACATGACACAATAAATACATAAATACAGCACAACATGACACAACACAACATAACACATGGAAGAGACTAGTGACTAGTCCATCTGGTCAGGAGCTTGGTTAGTGTAAGGGGGGAGGGGGGGAGGGGGGCCAAGGGAGTTCAGGGTCCGAATGGCTGTTAGACAGAAGCTCTACCCGCAGCTGATCCTGCATACAGTAACACTGGGCCAATCAGCCTAATGTGTTCTGTGCTCACTCACTCACACCTGGAATCTTTTCACATCGGTCAACAACATCTATCTTATTTGAATTCATTTCCATCGCTGTGTACACTCCAACATATGCTCTCTCTCTCTCTCTCTCTCTCTCTCTCTCTCTCTCTCTCTCTCTCTCTCTCTCTCTCTCTCTCTCTCTCTCTCTCTCTCTCTCTCTCTCTCTCTCTCTCTCTCTCTCACAGTTTCTATGTGCACAGTGCTCCCCTGTGAGCTGTTCGTTTGTTGTGGTGCATGGGAGAGGCTGAGCCTGAATTGTCTCATTCTCTCTCTCTCTCTCTATCTCTCTCTCTCTCTCTCTCTCTCTCTCTCTCTCTCTCTCTCTCTCTCTCTCTCTCTCTCTCTCTCCTTCTCTCTCGTGCTCTCTCTCTCGTGCTCTCTCTCTCTCTACACTATAACAACTAACTGGATAGGTGATGATGATCACATGGTTTTGGAGAGAAAACAGCGCTTCTCCTAAATCTATTTGATATACAGTAAAAGAAGGAGAGACTAGGGGGAGAAGAAAGCAGCGTGAGGACAGTTGACGTTTGATATTACCGGCTACATGTCTGTTCCCAGTCTGCGGCTTGCGAGCATTGTGGCGGTGAGAGGAGTCGCATGAGAGCGCAGAGCCGTTACAGTGCTTTATCTGAAGTAGAATCAGAGAGAACAGAGAGATTAAAGGTGGCTGTGTGTGTGGTCCTGCAACATGTGACTGTAACAGTTGCACTATAGCCAGAACCCAGATGCAGACACAAACAGGCAGAGACGATGTTGAATCAGAGAAAACCCAAATAGCGGGTATATTTATTGGGAAAAGGGAGAATACGGTATAACCAGGTTCTCAGACAGTCCAGGGAGTAGGCACACAGATGGGTAGTCTGACAAGCAGGGGATCGTGACCGGGGGTAGGTTCTCACAGTCCAGGGAGTAGGCGAGTAGCCGGGTAGTCAGACTGGCGGGGACGTCGTAGCCGGGAGCGGGTTCTCAGACAGTCCAGGAGGTTCACGAGGAGAAGAGTAGTCGGGGCAGGTGAAGGTCAAATACAGGGATCCAGAACTCGGGAGCAGGGTGTGAAGCCAGGTAGCGGACTGTGAGCAAAGGAGGACAAGACAAGTTGACATGAGAATGAGCAAGACTATAAGGACTGACCGGTAAATAAGAAACTACGATCTGGAAGCCTCATGACATCAATCAGCTGCTCCTCCGGCCTTAGCACACCTGCACCCATCCTGTACTTAGGAGAGAGAGAGAGAGTAACTCAGCCGGAATAGAGTGAGATAAACTAAAGGGTTACAGAAGACGGGAAGCCTGGAGGCTTGGAGGTGCATGACAGTGACTCTTTTTTCACAAGGAAGAAAGGATGATTTTTATTGCCTCTATTATTCCTCCCTTATTACATGGCGTTTTCACATTCGCCGAAATGCTTGCTTGTGATTGGTCAATAGCCCCCCGACAGCGGTCATTATTTTTCAATAATGACCGCTGTTTTTTAATAATGACAGCAGTGCGCAGCTGTTGGCAATCAAGCCCACATCAGTGCAGCAAATCAGACACACCTGCCGCGCTGCACTGACAGCGGAGTGTCAGCGGAGCCAGAACAGAGGCTGCCCGCGATAATAATAATCACTTTATTTGGGCTGACAGAGCCACAGAACAACTGCGATTTGTCAAATGAATTAGGTATATTGTTAGTAAGTTAGCCATGTAATAAGCGGGATAATGTATAGCCTACTCGGTCATTGTCGCAAAATAATTGACCTTCACTGACGTTTAAAACACCTCGGCGCGGCGCCTCGGTATTTTAAACTACGTGTCGGTCAATTATTTTGCGACAATGACCTCGTAGCCATACATTATCCCTTACATAACCCCCTGTATTTTTCATAAAGCCACAGAACCCCACAGAGAGAATGAGGGAAAGCAGAGCTGATGTACAATTAGTAATCACATGCAGCGCTACTTCCATTTCCATTTAACCATCCTTTTTTTCATTAGCCATACTCCTCTCGCCTTGTCATTGCACAAACGCACCCATCACAGAAAAAGTCTTATACTCTTACGTTATATAATGTTCTTTTTCGGACTGTAAAAAGTGAGAAGGACAAAAACAAGATTTTGAAAAGTGATGGGGACATGTCTCCTGTGGAATAGGGTTGTCAAAATGCGCCAAAAATGACATTTGAATATTCCTTCTAAAAAAACACATAGGTTCGAACCATTCGAATATCTATTGTTGCGCATTATGTCCACAAGAGGGCAAACCAATACAACGGGAGACATGGCTATAGGTAATTTATTTGACAAAATAAATATCAACATACCTACACCAGCATACAAATAGAATAATGTATTATGTCAATCTCTCAGAAGGGTCCGTCTCTCGGATCAAGATAAAATTTATGAAAGTTCACGGTATATAGAACAGACATTTATACACAGAAGCACGCCTCCGAAAAAGCCGTGATAAACATCAAACAATATATTTTCCTTGACATGAATCATGAAATGGTAATCAAACCATTGGGTTTGATGCTTCTGTCAATTAATTATTCAATATGTTCAGTAAGCCTACAATAGCCGATATACTTGTTTCATGTTTTGTTTAAATAAAATGAAGGCACACAATTCCTAGACTAAACAAAGTCGTTTTTGATTTACAATAAAGTGCTATAAAAAAGGCAAAAGTTAGGGTGCTTACATTGTTGACGCTATAACTCTCAAAACGCTAGCGTTAGCACTTAGCACACAAAAAGATACATGTAACTTAGCTGACTTAACGCTAACTGGTAAATCAGCATACATCTGAAGTATTTCCAAACAGTGTCACAGTCACACGAATGCCAGGATGTCACAGGAATGCTCAGTCAATAGACAATTTGTTTTATTAGTGTGAACGTATACTTTTATCCAATGCTTTTGTAAGGTGCACGTAAAGGGCGCAGTGATATCCCATGAATATATAGCTGTCACGTTTCTCCATCATGCAGCGCGTTCAGACACATGCGAGAGAAGTCGAGAGGGAGACCGCCAGGGCTATTCAATTATTTCTTTTTTATAAAACACAATTCACACAATTCGAATATCAATTTTTACAATCGAATGTATGTTTTTTTTTAACATTTCGATTATTAATTCGAATATAGAATATTCGTTGATAGCCCTACTGGGGAATAATGACCCCCCCCCCCCCTCCACAATCTCCCCGTCATCCCAACCCCCCCACCCCCCCATTCCACCTTTTGTCTCTCACCCCCCCCCCCCCCCCCCTCTTTTCAACCCTCCCCAACCCATGTTTACCCCCTCTTCCTCCTCCTAACCCCTCCCCCCCTCCTTAACTCCTCCAATCCAATCGTCCCTCTCACCTGGACACACCCATCTTCTCTGACTACAGATCTACGTCTCCCTTGTCTCAAGGAGCCCCGTTATGAGACCCCACAGCCAGGGGTTTCACCGGGTCTCTCAAGCCAATTCTCCTGGTTGTAGATAAATAAACCTTGTTAACTACGTCTACATCTGTCTGAGTACATCCTTACTCATGTTATATTCCTCTACACCAGTGGAGGTTTCTCTATGATTTGATTTGATTTGATTTTTATTTAGTACATACAATTTATACAATAGTATAAAAACAAGGGGTACAAGGATAACATGTGAAAGTCTGTCGACTTGTTTCCAACATGGTCCCAAGAAGAATACAATAAATCACAAAGAAAGAGTTAAGAAGATAAAATAGATACAACAAGTAGATAAAATAGACAACACAATTTTCTGAAAGAACCTCATTACAGCATGTCATGTTCCTGTTCTTCAAGAGTGGTGGCCAAGCACCCTCTGCAACCTATTGTTGCAGATGTCGCTTCACACCCCTCTTGAAGACAGCAATAGTGGGGGAGTTTTGGATGGCCCTGGGCAGAGAGTTCCACAGCCGGCAAGCTGTAGACAGAAAGCCATTCTGTGAATAGGAACCCTTTCTAGGCTCATAAACTGAGAGCTGTCCAGACCGTAACTGTCGTCCGTGGACCTGGCCACGCAGGACAATACGAGAGCATAAATATCTGGGGGCAGATCCATTTAAAATTGTATACATATGTCCCAGTTTCAGAAAGGAGACCCTCTGCTCCACAGGGAGCCATCCCACCTCATTGAAGTGACATGGCTCAATATGGGTTCGAGGTGGCAGATTTAGGACCAATCGTATGGTCTTATTTTGGCTGGTTTGTAGCCTGTGTTTACTATGACAACACGTGAAACACAAATTCACTCATAATTCATAATTATTATTAAAGGGGAACTATTTTACTATTTCTTTCACTATTTGGGCACTTTTACACAATTCCTGTGAGTCTATGGAACACCTCTGTAATATATATATTTTTTTTATTCATTGTTTTGTATTTCTAATCAAGTCCTCAAAAACAGCATTTTTCTACCTCAAGATCTCGAGCCGTTTTGAGCCTGGGCTCCTAAACCACTGTGCAGCGGCGGCGTCGCCTGAACATTAACATGCAGCGGTGTCTTTCTGACATCACATATAGGCACATTTTCAAATGACTCAGTTCAGTGAGGGTGAATATTGTGAGAGGAGAATTGGAAGAATGCGCCAATATGAGAATTTTGAGACATAGATCATATTAATATAAGTTCACATAGCTAGGAAACAATGCTAAACACTCAAAAAGGCCATTTATAAGATAGTTCCCCTTTAATGTACACATATATATATATATTTGTAATTATAATGATTATTTTTTATTAGAAATGTTTTCCTCTGTAAAAAAATTCCAGTGAATTTTTTTTTCTTCAAAAATTGCCAAAATTGCCAGCTCTGAGCAGGCTGCGTCTATATCAATCACAGGCGAAGAGTGCAAGAGCGCTTCCGCATTCTTTGCCATACGCCAGTACGGTAATGCGCATTTCCTTTTCCTTCGCCCAGGTGCTCGCCGCGCATGCGCATGAGGTCGCCGCTTGGTTCGACGCGGTTCAGACCCCCATTAATCACAGATGCCAGAACGCGCCATAAGCCTTTGGTTCATATGCTGGTCAATCACAAAACGCGCCATAGCCTTTGGTTCGTCAGCGGCAGAGCGGAGCGGCAGAGTGGAGCTCTGCCGCGTAGCGGAGCAGCAGAGCGGCAGAGCTTGCGGCATTATGTAGCCGTAATCCCCGCTCTTTTTCCATCTACGCTTAGCTCAACTGGTACGCCGCCGTGCTCAGGAGCCTGCTGTGCGGTTGGTCACAAGTTCGAATCACTAATTTTTTTTTTTTTTTTTTTTTTTTTAACGTTTATCATCTCTCGCTATAAACGTGCATTCTTTCGCTGGTTAATTGTGTGTATTGAGCCGTACTGTATTGTACCCATTCTGCAATCTGTTAATAACATTTTCATTCAATCAATTTCATTCAATCAATTTTATGAATGCCCGAATAACGTTATGGCGTTGCGAGTGAATCGCGTTGCGATAATATACATGTATTCCATAATATGTAAAGTACAGTTGACAGCTGCGTTGTGTTAACGTTACAATGTACAGGGAAATAACATTATGGCGTGTTATGGCGTTATGTGGTCCTCGTTTGGATAATATGTAAAGTACAGTTGACAGCTGGGCATTTGGAGGGCGTTACCGGGGCCAATCAGGGCAAAATGCGGAAGCGCTCTTGCACTCTTCGGCTGTGATTAATATAGACGCGAGCAGGCCTGCATTGCAGTAAGGACTGCAGTAAATATTCGTGCAGATGGCTGCACAGGTTGACCCAGGATTAAATAAATAATAAATAATAGCCAATCAAAAATAGGCTATTAACGTCATCTAAGCACGGTCTGTGCAGTTAAACTCTTGCCATTGAATGGGGGATTGAATGATTGACAGCCTTGTGATCCAATCAGATAATGGTTTCTCTTTTGCTGCTCTGCAGCTAGAATGATTGACATCCTTGTGATCCAATCAGATAATGGTTTCTCTATTTGCGAACTGCGGCTCTGCAGCTTGTTTACAAAATAATTTTTATCTCAGTTTAAGAAGATAACTTGTTGGTGCTAACGTAGCTAAAGGGCTACCACCGCAGCTATCAGGCCCAGGGTGGAGTGTTTTGTCATTGTTCATGAACTTATTGTGCATCGTTTGATGATATATATATACACCTGCGATAAAAGCTAAACGTGACAACAACAACAACAACAACAACAACGTCATCGCCTCGCGGGCACTTTGAATTCTCTAGTACTGTAGATAGCGTTGCAATGGAGGAAAGAGATATTGTCGACTAGCTTGCTTACTAGCTAACGTTATGTTGTAACGTTATGCAAGTCTTGTGAATTGTCTAAACAGGGCTAATGGCATTGATGAAGATGATATCAATAACAACAATGCCTCTCCATGGCCCTATCTGGAATGAATGAATGGAAAAGATGACGTTGTGGGATGCATGCAGCAGGCGCGGCGCATCTAAGGTAAGGGACAATAATAATGTTGTTGTTTAAACTGCCACCGTGCAGCATCAGGCATTGGGCTGTGTTGGCACTTTCTTTGAGAGTATATATTGTGGTGTTTATTTGATTGATTTGGCCTTTTATTTATTACGTTTCCACAGTTCTTGCTAGCTAACGTTATGTTGTAACGTTATGCAAGTCTTGTGAATGTCTAAACAAACGGAATTGTTTGATTGATTGATTGATTGAAAACTTTATTAATGACGCAATGAAGCATATAGCACTAGTTAGAGGGGAAATTCGGATTCCTCTCGGATTCATTCATTGGGATGCAGACCAGAGAAAGACTTTCGTCTTGTTTACATCAGGGTCCCCCATTTTCAATTCATCATAACATATATGACATACATGACATACAGATAGACAGTACTGCTACATCTATACATTTATGACATACCAAACTTGCAAATACAGTACTGTTTGTGATATAAAAAGAGTCCAGAAAAGGGAGTATATACATTTGACGTAGAAACTGTACATTGGAGGAAGTTGGGTAAGTGGGGGGGGGACTGTACATTGGAGGTGGTTGGTGGGGTGGGGGGAGGGGTTGGGTAGGAGGGGTGGGTGGGGGACATACACTGTACAACTGTACAAACAAAACTGTACATTGGAATATTGACAAAACCATACTTGGTCATTTACTGTACATTGAGGGGGTCGTGTTAGGATATTTACAGGGGCCAGTCATAGCATACTGTGTTATTTTTTGATGGGCCCGAGCCATACTGTACATGGTCTGCTTGGTTTGATCAGGGGCCGCCGAGCCACTGTATACTGTACATGGTCTGCTTGGTTTGATCGGGCCGCCGAGCCACTGTATACTGTACATGGTCTGCTTGGTTTGATCGGGCCGCCGAGCCACTGTATACTGTACATGGTCTGCTTGGTTTGATTTAGGGGAGTGGTCTGCCCTGCGGGTGGGCCCCGACATATTGCGCAACGCCACTGCATACCATTGACTCAGAATGGTCTGTTTTATTGAAATCGTCACAGCAGTATAGTTTGTTTATACTTCAGAAGGATGATATTTAAACATGGTCCCCAAAATGAATGGAAGCGAATGAGGAGCCTGACACCTGGGAGGAATGGGGGTGTTGCAGCGTTGGGGATGTTTAAAAAATATAATTTAATATATAATATAACAATTTGTGCTTCACCTAAAAATTTGGTCAGCAGCCTCCACTGCTCTACACCCCCCCTAGTGGACATTTCGCCCCTGGGTGTGGGGTAGCCAAGCTGGGAAGGAAATCATTTGTCTAAAATGTTGTGCTACACCCACCAAAAACACTGTGTGTAGCACACACTCAATGTTAGATAGGCTACAGTAAACAGAGGTGCTGGAAAATAAATAAATAATTAGATTTATATTAGATTCTTTACAGAATACATAACAAACAATGTTCCAGTTTCAAGTAAGTCATATAATGTATAATACTGTCCCCTTTGAAAAGTAAAATGTAAATGTACATTTAAATTACTGGAACAGGACTTATATGCATACTGCACCTGTGTATACTGTATACTTACATACTTGCACACTTAATTATAGCATTATGTTTAGATTATAGCATCTATTGTAACTATATTTATTGTAATGCAAATATAACTGAGAGGGCATACAGACCCTCATATGCACCTTGATTTACACTGCCTACTCGCTCATATGCACATACTCAGAGTTAATTATATTGTTATATTGTTTACACTGCCCTTTTATATATATAGAATATAACTTATATATACTTTTACTTCTCTACTGTACTATCATTTTACCTCCCCTCCCCCTCCCCCATGCTGCTATGATGCCTGCATTTCCCCAAGGGGATCAATAACTTATCTTATCTGATCTTATCTTATCTGATCTTATCTTATCTTATCTGATCTTATATACTGAATCGTGGCTCCCAACATTTAAATTGAGGAAATACCGCGTGTGAAATATGTTGTAAGCTGTACCAGTTACATAACCCCCAGGAGAGAAGTATGCATCATGATAACTGTATCGTATGAGCGTGCGGTGCAGCGTACTTCAGGTTACAGGGTAACAATCACAGTCTTTTCATTAACACCTTTCCCTGGTGGGTCTCCATGGAAACAAGCCCAGCGACTGCACACGTGTGAATGTGTTGGCACGATAAGAGACTTTCTGTCTGTGTGTGTGTGCGTGCCAGACCAGGCTGCAGAAACAAATTAGCAGAAACACAATGGTTTTTCAACACAGGTTCCCTTTTATACGTTTCAGCTGGGACAGCGGCGCTGTGGCTTGCTTGGCGCTGCCCACGGTGCTGAACTAAACAGCAGAGAGGCAATTGAAAAATCTAATTTCTCTCTATCTTAAGAACTTTCACTTATACAAAAACAGACTGAACGGATATATATAACAGACCTGCTGAGGCAGCGGACTGAGAGCAGGGGACACAAACAGGCTGGATAAGATGGTCAAGAAGGCCAGTAGCGTGGTTGGGGTGGAGCTGGACTCTAGCGAGGGTGGCGGAGAGGAGGAACCTTGCTAAGCTCCAGGCCATCAGGGAAAACCCCTCCCACCCACTATACACAGACTTGGCTGACAGGAGGAGCATGTTATAGGCTCACACTACCTAAATGCAGCACTGAACGGCACAGGAAGTCCTTCATTCCGACAGCCATCAGACTATACAATGCATCACTGTGCCTCACTGCATCACTGAGCACAGAGTGACAATTACCATCTTCCTGTACTCTTACTTTTTAAACAGCACTGTGCATTATTACACCTACTGTAGACTTCAGTATATTTTTACTGTATTTATTTACTGTATCTTTTATTCTATTTTTATTCTATTTAATTTTATTCTATTCTTAGGCCATTTGTTTTGTTATTCTTATTTGTGACTTGTTCTGTCTAAATGTTTAATGTTGAGTGATTTGCAGTGTAAAATTTCCCTCAGGATAATACATTTCTATTCTATTCTATTCTATTCTATATCTTTGAAAAGTCTCCATTTATTCAACACTTCTGAATTCACTGACAAACTGAACTGAACTGACAAAAATAAGGTGCATAAAAAAGCAAACAAAATTCCTCACCATCATAAGTAGAGCGGCAAGCGGCGTTTGGGGACAGAGTGAAATCTTCTTAAAACACTGCCCCTCCACTCATTCCTGAACTTCTCAAATGCCAACTGAATTAAATTGGCCTTAGTTGCGTCGATGAAGCATACTAAGGCGATGTTCTGTAAAGACGTTCTTGAGGGTAGAAAACGAATTCTCACAGAGTGCCGTGCTAGCTTCAGTAGTGTTGTTGTTGACATCAGTGCCCACTAGGGCTGTCCCAGACTAAGGATTTGGATAGTTGACTTTGATTGCAAAAAAAAAAAAAAAAAAAAAAAATTTTTTTTTTTTTCAATCAAAGTCAACTTTTTTTTTTTTTTTTTTCAGGGTGGGCACAGCTGACTCAGTGGGCGGGCCCGGCCCCCAAATGCCCGCCCATGGCGCCGGGACTGGTGCGTGCCCTTGTTTTCCTACAATTGTGGGGACCTAATCAGGGGCGGAGCTAGGGGGTGGCTACCTGGGCTCAAGCCCCGGATGTATTCTGAAAAGCCCCGAATCTATTTTAAAAAAAAAAAATTTTATTTAAATTTTTTTTTTACAATTCATCATTGTTACATGAAAATATGTTTGCACCAGATTTAGCAGAAGCTCATTTCCATCTGTGGTCTATCCAGCTGCTAACTGTATTTGAGTGAGTTAAGTCTTGGTGTTATGGTAGACTCAGACCCAAGCTTTAAATCACAATCAACAAGTTGACAAAAACTTAATTCTTCCACCTTAGAAACATAGCTAAAGTACGGCCATTTATAAATCAAAAGGACGCTGAAAACCAGATCCATGCCTTTATCTCAAGCCAACTCGACTACTGTAATGCACTTCTTACCGGCCTCCCGAAAAAATACGATGATAACTATTTTATTGCAATGCACTATTGCATTATTTTATTCTATTTTACTAACTATTTTATTGCACTGCACTATTTTACTTTGTATCAGTGAATCATAGACGCCTGGCCATAAGAGCATTCGGAGCATCTCTGCTCTCCCACTATTGAACTTGGGGGAGCAAAGGTATGATCTTGCTCCACCACTTTTTGATTATATGAAAAATATGATATATCCCCCCCCAATATATAAATCTAACCATAACTACGTTATGGTTAACTGAGTTTTATAGTGAAAAGAGCAGCTTTATTGGTCAAGATTGAAGGCTCTATATTGCAGGAAATTGCACGTACAGGTTCATTAAATTAAAAAAAAAACTGTCGTGGAGTCCCCCTCCAAACCACCCCTTGCCTGCCCAAAAAAAATATACAAAAAAAGAAAAAAAAAAAAAAAAAAAAAAAAAGAAAGGGGGGCCCATCTGGGCTAAGCCCCGGATCTCCTACAATCCTAAATCCGCCCCTGGACCTAATGTCCCCACCACTAATGAAAAAATAAACATTGTTATTGCTGTGGAGACACCACAAGGTAAAGGAGCTATTTTAGGGTTAAAGGGGCTCAAGTTTGGTTAGCTTAGGTTAGATTAGATTAAAGGTTAAAGGTTATGCATGCAGTCATTATGGTTGAGGCAGTTATATAGCGTATAGCTTACGCTCTGCGCTCAAGTGGAACATATCCTATATCAGTCTAATACTGAATACATTTCTTCACATGTACACACCCATCCGCCTGGCCACACCCCCATCCGCTCCTCTACATAAGCGGGGATGTGGCCATACTAACAGCTCCTTCCTTATTTTCACCACCAACAAGTGTCTGTATACACCACTTGAGTTTAGTGCCAAAATAGTTGGAAAGGAGCTACGTTGAAGAGAAGGAGCTGCGTTGACATTATATCTTTGTTTCCTCTCTCACTATTTTCGAGGAAATACAGCGATAATGTCTTCGCCACCGGAGTGTCTAAGATGATGATAATTCTGACTTCCACCGGCGCTTCGTATTAGGGGCTCGCGTCGCTGAGCAATCCCCGCCGGCATTACCTCCGGCTCTGCAGTTGGACACTTTGCTTGTGAGGCACTCGGCGTGTGAGGGCTGATGGCCTTCTCTGGGCTGGTGATGTTTTTGCGACGCAGGCGCCAGGTGTGTCAGTTGTGGGGGGAACAAGTTCAACTACACAGCTTACGAAGGCCGGCTCCAGGCTGGTATCCTCTTTCGCTGCCACTTAGCGGCGTGGAGGGGGTTCTGGTTTGATGCCCACGTTAACATTAGCTCCTCATCGAGTAGATCTTTGTTTTCCTGGGACCGTGATTCTGAATCTGCGGTTCAATTCCCCGGGTCTCTGGCAGTGTTAATTTTGGCAGCTATTTTTATTTTAGTTTTAGTCTTAGTCATGTGTCAAGTGCTCCTTTTTCGTTTTCATCATATTTAGTAATTTTCATTTATTTTTCGTTTAGTCAGTTTTAGTCAACTAAATGTCTGAGCATTTTAGTCTTAGTCAGTTTTTGTCTAAAATTTGTCTTTTTTGTTTTCGTCTAGATTTAGTCGACAAAAACGGATGACATTTTTGTCTATTTTTAATCAATGGAAAAAAACTTGTCAGAAATAGTCAACATGGAACATATTCTGATTTAAATTGCGTATTTATTTTTTAACGTAGGGGAATCTGAGTCGGTGGCACAAGTAATACACAGGAAGGGTGCACTCGACTGTCGATCTGTGAATGGAGAAATAACTTAATAAGACAGTCACATTATCTCTTGCCTTGCTCACCTGGCAGTGATTTATTTGAATGATAAATATTAAATAAGACTCAGTAACAGCAGCCAGCGCAGTGTAACAACAACACTAACTAACAGGATACTGTCTGTTGTAAACAAACACACAGTACAGTAGTAGTTGAGTAGATAATAGTAGTGTGTATAGTACACACAGTAGCAATCTGATTGCAATCTGCTTGCATAAACATATAAAATGATAAATCACATTTTGAGGTTGGTGTGTAAAGTGCCAATATTATCATCTTACAGCGAAGATGAGACCACAACACAATATTATCATCTTACAGCAAAGATGAGAACACAACACAATATTATCATCTTGCGGCGAAGATGAGAACACAACACAATATTATCATCTTACAGTGAAGATGAGAACACAACACAATATTATCATCTTACAGCGAAGATGGCTCAACAGGTGTGTGTGTGTGTGTGTTTTAAATTAAAAAAAAAAATCACTCACCCCATCCTAAGGTTATTTTGCGTGCCATGGACAACCTGTGCCAGCATTTCTCTTGTTGTTCCGCATACACTTTGTCCACCAGGTTGGAAACTTTAGTCTTTTTTGGCACTCTGAACCTTTTATCAAATGTTCACAACATCATTATGAAATCGTCATCTTCCACTGTACGTGCAGGGAGTGCTGTGCGGCCGATCCAGAAATCACCTGTGGATGGAGGCTTTGGCTGTATTTCCAAAAAAGAGGACACTGCCCAGTGCCCACAGCCTCAAGATACTTAAAGTTGACTTGTAGTGGGTGCTATGGACATAATTCACCATTAGATTGTTTTGATGTATTGATGGGGCACTGTCACTTTAATGAGGTTGGTTTTGGGGGTTGGGCTTAGAGAAGACACGCTGGTGGAATGTCATTGATAAAATGTTTGGTAACAAGGAGCTGTCAGAGTTTAGCACGGCATAGATCTGACAGCTGTCACTTGTGCTAAAATGATAATAAATGACACACTACTTGGTGTTGTCGCAAGATAGAAATTGTGCGTCTCTCCTTTCCGACGATTTCTACATTGGTGACCCTGTTATAAGTTTTGAAGACGCTTCCGCGGCAACATGTCTACGAACGCAGTTTCACTGAAATTACCTGAGTTCTGGGAGTCGTCAGCCTCGGCATGGTTTGCGCAAACGGAGGCACAGTTCGAGCTGCGTGAGATTACAGCGGATACCACAAGATATTATTATGTGGTGTCAGCCCTGGGAAGTTCGACAGCCAGCAGAGTGGTGAGCCTCCTCAAGAACCCTCCGGCTCAAGATAAATATCTCACGATCAAGTCTCATCTGTTAAAGACATTCGAACTTTCCGATACCGAGCGGGCCAGACGGTTGTTTTCTTTGCAAGGGCTCGGTGATAGCAAGCCATCGGAGCTCATGGATAGGATACTGGATTTATTGGGAGAGCACAAGTCTGATTTCCTTTTCATGCAACTTTTCCTGCGTCAGCTGCCTTCTCCGGTTCGGGCTGCTCTGGCCAACACCACTATAGACGATTGCCGCGCTCTGGCCGAGGAGGCTGATACGTTTTTTTTGGCTGGTCAACAGCACTGTGCAGCGGCAGTTTTCCCAACCCAAGCCTTTGTTTCACCGCCGGGAGACTGGAATATCGCCGCCGCAGCGACAGCCCCTCGCCAGCAGCGTGACGCGGACGCGGGGCTGTGTTATTATCATGCACGGTTTGGACCTAAAGCCAAGCAGTGCCGCCCGCCGTGCAGCTTCAGTGGGCCGGGAAATGCCCGGGCCGGCGCTCGTTAGTGGCCATGAGCGTCGGTCAGGCTGGCAGGCTACTGTTTGTCCAGGACACCATCTCCGGGCGGCGTTTCATGTGCGACACGGGCGCGCAGAGGAGCGTCTTGCCGGCTTCTAGAGTGGACATCTGATAGTTTTTAGTTCATTGATCTAGTAATATTTGATGTCAATATCTTATATCTGTGCACCCATTGTCTCCCCACGCTGTAGGACCGTGGCTCTGTGTCTCCCTCCACCCACACACACACAGGGCCCCCTGTACATCCTGACTGGGTTATCGTCTGTGGCTCCCTCCTCACACACGCACACGCGCCTCACACACACACATCCTCCTCTTCTGACGTGCACACGCACACACACTCACGCACACATCTCCCCCACCCAGCTGTCAGGGCCGTGATTTGTGGGGATGTTGTTCGAGACTAGGGGTCTCCTGGTCTACATCTGGAACCCATTAGCCCCCCTTCTGAAACAAGCACACACACAGACTAGCACACACACACCACACACACACACATACATACACACACAAATACATACACACATACACCCCTCCCCTCCTCCTCTGTATAAATGACATGTAGTGTGATGTACTTTTCTCTTCTACTGGTGGTGCAAGGAGCTGAGCCCGTGCGGGCTGCAGGAGAGTTCTCTTCTCTGTGTGACCAACAAATAAAGGCTCCGTTTGAAATACTCTGTCGTTCTGCGAATCTTTGGTCGGAGGGTCCATGACCATATCAATTCAAGAACTCACGAGGGACAGGTTATCCCTTTCAAATGGAGGTTCCAAAGTGAGAATTGATGTGGGCCAGCCGCAACCAAGGACGGAATGAGGAATGGAGACATGGAGGAGAAGACGATGCAGAAGATCCAGACATTCACTACCAGCTGTCTGCAGCGCGTCTTAACCAGGGGTGAGATACCAGCAGCCCCTCAGACGTCCGTGACGAGACCACCAGACGACCCTCGACGGTGACAGGCAGGAGGAGAAGAAGGACAGACGGGCCAGGATGAAGAGAGGCAGACCGGAGGAGATGGCAGCTGAGCAGCAGAGGCCGGAGACCGCAGATCATAGGCACCGCAGATCATCTACGACAGGCAGATCATCCACGACGAGAACGGGGGAAGCGGCAGCAGGAGAGACACTGAGCTGAGCTGGAGTGACGGTGGGCCAGCTGGCGAGAGGTGGAGGGGACAGTCCAGAGGCACTGAGGAGGCGGCAGACCAGATGAGACACGTTTGTCTAGGGGACCGCACCTGGAACGGGGACCAACCTCAGGAGAAGGCCCTTGCCCTCTAGGAGACGGGGCCGACCCAGGTGGGCGGTGTACTGTGACAGAGGGAAGGTAGCGCCCTGATGGACGTTGCGTGTGCCTGAGTAAGGGGGGTCCAACGGGGTTACGTGTATCGTCTGGAGAAGTTGCAGAATCGTGTTTCTCTCTTTCTTCTCTCTCTCTCTCCCGTTCCCCCCCCCCTCCCTCTATATCTCTCTCTCTCCTCTCCTGATGTTGTTATCCCGTCTGGTATTAGATGTGATGCATGTAATGAGGTGACAATCGACGGGGCGTTTATTTGATTTTGGGCACTTTTGGGTAAAATCTATTTATCAAAAATAAAATTGCATAAAACCTTAAATGATCAATTAAGCTTTATAGTCATTTTGTCAGGAATCATAATATGAACATTGTTGTAAACATCACTTTATGGAATTTAATATATTTAACACTTTTCCTAGAATGTCAGATAACATTGTCATTACCATCACGTTACCAAATAACTCTTTAAAATGTAAAAAAAAAGTAAAACATTTGTGCTTTTAAGGCATTTATGTAACATTATACCTTACTTCTGATGTATTAGTGGTTTGAAATATTTTACTTGAATTTAAACATGCTTTAGATCTTTAGATATGCAGCCTTTTAAATATATTGCTAGATCCTGTCAAGAAAGATACAATTACTACAACAACAGGTCCATGACTCTTGTTTTTCATACATAAAATGTTAAGGGAGGGCTTGTAATATAGGAAAACATGTAGGAAAATGTCAGATTTAAACTATTTGTTACAAATTTGTTAAGAAATATGTTATGTGTTGGTAATGACGTACTGTTGTGGTAATGACGAAATGTGATGGGAATGACATTTAGATAGATTTATTGAATTCATTCATGGATACAGTAACACAACATCAGAATCATAGGTATTATCAACAACTGTTACAACAGGATAGGAACATCTAAGAAACCATCTAAAAAAAACACTGACAACCTTTATGGTTTCAAACAACATACCTTAACAGTAAGAGGTTTGTTCTTTTAACATGCCTACATCTTCTTCTCCATGAGGGAGCATACTTGTTTCCAGACAGAGGCATTGAGCATCATATGTCTTTTAGTAATCAGTTGGGGCCCTGGGACCAGCACAATTTCCATTCTATACCATATTAGGGGAGAATGGGGGACGTTGTCACACTTTTTACTCTAGTGTGAATTGCTCATAATCAAAACATCTTTCAATAGTCATTCCTACATTAAATTGAAGCTTAAGATGTTGGCTTGAAATGTGTATCCCTCTCATTTTCCAAAGTATTGTAACAAAGAGTTAATCACCTATCAAAGACACTCTGACACATTGTGACAACCAACCCCATCATGGGGATGGTTGTCACACACAATGGGGTTGGTTGTCACCATGTGTTTTAAAACTTTTAATGGGAAAATCTTAAAAAGAAGACAAGATTTAGATTTCAGATAATGATTGAAGAAGTGCGTCTTTAGTCGACGGCGAAAGATTGGATGGGTTTCGGCTGTCCTAACTGGGGTGGGTAGTTCATTCCAACATTGTGGGGCAAGGACTGAGAATAGACAAGAAGGCAGAACTAAATTTGAAAGTTTAATTGCATTGACAAGTTGACAAATACATAACTTAATGCATCTTAATGAACATAAACAGGAAACACATCTTTAGGCCATCCTATATAACAAAATAAGAACACAATAAATCGGCCTAACAATAATAGCCTACACAACATGTCTAGTAAAGTACCTGCACAGCAGGATGTCTGGCAACACCACATTAGAATAGTATACACAAATATACTAGTATAATATAATAGTATACCCAAAAAACCCAAATATCGGTTATCGAATATCGATAATATAACAACCAAATATCAGTTATTCGATAGTTGCCCTTTATCTGGCACTATTTAAAAGTTTCACTGAGATCGGAATAAAGGAGTTTTTAAACCTATTTAGTCTAGAGCGTGGAACTCTAAACCTTCTCCCATAGGGCAGTAGCTCATACTCGGCATGTAAGACATGGGAGGGGTCCGAGACTATTCTATTGGCTTGCCTTAGAGTAGCCTGTTAAAAAATAGACTGCAGGGATGGGTGACCTTTCACCCCTATGATCTTCCATGCAGTCTGCATCAGACGGACCAGTTTGGACTTTAATTGTACAGACAGGTTACCAAACCAAGCTGTAATACCGTATCTGATGAGACTCTCTAATACAGATTGGTAGAAAAGTAACAAACATTTTTTATCTACACTATGAACTCTAAGGCGACGTAGAAAGTGCAGTCGTTGTTGTAGTCTGCTACACGGGCTATCTACATGGGTGTTCCAGGTTAGTGTGTTATCGACAAAAATCACAAGATATTTATATGAAGAGACCGGCGAGATGGACTGTGTGTGGATGACCACAGGCCTGTGGTCCCCAACACCTCTGGGGTCAAACACCATCTCCTCAGTCTTAACTGATTGAAAATGTTATTAACAGATTGCAGAATGGGTACAATACAGTAAGGCTCAATACACACAATTGTTAAGGGGATGCAGACCAGAGAAAGACTTTCGTCTTGTTTACACCAGGTCCCCCATTTTCTATTTATAATGAATTGTAAGTAGGGTGCAACTAGCACTGTGCAATCCATTCTTTGTGGATCTAGCCCTTAATGTTGCTAGTCTTTAGCACTTTGTGATGGAGCAGTTTGTCAGCCATCAGTTGAGTGTTTGCATGTGTTTTACACAAGCATGTGTCCCTATCACGTACGGTTGGCCTCACTATCCAAAATGGGCAGGTTTTCCATAACTTACTATAGGAAATCTTGAGCTGTGGATGTTCATTCTTGAATTTCCACCAAAGACTGTACGGTTCATTCAGAAAGCGCTTTTGCATTTTCACTTTCTTCTGCGTCAATGTGTCTCTCTTCCCTGTGGTTGGGGGGGGGGGGGGGGGGGGGCGCGGCGCGCGGCGCGGCCTCTCAGGGAGCAGTCGGACTGTTGGAGGATACTGTGATCGCACTCGCAGACGTTACTGTAGCCTGTAGCCTGTAGGCCTTGTGTATGTATGTGACAAATAAACCCTCTTGAATCCTGTCATATATTCAATCAGTTTCAGTAACTACAGAACACATAATACTAGACAACTCACTTGTTGAGGTCCGGCCGTCTGGACGGTCTGGGCTTCCACAGCACATTCCATGATAAAAAAAAAAGGTATCCATTTAGTTAGATGATAGATCATCATCCAACACTGTCTACAGTATCCTATCCTGTGTTCATACGACCGCAGGCGCCGGCACGGTCACCGGGCGTTGTCAATAATAGTCCCCACCGGAGCAAAGTGGGTCAAGTTTGATTTGATTTGTGCCGTGCAGGCTGCAGCGCCGCCGCGCTCCGAATGGTAATTGCAAGAATAGCATGCATGTTGCCATATTACGTGTGAATTAGTGCGCAAATCATTAATCATACATCCAAAATAGCATACGTTTATTATTATACACGATGATGATACAGAAAATTACAGAAAAATGAGAAATGCATGGCAAAAGTAGCATTTATTTTCAGTAATCTAGAGACCCCCAGGGGAGCTTTAGCGACACCCAGGGGAGCTGATGTCTGATCTAGGTGAGCTATAGCGGACCGAGCTCCCCCCGTGGATCGCACCCTGCCCGTGAGTTATCATCACGTTCCAGAAACTCTTTGACTTTTGTCCTGGTAGAGAGAGGCAATGCATTTGCATGTTTCTTCTGAAGTCCAGTTCCTCTTCTGTATTTCCGCATCATCTTTGCAGAGAATCCAAGTTCCTTTTGAGCCAGATACACCAACTTGTACTTTTTCAGAATTCCCCCCCTTAGAATCTTTGTATATATATATATGTATAGTGTCTTCCTGAGATCACATTTCTTTGACTTCATTTGTTGTTTTGATTTTGATCCTGGCGATTCTTGTGGTTTGAGCTTATTTGACAGTCTTTCATATCGTTTTTTATATTTCTCCATATTTCGTTTTGCTCTCTCCAACATCAGGTTGGCTTCACACAGATCTCTGTAGACTTTACTTCTGTTTCTGTTCACCTTTTTTCGTCCTCTTTGTTGTGGGGTTTCTTGTGGTGTAGGCTGATTGGGACTTTCACATCTGGCAATAGGGACAGGGACAGCATTGTGTTGCTCAGGCTGTTCTGTTGGTGACACTGGTGGCCTATTCACTGTTAGGTAGTCATCCATATTTCATATTTGCTTATCGTTTGTTCTTTTGTTTCTTTGATTGATTCGCCATTGATGCCTTTTATATCTTTGTGTGCATTTGGGCAGCTGAGATATGCATTGCAGCTTACCCGTCTCTTTTCTCTTTTTATATCGCTCTTTTTCTTTTTGAAAGTATCTTTGATATTGTTCTGGATCATCTTTAAGTCTGTCTCTGTATGATTTTGACCTTTGGCCTGTTGATTTAGGTGCCATGGTGAAGACACTAGCATAAACAAATACAAAAACCAATAAATAAATAAATAACAATAAATATCATTTATAAATGAGACACAACATATATTTACATATACATATACATACAAGAAATGTTATCCAAAAAAAAAAGCTATAAACAGATATCTTTGTCATTACCACCACACTTCATTGTGTGGCGGTAATGACCGTGATGGTAATGACATTTTCTTACTTTTACGCTAACAGCTAGCATAACATCAAACTTGCTTATATTCAATTCTTAGCTAGCTAGCAATGTACTCAATGTACCTACAAATATGATTTATATGTCAAAAGGGGGATTGATAGTTTTTAGTTCATTGATCTAGTAATATTTGATGTCAATATCTTATATATCTGTGCACCCATTGTCTCCCCACGCTGTAGGACCGTGGCTCTGTGTCTCCCTCCACCCACACACACACAGGGCCCCCTGTACATCCTGACTGGGTTATCGTCTGTGGCTCCCTCCTCACACATGCACACGCGCCTCACACACACACATCCTCCTCTTCTGACGCGCACACACACACACACACTCACGCACACATCTCCCCCACCCAGCTGTCAGGGCCGTGATTTGTGGGGATGTTGTTCGAGACTAGGGGTCTCCTGGTCTATATCTGGAACCCATTAGCCCCCCTTCTGAAACAAGCACACACACAGACTAACACACACACACCACACACACATTTACATTTACATTTACATTTAGTCATTTAGCTGACGCTTTTATCCAAAGCGACTTACAAGTTCTGTACGACAAGCCATCAGGAAGGGCACAACTCTATCAGCTGAGCAACAATGTTCATCAAAGTGTTGAGTGCTACAGTGTAGGTTAGTTTATTAGGACAAGTGCATGACAGTACGGTTAGTTAGGGTTAGACTTTTTTTTTTTTTTTTTTTTATTCAGATAATGGTTGAAGAAGTGCGTCTTTAGTCGACGGCGAAAGATTGGACGTGATTCGGCTGTCCTAACTGGGGTGGGTAGTTCATTCCACCATTGTGGGGCAAGGACTGAGAATAGGCGACTTCTCTTTGATGACCCTCCCGGAGCTTGGATAGGAGTAGGTCTGAGGCGGCCAGAAGATGCAGAGCGTAGGGGTCTTGAGGGTGTGTAGTTAGAGACCATTGACCGGAGGTAGGCGGGAGCGGTTCCCTTTGCCGCACGGTATGCTAGGTCGAGGGCCTTGAAGCGGATTCGTGCAGCAATGGGGAGCCAGTGCAGGTCCCTAAGAAGTGGGGTGACATGGGCCGACTTCGGTAGGTTTGAGATCAGGCGGGCCGCTGCGTTCTGAATGAGTTGAAGAGGCTTAGTGGCAGTGGCCGGGAGGCCAGCGAGCAGTGCATTGCAGTAGTCGAGGCGGGAGATGACTGTTGATTGGACGAGGAGTTGGGTGGCTTCTTTTGTCAGGAAGGGGCGTATCCTTCTGACGTTGCTCAGGAGGAATCGGCAGGTTCTGGTCGTCGCTGCGATGTGAGCAGAGAAGTTCAACTGGTCGTCGAGGACAACACCAAGGTTCTTGGCGGTCGGGGACGCAGTCACAGCTGCATTCTCGACTGTGATTGAAAGGTCAGTTAGGGGGGAGGATTTGGCCGGCAGGTGGAGCAATTCTGTTTTGCTTAGGTTCAGTTTGAGATGGTTGGACGTCATCCAGGCTGAGATGTCGGACAGACAGGCCGAGATCCGCACAGAGACGTGGATATCTGAGGGAGGGAAGGAGAGGAAGAGTTGAGTATCGTCGGCATAACAATGGTAGGAGAAGCCATGAGACGTGATAATGTTACCCAGTGATTTAGTGTAGAGGGAGAAGAGAAGGGGTCCTAAAACCGAGCCCTGGGGGACACCCGTCCGCAGGGGGCGGGTGGCCGACAGGGTCCCTCTCCATGACACTTGGTAGGAGCGGTCATTGAGGTATGATGACAGCCATGATTTGTGGGGATGTTGTTCGAGACTAGGGGTCTCCTGGTCTATATCTGGAACCCATTAGCCCCCCTTCTGAAACAAGCACACACACAGACTAACACACACACACCACACACACACACATACATACACACACAAATACATACACACATACACCCCTCCCCTCCTCCTCTGTATAAATGACATGTAGTGTGATGTACTTTTCTCTTCTACTGGTGGTGCGAGGAGCTGAGCCCGTGCAGGCTGCAGGAGAGTTCTCTTCTCTGTGTGACCAACAAATAAAGGCTCCGTTTGAAATACTCTGTCGTTCCGCAAATCTTTGGTCGGAGGGTCCATGACCATATCAATTTAAGAACTCACGAGGGACAGGTTATCCCTTTCACATCCTATCCGGCGGACACGGACCCCCCATGGAGGCCGCCAACGGCACCCCCATCCGCACATACGGCACCAGGTATGTCGAAATGTGTTTTAGTGACCAACGGTTTGGCTGGGACTTTATCACAGCTAATGTAGCCGTCCCTCTTCTAGGCGCTGATTTTTTGTGTGATTATGGACTGTTAGTGGATGTTAAAAATTGCCGCTTAATTGATGCCATTACGTTCTGCTCTTATGCTGGTGCGCTTGGGGGTGCAGACTCCATCAGACTCTCTAGCATGCTCTCCGCCGCAGATGAGTTTCAACACCTTCTCGCCGAGTTCCCGGGCCTCACGTGGCCCACGTTCTCATCATCTACAGCCAAGCATGGAGTGGAACATCATATCGCCACGACCGGCCCTCCAGTCTATGCGCAGGCTCGGCACCTCGACCCGGTCAAGCTCAGCATTGCCAAGGCAGAGTTCGAGAACATGGAACGCCTCGGCATTGTCCGTCGCTCCGACAGCCCATGGGCCTCCCCCCTCCACATTGTCCCCAAGCCGGGAGGGGGGTGGCGCCCGTGTGGGGATTACCGCCGGCTCAACGATGCTACGACGCCGGACCGGTACCCAGTCCCGCACATTCAGGACTTTTCTGCCCGCCTTTCAGGGAAATTAATGTTTTCCAAGGTGGACCTTGTGCCATCATCAGGTGCCCGTCCAACCGCTGGATGTCCCCAAAACAGCAGTCATAACGCCATTTGGACTATTTGAGTTTCTGCGCATGCCATTCGGCCTCAAAAACGCTGCACAGACGTTCCAGTGCCTTATGGACTCTGTGCTACGAGACTTTATTTTTGTATACTTGGATGATATCCTCATAGCCAGCGCCTCTAAGGCTGAGCACATGTCCCACCTCAGGATGCTTTTTGAGCGGCTAAATGAGCATGGACTGATAATCAACCCGGCCAAATGCCAGTTTGGGCGGTCGACCATTGACTTCCTGGGGCACAGAGTCACTAAAGAGGGAGCGGCCCCTCTTCCCATGAAGGTGGAAGCGGTGATGAATTTTCCCCGGCCGCCCACGGTTAGGTCACTGCAGGAGTTTCTCGGAATGGGTAGGCGGGGCTTGCCAGCCGCTCACTTTTTTAGCCGCCAGTTAAGCCCCAGCGAGCGGAGGTATAGCACCTTCGATCGGGCGCTCCTCTGCCTTTACCTTGCCATCCGCCATTTTCGTTTCCTGCTGGAGGCCCGCCAGTTCACGGCCTTCATGGATCACAAGCCGCTGACGTTCGCCATGGCCAAGTCAACAGCGACAGCTCTCATATGTCTCAGAGTTCACTACTGACATTCAACATGTGGCAGGTAAAGCAAACCTTGTCGCAGACTGCCTCTCCCGGGCTGTAGTGGGCGCCATCCACTTGGGGCTGGATTACACCGGTATGGCGGCGGACCAGGCTACCGACCCTGAAGTGCGAGATTTCAGGTCAGCCACCTCAAGCCTGCGGTTAGAGGATGTGGTTTTTGACAGCGCTGGCACCACACTCCTGTGTGATGTCTCTATGGGACAGCCCCGCCCCATCGTTCCCACAGGATGGAGGCGGCGTGTTTATGACGCTGTTCACGGCCTCTCCCACCTGGGAAAGAAACCTACGCAGAGGCTAGTGTCCACCAAGTTTGTCTGGCCTGGGCTTAGAAAAGATGTGAGAGACTGGGCTGACTCCTGTTTGGAGTGCCAGCGCGCTAAAGTGTACCGTCACACCAAGGCCCCCCTGCAGCACTTCCCTGTACCTGAAAGGAGGTTCGACCACGTGAACGTTGACCTAGTGGGCCCCCTGCCCCCTCACACGGCTTCAGTTACCTCTTTACTATGGTAGACAGGACTACCCGTTGGCCAGAGGCAGTTCCACTGTCAGGCACGACGTCCACCGAGGTGGCCAGGGCTTTTATTGGAACCTGGGTCGCCCCGTTTGGCACTCCAGCCGACCTCTCTTCAGACCGGGGCCCACAGTTCACGTCCGAGCTCTGGAACACGGTCGCCAAGAGCCTGGGCGTGAAGCTACACCGGACTACGTCATACCACCCGCAGGCCAATGGGTTATGCGAGCGCTTTCACCGCTCAATGAAAGCAGCACTTCGGGCCAGCCTTACTGACAGCGGCTGGGTCGACCGGCTCCCGTGGGTCATGCTTGGTCTCAGGACGGCCCCCAAGGAAGACCTTCAGACCTCCTCGGCCGAGCTGGTTTACGGTCAGCCTCTGCGGGTGCCAGGGGATTTCATCCCTAACATTGGTGTGCAGCCCAGCAGCGGACAGCACTTCTGGAGAAGGCTATGGTATTCACACCGGTCCCCACCTCACAGCACGGCCTTCCCCGGTCGCACGTCCCTACAAGTCTGCAGTCAGCGGAATATGTTTTCATCCGTCACGATGCCCACCGGGACCCCTTGAAACCTCCATACGACGGTCCATTCCGTGTCCAGGAGGCTGGAGACAAGTACTTTGGTGTGGACATGGGCGGGAAGCTGGAACACATTTCCATAGACCGCCTTAAACCGGCTCATGTGGACTTGGGCAAACCTGTTGGACTGGCCCAGCCCCCACGGCGGGGACGACCCCCTACCTTGCCCCGTCTTCCGAGTAAGGCCCACGAGACCCCCTTGCCACCTATCCTGTGCCCGAGTGGCCGTAGGGCCCTTAAGGTTTTCCCTACAGCAGCGCCGGCCGCTACAGGGGTCAGGCGGAGCTGTTATGGCAGAGTTCTCCGCCCTCCTGTTCATTGACTTCTTTTGTTATGATGAATTCTGGGGGGACGTATGTAGTGGGTGCTATGGACATAATTCACCATTAGATTGTTTTGATGTATTGATGGGGCACTGTCACTTTAATGAGGTTGGTTTTGGGGGTTGGGCTTAGAGAAGACGCGCTGGTGGAATGTCATTGATAAAATGTTTGGTGACGAGGAGCTGTCAGAGTTTAGCACGGCATATATCTGACAGCTGTCACTTGTGCTAAAAGGATAATAAATGACACACTACTTGGTGTTGTCGCAAGATAGAAATTGTGCGTCTCTCCTTTCCGACGATTTCTACAGACTCAAAGATGCCTTATAATTTTAATATAGTTAAAGTATGCCTCCTCTGTAACTATGGATATAAAATTATTATTTATATAACAAAATTATATCTCTATAACCAAAGTTACTCAACATGCTTTATTATGCCTATTCATCTGACAAATCTCAAGAAAATAACTTAAAAATCAACCTATAAATAACAAAATAGCTCTTTTCTTTCAAGCCTTACTAAATATGAATTCATGTTCTAAATAATACCTCTTTCTGTATAAAAAAATTCACCTTTAAAAAATATAGCTTCGTATCTTTTCAATGTAATGTATTGCCTTTTTTTCCCTTCTTTCTTCGGATGAGAAGAGGAAAAGACAGCAGCTGTCTGAAGTGTTGGCCTGTATTGCTTTTCTCACGTTGTACAGTTTTCAGTGGTAGCCGCGTAGCTTGCTTCTGCGTTAGCTAGTGGTTAGCGATAGCCGGGTTGAGCTAACTGTTAGCCAGTTAGCTGTTAGCTACGACATTAGCTACCCGTTTTCGCTCGGCTGGAAACGTTAGCTTGATGCTATCAGTTAGCCTAGAGTTAGCTGTTAGCTTGTGCTACAACCATTGACATTAGCCGTGATAATAGCAGGCCCTGGCACTCTGACTACGACATCATCTTTGACAGAAGATGTAGTCTGGCCACTGCTTCTTTTTGCCCCGCCACCGAGAGGCCTTCGTCAACGTGGAGATCAACCTGTGTTGCGGCCTTTCGCCCTGCATTCCTTGGTGCAGGTAAGATGTCCATTGGACATTACCCCACTCTTCCTTCCTTCCCCTCCCGAATGTTTTGTTAATAACGATGTCTTTGTCTGCAAAACATATGTTACTTCACTACATTTGGAGATACGACATGTGCTGTGTGTGAATTGTCTTGGTCGCTTTGTATAGCTTGGGTAGCGTTGGCCAAGGCTTGTGCATTTCTCTCTACCTAGGAACAGCGTTGTTTTTTACGTGAGTAAAAATGAACTTGGTTTTTGTTGTATGATGAGAAGTTGTGTGTGTTCATGTAACGTTAGACCACGTGGCTGAACCCACAACTGGCTGGGTTACCCTACAATACTGTGCATAGTGGCATGTGATCGAGGGATGAGTCCCTCTTTCAGCTTGTTATTCTTACTTGAGGGTAATGATGACAATAACAAGTGGCAAGTTTTTTTCACACATAAGCAGGGCTGTGCCTGTTCAAACAAGGTATTCGGCTGTGCTGGCGTGCATGATGTAAAGCTTACTCTACACATTTGGCGTCGTATCAGGGGTAAGGTGGTGAGGGGTGGGTTTTCCCCGGTTTTCCCCTGGGCCCCCCCCTCCCCTCAAATATGATTTTGTTTACAATATGTGTGTTGATTCACTATGTTTTTGGGGATACGGTGTAATCCCTCAGCTTCTGCTGGGGTTGTGCTCTTGCTTAGAGAGAGGCAATTTTTTCTGAAAATTGTTTGGTCGCTGTCATGTGGACTTAGCAAGGCCTGTGACCAGTACTTAATCGAGGACTTATGTCAAATCAAATCAAATCAAATTTATTTGTAAGGCCCGACAACACACGTTAATGTCCCCATGGGCCGGACACATCTTCTTTAAACAAGTCAAGAAGAAACATAACAATAAGTCAAGAACAAAACAAGAACACCATAAGGTCCAACAAATTTAAGATAAATACAAATAATGAATGAGTGCAAACACTCCAGGACATACCCCACGCGAAAGTAAGGAAAAACTCACTAAAACCTAACAATAGGGAAAAAAGCACCACAGGGAGTGTGGAGGAGAGAAACCTTAGAAGGGCCATTCAAGGGGGTATCTCCCTTCTTAGATGTCGGTGATAGTAGTGTTGCAGACTGACAGTGGTAAGCATGCACTCATGTGTGTAGTGAAACACAGATGAGTGCATGCAATAGCAACTGAACATTTTGAAAAATTAAAGATAGAGCTGATAGCCATAGCAACGGAACATTTTGAAAGATTAAAGATAGAGCTGATAGCGAATCTATTTGAGGCAAAGGGGCGGCGCAAAGAGGGTCGCGTCCTCCCCGTCTTAATCACGGGACGTTCAACACTCCGGTCATCGCTCCGAGACAGCCGGAGACAGGGAGATAGGGGGCAGCGCAGAGAGGGTCGCAATCTCCCCGACATCATCGCGGGACGTGGGGGTTGGATTAGAGAGTTCCCATTTTATAGTGCTGCAGAAAAGCAGACATGGGGGAAAATAGACATCCTAACTAAACTAGACAGATTAATCTAAGGGTCAGTCCCCGACCAGGTGAGATCAGGGTAGGTTGAAGGAGAGAGAGAAAAGATGGGTCTTAAGCAGGGATTTAAAAGCTTCGACAGAGCAGGCGCCCCTGACGACGGCAGGTAATTTGTTCCACAGTTAGGGAGCGCGGTAGACAAAGGCTCTGTGGCTGGCGGATTTCTTTTTAACCCTAGGAATCGATAGAAGCCAAGGACGCGCCAAGTGGGGGTGCGACGGGTGCTCCAGCACCCCCTGCTGGCGGGGAGGGTAACTGCAACTGCAAGGTGGTTTTGGCCTTTATTCCATTGGAATACCGACGCTACTCAATGTCATAGAGCGGAACGGCACTGCAGATTTACCCTACTCTTGGAATTCATTGCCAGATCCATAGGGGCGCTGTCTCGATAATGCAGTGTTATTAAAACAGCGTGTAGCCACTCATGAACCGGTTGGGATTCGAATAGACGCGGCCTGGAAGCGTCAACGCGGAACTGGAAATCCGTTGGTAAAATAAATAGCGGCCTGGAATAGTTTTTGTTTTGGGACAATTCGCAGTAAAGGAATATATCTGTCGGCGATGTTGTATGCGGGAACGAATTGCAGAGAGGGAGGACTGTCTGAAGTGGAGAGTGTGTTTACTTGTGTCTCAGAAAAGAAATGTCTCTGATTTCTTTAATAATAATAACCTGGACTTGCTGCAGCATATGCATCCAGATATTCTGGACTCACTGGACATTCATGTTGTCATGAAGGAGTTTATTTCCACCACTCCTGAACGCAAGACCACCTTCTGTGTTTTACCGTCTTCGGAATAGGTAATGTGTGTTATTATTATTATCGCTCCTGCAGCTATTGTTGTTGCGACAGTGACACAGAGGGCGCAACAGCC
This sequence comes from Notolepis coatsorum, assembly GCF_963971535.1. NCBI lineage: Eukaryota > Metazoa > Chordata > Actinopteri > Aulopiformes > Paralepididae > Notolepis > Notolepis coatsorum. The sequence continues at coordinate 166,588,131 of NC_140168.1, forward strand.
AGATGGGGTAAGCTGGGCTGTGATGTGTGCATCAGAACGATCAGAGCGCGGAGTTGGGCAGCTGTTTTGATTGAAAAGTTTGATTGAAAAGTTTATTAAGAGATTGCAGAATGGGTACAGTACAGTACAGCTCAATACATACAATTGTTAAGGGGATGCAGACCAGAGAAAGACTTTCGTCTTGTTTACATCAGGGTCCCCCATTTTCAATTCATCATAGTATCCTAGTGAACGAGAGTGTTGGTTATGACTGACAGACATGTGGAGCTGTTTGCAGATAGCGAGCATTTTGACGTGTTGCGTGGTGGCGATGTCTCGCAGACAATACAACTACAAGTATAATTATATAATATATATATTTTATATAAAAAAAAATTATATATAAAAAACAAATTAATCAAAAACGATCAATATCTCAGCACCCCCACTCCCCGCGGACTTCTCGCGCCCCTGATAGAAGCCGCGCATTTTGTGAGCGCAGAGCACGAGCGGGCGAGTATCGGGAGATGAGATCGGATAGATAGAGTGGTGCAAGCCCATTTAAAATTTTGTAGGTGAGGAGTAGCACTTTAAAGTCAGATCGGGCTTGAATAGGAAGCCAGTGTAGGGCGGACAAAACTGGTGTGATGTGATACAATTTTCTAGTTCTATTTAGTATCCGTTAATATAATATTAATATTATTAATATAGGGTCACATTGTATCCAGTGGATTAAAGCAATTTATCAAACTCCAAAAGCAGCAGTTATTACTAATGGCAATACATCTGATCCGTTTCTCTTAATGAGAGGAACAAGACAGGGGTGCCCAATGTCAAGCTCATTATTCGCAATAATAATAGAAATTTTGGCTGCATCTGTACGAGACAACATTAACATAAAAGGAGTGTATATCGATAAGGTTGAACACAAAATATCTTTATATGCTAACGACATTGTTCTATACATTGAGCAACCAGAAAACTCCTTATTACATCTGTATAACACAATCGAACAATTTGGAAAGTACTCAGGATACAAGATAAATTATAATAAATCTAATGCATGTCTCCTACATATGAAACCAACAAAAGAAATGCAGAAATCCTACCCATTTCGATGGTCACCAGGAGGCTTCAAATACTTGGGAGTACACTTTACACTGCAATTAAATGATTTATTTGAAAAAAATTACACTCCTCTTACAATTGAAATTAACACAGATCTAGGTAGATGGGACAAACTACCCCTATCCCTTCTAGGAAGGATAAACGTCATCAGGATGAATATCCTTCCGAGATTGAACTTTCTCTTTCAAAATGTAATGTAAAAAAATCTATAACATATTTTAACATATTGAATAAACGTATCTCAAAATGTATTTGGTCCAATAAAAAACCAAGGATTAAATTACTGACTCTTATGAAACCTGAGTCCATGGGTGGTCTAGGTCTTCCCAATCTCCAACACTACTACTGGTCAGCCCAACTTCGAACTATAGTATCATGGTCATTGGGAGGACCAGACTCACACTGGATACAGATAGAAGCGGGACAGGTTGATCCTTTACCTCTAAACTCTCTTTTTTTTTATAAAGAATTTTGACAAAATAGAAAATATAAAGCAATATTTCACGGTTGTGAATACCCTATCTGCATGGAAAGATTGCTCGAAAAAGTTTGGCATAACTAAATGCATCTCTGTTTATTCACCTATTCATCAAAACCCTGACCTAAAAAAATATTTTCATTCAACTGATATAAACAAGTGGAGACACTTGGGGGTAACTCAACTTAAAGACCTTTTTCATAAAAACTGGAAATTAAAAGCATTTCAGGAGCTAAGAGAAGAATACAACATTCCTAACTCAGACTTCTTAAAATATATGCAAATTCAAAGCATGTTAAGTTCACTTACTAAAGAAAACAAGTTAAGCTTTGAAATGACAGAATTGGAAGAAAAACGAACTACCTCATCCACAATTAAAGGTAAAATCAGTGAACTATATGAAATTCTAACTAATGAATGCCAAACAGTCTTCCCAGCTCTATTAAGATGCTGGGAGACGGACCTGGCAACGAAAATTTGAAGAAAACAATTGGCAAGATATCTGTGATCGAACTTTCTTTCCCTTTACAAGCAATAAGATCAAAAAAAGTAATTTCAAATTTATTCATAAATTCTACCTTACTCCTGTAAAAATGCACAAAATCTCGAAAGAAAACGCACCAAATTGCCCAAGATGTAAAATTAAAGAAGGAACATTTCTGCATATGTTCTGGCAATGTAGCAAATTGAAGCATTTTTGGAACAAGATCCACTTATTTAATAAATCTGTCATGGAGTTGGAATTTGAGTTATCACCATGTGTCTATCTATTAAATAATATAACAAACTGCCACTTAGACCAAAAGAAATGCAGACTGTTGGTATACACAACATATTTTGCAAAGAAATGTATACTTCTTCTATGGAAAAATGAAATCTCACCAACATTCAATATGTTCATAGAACAAATATCTCAGTTTCTTCCCTTAGAAAAGATAACGCTTGAAAAGCACAACCAGGGTCACTTATTTCAAGAACTTTGGAACCCACTCTATACTCAACTGGAAACTCATCATGTAGTCCTATAAATGTGTCATATCTAATATAACAGACGTGGAGTTTTAGCAGATTAGATTAGCTGATCTGTTGAGGCTCTTTGTCTGCGTATAAGTGCCTGGTTGCCTGCGCATGGCTGTCAAACCCTGCCCCCACGGGGTCGGGTCTGGGAAAGGGAGCTGAACACGCAGCGGCCCGGACCCTTCTCTGTCGGAATAGCCATCGATAAGCGGGTGTGAGCAACTGGGTGCTATAAAATGTCACTGTTTACAATACCGACATTTGCATTTTTATTCCTTATTACTTATTTACTTATGATTTACCTACTGTCCCTTTATTTTATTTTATTTTTATTTTTATTATTATTTTATTTTTTTGTTGTTTAATTGTTTATTTGTGTGTATGTGTACCTGTATGTGGGCAAGTGTATGTGTGTATGTGTGTGTGTGTGTATGCCTGTATGCGCGTGTGTGCGCGTGTACGTGTGTGTATGTCCCAGTGTGTGTGAGTGTGAGTGAGAGATGGGAGAATGGATTGAGTGGGGAGCACAAGGAAAATTGTTAAAAATTGTTCATGAGAGTGACACTGAACATTCTGTAGATCTGTCGATTGAATGTGAAACCTCATGAAAAATAAAAAGATTTAAAACAACTATTTAGTATCCGTGCAGCCGCATTTTGCACGAGTTGAAGATTTTTGATGCTTGAATTAGGTAGGCCTGAAAAAAGTGCATTACAGTAGTCCAGACGTGATGAGACAAAAGCATGAATCAGGGTTTCAGCATCAGCCAGAGTTAAAATGGGGGGCGAATTTTTGCGATATTACGAAGATGGAAGAATGCAATTTTATGTCTTATGTCTTCTCTCATCATGAAAAACGGCATTCCTCTTACAGTAGTGAGAGTGTACTTTTGCCCATTTTTGTTGTGATGGAGGGTTGTGTGTATCGTTTTCACGTTTAAGATCCACAACTGGGTTAGGTGTTGGCCTACAGAAGTTACATGTGTAAGCTCTTGTACCAGGGCCCTTGGCCCCTCTCTTGGTCTGTGTTTTTTCTTCCTTTAGGGTAAATGTGTAAAAATTCAGTTGTCAGGTTCGCACATGAGCCTATGTGAAGCTGTTACCTTAAACAGGTATACATGCGCTTCATGTATCACGCTATGACTGGTGTCATGGCTCTGCTTTGTCATTGCATCGTATCAGGGGTGAGGGGTCATGAGGGGGTGAACTGATAAACCCTCCCTCCCCTTTTTTCTGATTGGTCAGGGGGTTGGACCTCCTGTCCTTCGGGCTTCCTGTCACGCTGTTGGGTCAGCGCGTCACAGGGTAGGGAGAGGGGGGGGGGGAGTTCCCTGGTCCCACGCCATATTTGGGCAGGTGGGTCACGGAATTCCCCCCGCCATAGAGTACATCACTGGGCGCATTTCTATTGGTTGTGAGACTTCCGTGAGTTATTTTCAGGCTCCATGTTGTGGACCACTGTTATTGTCAAGATGAGTTATGCGGTGCGTGAGAACTTAAAAAGAAGTTCTGCTCTGTGCTCTGTTGCATATGTCTTGAGCTTGGTCACGTAGCTCAATGTTACATATATCTTTTCAATTATTACTCACATGGGAAGTCTCCTTTCTTTTATACAGGGCAGGGTTGACAGGGGTGTTTTCCCTCGGACGCGTCATATGGGACCCATATCTGTGTCTTGGCCAGCTTCCTGCCGCTCTCCAAGGGGGCTTGGAGGGAACGTTATCTGGGTTCTTGTTAGAATTACCATTGATATGTTTTGGGTCTCGACGTGTACATAGTGCTGGCCCTGGGTGCTTCTGTGTGGAACCACGCATGGGCTTGCGCGCCTTGGTTGCTCATCATTGAAACAGCGTTTTTATGGGGCAACTAGGATGAAGTTTGTCTCTTCCGAGCGCCAGTGTACTGGGTTAGTCTCGATGAATTCTCGTTCATCTCTGGGGGGAGATAACGGAATAGATCAAAGCATTGGCGGAGGGGTCTCACGCTCGTTCTCGGCGACCTGTTGGCCTGGGTTAACCCCTTCTTGAGAACTGAGACACTTGTACTGCTGTATAGCCGGTGTATACCCGCAGTTGTGTTTTGGAGTTTTTTCTTGGGGGGGTTATAGGAACAACCGCCTCCTGTTAGGTGGTGGTTGGTTTCCAGGTGTGTTGGTAGCGGAGTCGACTCTCGGGTTAGGCCGGGCTTGACCCTGTCTGCCTGCGAGTGTGCCCCTGCACCCTTCATGACGTCTGCCAATCATGTCAGCCTTCTCTGCCTCGGCCCCTCTAGAGGGTCAGGTTTTTTTTGTGGAGGCTGCGACATGGTGCACAGCATACTGAACGCCCCTTCCGCCGTGGTGCTGTTTTCAGCAGACACCTCAGGCGCCTGTCTAGTCCGCAGTGCTCCAGGCTCAGGTCGAGTCCTTTTGACCTGTTGCCTGGATTGAGGGATCAACCTCTTTGGGGGTTGTCTCCCCAGTGTGCTGCCTGGTCCCGCTGTGGGGGTGTAGCCTCTTTGAGTGCTTCAGGGTGGCGTGCGACTGTCTGATATGATCATATTATCTTCCCACTGTCTGATATGATCACATTATGTTCACACTGTCTGATATGATCACATTATGTTCACACTGTCTGATATGATCACATTATGTTCACACTGTCTGATATGATCACATTCTCTTCCCACTGTCTGATATGATCATATTCTCTTCCCACTGTCTGATATGATCACATTATGTTCACACTGTCTGATATGATCACATTATGTTCACACTGTCTGATATGATCACATTATGTTCACACTGTCTGATATGATCACATTCTCTTCCCACTGTCTGATATGATCACATTCTCTTCCCACTGTCTGATATGATCATATTCTCTTCCCACTGTCTGATATGATCACATTCTCTTCCCACTGTCTGATATGATCACATTATCTTCCCACTGTCTGATATGATCATGTGTAGTCTGTTCTCACACAGTCTGATATGATCATGTGTAGTCTGTTCTCACACAGTCTAATATGATCATGTGTAGTCTGTTCTCACACAGTCTGATATGATCATGTGTAGTCTGTTCTCACACAGTCTGATATGATCATGTGTAGTCTGTTCTCACACAGTCTGATATGATCATGTGTAGTCTGTTCTCACACAGTCTAATATGATCATGTGTAGTCTGTTCTCACACAGACTGATATGATCATGTGTAGTCTGTTCTCACACAGTCTGATATGATCATGTGTAGTCTGTTCTCACACAGTCTAATATGATCATGTGTAGTCTGTTCTCACACAGTCTGATATGATCATGTGTAGTCTGTTCTCACAGTCTAATATCATCATGTGTAGTCTGTTCTCACACAGTCTAATATGATCATGTGTAGTCTGTTCTCACACAGTCTAATATGATCATGTGTAGTCTGTTCTCACACAGTCTAATATGATCATGTGTAGTCTGTTCTCACACAGTCTGATATGATCATGTGTAGTCTGTTCTCACAGTCTAATATCATCATGTGTAGTCTGTTCTCACACAGTCTAATATGATCATGTGTAGTCTGTTCTCACACAGTCTAATATGATCATGTGTAGTCTGTTCTCACACAGTCTGATATGATCATGTGTAGTCTGTTCTCACACTGTCTGATATGATCATGTGTAGTCTGTTCTCACAGTCTAATATGATCATGTGTAGTATGTTCTCACACAGTCTAATATGATCATGTGCAGTCTGTTCTCACACAGTCTAATATCATCATGTGTAGTCTGTTCTCACACAGTCTAATATGATCATGTGTAGTATGTTCTCACACAGTCTAATATGATCATGTGCAGTCTGTTCTCACACAGTCTAATATGATCATGTGTAGTCTGTTCTCACACTGTTTAATATGATATTATCACATTCTGTTCATGATGACTGACTACAAAGGCACCCCCCCCCTTCCGCCCCATGGTGAACACTGATGTCACCTTGGCAAATGAGCTGAATACTTTCTATGCACGCTTTGAGGCTGTAAATTCCAACAACAGCCTACAGGCCACTACAATAGAGAGCAGAGCCACTGCCGATGGAGACTCGGTGTTCAGGTTAACAGAGGAGGACCTTTAAGAAAGTAAATACCAGGAAAGCAGCAGGACCGGACGGCATCCCCGGACACGTCCTAAAAGTCTGTGCCGAACAACTGGCCCCTGTATTAATTTCACTGACATATTCAACCTGTCCCTAGAACAATCTGTCATCCCCACCTGTTTGAAAAAGTTTTTATTGTCCCTGTACCCAAAAACCCCACACCCGCTTGCCTCAACGACTATCGCCCTGTAGCTCTCACCTCCATAGCCATGAAGTGATTTGAGAAGCTAGTGAAGGGCTACATAATATGTTCCTCCCTCCCCAACGCGTGTACCACTTCCGCAACAGATTTGATTTCCGGGGTTGGCCTGATCACGTGGGCTTAGTGGCCAATCAGACCAACCCCGGAAATCAAATCCGTTGCGGAAGTGGTACACGGCTCCCCAACACCCTGGACCGCTTGTATCCTTCCGGCAAGCAACAAGCCCTTCCGCATTGCTCTGATTGGCCAGCGATCTTCTACGCTTGTTTCCCCCCTACGCCGGTAACGCGCGCATGCGCATTTAGTTTTTGCCGCCACACGCCCACACGCTCACACACAAGCAGGTTTTAATAGGTTTTGCCGCCGCGGCGGTAGATAATAATACTTAGATAAACGCACGCAATTGGCACAAGTGTAAATTATGCATTCGTCACTACTCTCTATATTGACGTGATTCCATCAACACATAGGTAATATTAATAGGTTTTGCCACCGCGGCATTATGCATTCGTCACTACTCTCTATATTGACGTGATTCCATCAACACATAGTTCTATGTCGTTATGGCTTGCTCAACACCTGTCTGCATATATCTCGCTTCAGCGTATATACACTGAATAAAAACTTCCACCATGTACCTTTACATGCCAGCATTCATCTGACCACACCCCCATCCGCTTACCTTCATAAGCAGGGGTGGGGCCACACACTCATCTCCTTCGCAAATTTCATCCACAAGCGAGTGCCTGCTATATGCCCACTTGACGTGGAGAAAAATATTTAGTCTGAGGAAAGGAAAACAGAAGAACAAGGAGATACGTTGACATCATATCTTTATTTTCTCTCTCACTATTTTCGAGAAAATACGGCGATATTTTCTTTGTTACTGGAGTGTCTGGATCATTCCGACCTTCAACGGCTTTTTCGTATTAGGAGCTCACGCCGCTGACATGCTACCAGCTACAGTCCTCCTTGCTGCGGCTGGATGGGGTTGTTTCCAGGTTGGGTACGTACTGTTTTGCTTGCAAGCTCTGGTTGTTGTTGATGCTGTGGGGGTTAGCTAACAATTTACGAAACGCCGACTCCAGGCTAGGGTCCTCTGCTCGGCTTAAACGGCGGTCGGAGGATCTTGGTCTGACGCCCATGATGGTTAATCTAGTGGGCCGCGACTAGGTTCTGGTGATCCCAGGATTCTCGAGCGGATGCTTCTCTGTCCCGTGCAGGCCCCATCTTTCATATACAAATGAAAGTATACCCTAACGAGGAAATGTGGGCATAGGATCTTCTTTATCGGAAGTTCCATGCTCAAAGGGCCCCGCTGTATGTCTGGATCACCGTTGACAACTGTGTTCTGACAGTCTTTTTCTTTTCCCTGTTAGGGGAGGGATTGGGACAGCGGCCTGTCTGAAGTGTGGCTTGTTATGTCATTGTGTACAGTTCAGGTGATAGCTGCTTAGCTTGCGTGCTAGTTTGTGGACTACTGTGTTAGCCAGTCAGCTGTTAGCTGCAGCGTTAGCTCGCTGTGTTTACCAGGCTAGTAATCGTTAGCTTGTTGCTATCAGCCGAACGGCTGTTAGCTTAATGCTACACTGTTGAACGTTTTCTGTGACTATAACATGCCTTAAACACTCTGACTACGACATCATCTTTGACAGAGGATGTTAGTCGAACCTACCGGGAGCCCGGCCGGCGAGGACTGCGTCAACATGGAGAACCGTAGCGGCTGGGTGGCGCAGCGACGCTGCCCTTGTCGTCAACACAGGAATGCTGTGTTCAACGTCGGTGCCCCGTTAGCCAGATTGCAGTTTGCTTGGCCTGCGCTCAGGGTAGGAAGGTCCCGACCGGACCTTAAACACTTCTTCTTTCCTTCCCTTCTAAATGTTTTGTAATAACGATGATTCCAAAACGGGTGTTGCTGCAATACATTGAGGATACGACGCGTGTTGTGTGTGAATTGTCTTGTCACTGGTATGGCTTCTCTCTCCATAGAAATCGGGTTGTTGTTTTACATGTGTAAAAATTATCTGGTTAGTTGTGTTGAGAACATGTGTGTTCATGTACCGTGAACTCACAACTAAGGGGGTTAATTAACCTATAAAGCTATGCTTAGTGACATATGAGTGAAGAAGGAATTCTTTTCTCAGCCTGTAATGACAATGAACAGTGTGTTCACATATTAATAGGGTTACCTGTTCAACTTGGCCGTATCAAGGGTAAGGTAGGAGGGGTGATCCCCCCGGTTTCCCTGGGGCTTCCCCACCCTCCTCTCAGACATGTTGTTTACAATATATTGTGTCACTGTGTTTGTGGGGATACGATGTAACCCTTAGCTTAATTGCTGGGGTTGTGCTAATCGCTTGAGAAACTATATTTTCCTAAAGAAAAGATTGTTTGGTCGCTTATCGTGTGTGCTTAGCAAGGCCTGTGGCCAATACATAATCGAGGATTCTGTATTCTCTCGTTATGAAAAACGGCGTTCCTCTGTAGCAAGAGTGTACTTGCCATTTTTTGTTGTGATAAAGGGTTGTGTGTGTCTTGTGATCTACAACTGGGACCACAATGGAAACAAGCCTATGGCTTTATTGTGTTTTTTATGAAATCCTATTGGTAAATGGAGAAAATGTATACCTGTTTTCATATTGTGATCCAATGTATATGTGTGATTTTTCCATTCTAAACCAATAAACTATTCAATTCAATTCAATTAGGTTTGGCCACAGAAGCACATGTGTAAGTCTGGTACCGGGGCTCTTAAGGGGGCCCTCTCTATTCTGTGTTTTTTCCTTAGTAAAAATCAGATAGCAGGTTAGCACATGTGCTGTGTGAAGCTGTTAGACACTTCATGTAGCTGACTATGACTGTGTCATGCTCTTTTTTGTCATTACATCGTATCATGGGTGTGGGGTCGTAAAGGGGTGAACTGGTAATCCTCTCCTCCCCCTTTTTGATTGGTCAGGGGTTAAAACCTCCTGTCCTTCAAGGTTCCTGTCACGTTGCTGTTCGGCACGTTACAGGGTAAGAGGGGGGGGGGGGGAGTTTCCTAGTCCCACGCCCTGGAAGATTGGGCGTGTGCACCGCAGAAATTCCCCCGCCATAGAGTACGTCACTGTGCGCGTCTCTGTTGGTAAGACTTCCGTGAGTTGTTCAGGTCCATGTGATGGATCTGTTTCAGGGAGTTGTCAGAGCTCCTCCTCACGAAGCTCCTCCTCGGGCCTTCTGTGAGTTAGGACTCTCCTTCCCTGTGAGGGAGCCTCCTCAGAGTTCAGAGCCTCCTCCTCAGATTGTCAAGGTGGGTAGAACTTCAAAAAGGAGTTCTGCTCTATTGTGTGTGTATTCGATTCAATTCGATTATTGAGTGTGTATTGGTTCAGTGCCTCCTCCTCGGAGAGCCCTAACCCACGTATTACATAGCTCAATGTTGCAATATATTCTTTTCAATCTATACAGCTCGCGTGGGATGTCTCTCTGGGTATTTCCGTCTCCTCCCTATGGCAAGGATGATGGGATGTGAAAATGTAAAAAAAAAATTACCCTCAGCTGCGTCACGTGGGATTCATGTCAGTCTGTGTTTCTTTCTTTTTTGAATAAAAAGAGGAAGGTACATGAAGCACGACGGCTCCGTATCGTTCTCCCAGGCCACTTGGAGGAACAATGTTTGGTGTCTTGCTAGACTATCCATTGATGTGTTTGGGTCTCGACGCATACATAGTGCTGGCTCGCTGTGTTTCTGTTAAAGAATCACACAGGGGCTAAGTGCGCCTTGGTTGCTTGTTAAAACAGCGTTTTTATAGGGCAACTTGGATGGAGTTTTGTCTCTTCCGAGCGCCAGTTTACTAGGTTGTCTCGATGAATTCTCGTTCATATCTGGGGGATGTTAACGGAATAGATCAGAACATAGGTAGAGGGGTCTCACGGGACCATCTGGGTGGCGCCCTCTTTTCATGTTTTAGATCGACATGCATACCTACCCCCTCTCCTGGAGTGGGCATGTCGGCGTGGTTAAGACACGGGACTGGTCTGGTCACGCTGGTCCAGGTCAGTTAACCCCTTGTCCGCCGGGGATGCAGATCTGCTGTTCTGGTGCCCTGAGGGACTTGTGCTTTTTTCGGGGGGGAAAAATGCCGGGTCGGTCCGGGTGTCACAGGGTTAGGCGTTATGGAGACCCTTTGTTGGGTACATGTTGTACTCTGCACTATCGTAATGGCTTACGGCCATACCAACCTGTACACGCCCGATCTCGTCCGATCTCGGAAGCTAAGCAAGTTCGGTCCTGGTTAGTACTTGGTTGGGAGACCGCCTGGGAATACCAAGTGCGGTGTGCTTAGGGCTGGTTCTCCATTATTTTCACTCCTCTCTCACGCGTGGCGAAGAGGGGGCTGTTGGGGTGGTCTTGGACCTCCTCTGGTAACCCTGTGCTTCCCGTGCCGCCGGGCCCGGTCCGAAGTAAAGTTTTGTTGATACCGTAGGCCTGGGATAACCCTTTTTTGAAAACTGAAACACTTGTACTGCGGTATAGCCAGTGTATACCCGCAGGTGTGTTTTGGAGTTTTTTCTTGAGGGGTTATAGGAACAACCACCATCTGTACCACGAGGGTGGTTGATTCCCTGGTGTGTTGGAGCAGAGTCAACTCCCGGGTTACCCGGTTGAGTGTGCCCCTGCACGTTCATGACGTCTGCCAATCATGTCAGCCTTCTCTGCCTCGACCCCTCTGGGTGGGTTTTTTTTAATGGAGGCTTTGTCATGGTGATCAACAACGCCAGCATACGCCTGTTCCGCCGGGGGGGCTGTTTTCAGCTGACTCCTTTGGCGCCTGTCTCGTCTGCAGTGCTCCAGGCTTACAGCCTGTTGCCTGGTTTCCCCGGTGCGCTGCCTGCTTCCGTTGGTTAACCTTTTGAGTGCTTACGGCCATGCTGACTGCCTGTTCTGCAGGGTCAGTGTGCCAGGCGGTGTGCTATTGGGGGGAAAGGGCCCGCTCTTGGAGGGGCCTTATCCGAATACGCTGGCGATGTGGGGGGCGGTGTCACTAAGTGACCACCTGGTGGGGTCTTGATAGCACTTTGGCGTCATTGGCCTCTCCGGGCCCCCTTTTTCCAGGGGATCCAGTCCCTTCAGTGGGTCTGGGTCTTCCTTCGCGCTCCGCTGCTACGGCCTTGCCACAGGGTTGGGTTTGCTCTTGACCCCGTGATTTTGGGGGCAGTAACGAGGTTGTTCCTTCCGTTCGTTCCCGGGTGGCATGAGGGTTGTGCGTGTGTGTAGTCGTGGGGTCAAGCCACGGTCTGCTCACCCTGTGCGTTGAGTTGCTTGAGTGCCTCTTCGCACAGTCAGATCCGTCGCCCTCCCATGAACCTCCAATAGGGGGGGTATCCTCCATTAGGGAGGGTCGGGGGGGCTCGGTCCTCCCCGGTCTGATGGTTGTGGGGGGCCTCAGCGGGGTACATTTGTCGGGCTATGGCTCCCGCTCAGCCCCTGTCATGCAGACAGGTGCTGAGCAAGCCATAACGACATAGAACGAAGGGTTATGTATATAACCCAGTTCTATGAGTTATGGTGCGCTCAGCACCTGGACGCCGCTGCGGCCCTTGATTTTTCATTGTGGTGAAATTTGTTGGGAAGGAGATGAGTGTGTGGCCCCACCCCTGCTTATGAAGGTAAGCAGATGGGGGTGTGGTCAGATGAATTCTGGCATGTAAAGGTACATGGTGGAAGTTTTTATTCAGTGTATATACGCTGAAGCGAGATATATGCAGACAGGTGCTGAGCGCACCATAACTCATAGAACTGGGTTATATACATAACCCTTCGGTAATATTAATAGGTTTTGCCACCGTGGCATTATGCATTCGTCACTACTCTCTATATTGACGTGATTCCATCAACACATAGGTAATATTAATAGGTTTTGCCGCTGCGGCATTATGCATTCGTCACTACTCTCTATATTGACGTGATTCCATAGGTAATATTAATAGGTTTTGCCGCCGCGGCATTATGCATTCGTCACTACTCTCTATATTGACGTGATTCCATAGGTAATATTAATAGGTTTTGCCGCCGCGGCATTATGCATTCGTCACTACTCTCTATATTGACGTGATTCCATCAACACATAGGTAATATTAATAGGTTTTGCCGCTGCGGCATTATGCATTCGTCACTACTCTCTATATTGACGTAATTACATCAACACATAGGTAATATTAATAGGTTTTGCCGCCGCGGCATTATGCATTCGTCACTACTCTCTATATTGACGTGATTCCATCAACACATAGGTAATATTAATAGGTTTTGCCGCCGTGGCATTATGCATTCGTCACTACTCTCTATATTGACGTGATTCCATCAACACATAGGTAATATTAATAGGCTATTATTATTAACCTGCGCGTGTGCGAGCGTTGCTAATATGGCGTGTTCTGCGATACCCATTTATTATTATTAACCTGCGTGGTTATTATTATTAACCATCGCGGCTCGCGTAGCCTCATGCGCTTGCGCGCTCGCGCAGGCGTAGGGGGGAAACGAGCGTAGATCGCTGGCCAATCAGAGCAACGCGGAAGGGCTTGTTGCTTGCCGGAAGGATACAAGCCCCTGGACCCCCTGCAATTTGCATACCGCCCCAACAGGTCCACGGAGGACACCATAGCCCAGTGTTTCTCAAAGTGTGGGGCGCGCCCCCCAGGGGGGGCGCAGATGCATGACAGGGGGGGCCTTGATATTTATAATCTTTTTTTTTTTTTTTTTTTTTTATTCTTTTTGGATTACAGAAAATTATCACTAAAGTGCTATCTGTTGCAGCTGCACTGTTTTCCATGAAAATACCATATTTGGATAAGTTTGACCATTTCTCAAAATCTGAAAATCATTATTTAATAAAACACAGAAAAGGATCACCAAGTTACTCTGGATAAAAAAAACCTTTACAGACAACATTGAGACAAAGCTTCCTGACACATCTCCATCCAAACTCTTGGAAGAACTCATTGAAATCTCATCTGATACCACCTGGAGAGCTAGTTTCAGAGTGTGGTGCTGAGTACCAAGTATCAAAACAGAGCGACAGCTGATGAGCTCTTCAAAATTATTGACAGTTACCTGACAGAACATGGACTGAAATGGGAGAACTGTGTGGGCTTTTGCTCTGATGGTGCACAGGCCATGGCAGGGAAAAGGAGGGGGCTACAGGCGCTCATCAAGGGGGTCTCACCAAACGCGCAATGGACGCACTGTAAATTCACAGAGAGGCGCTAGCGTCAAGACAGCTTAGCCCTGAGCTGAATGAGGTTTTGATACAAGTTATAAACGTGGTACATTTCATCAAAACCCGACCCCTGAAAGCGCGCCTGTTCTCTGCGCTGTGTGAGGAGATGGGAGCTGACCATTCTGCAGTGCTGTTTCACAGCGAGGCAAGGTGGCTCTCGCGAGGGAAGGTGTTGTCGCGAGTCTTTGAACTACGAGAGGAGATTCGGGTGTTCTTGGAGGAGGAGAGCATGCAAGAAGCTGCAAGCAAGTTCAATGATGAACAATTTCTGATGAAACTGGCCTATCTCAGCGATGTCTTTGGAAAGCTGAATGAATTAAACCTTCAGCTTCAAGGTATGTTGATATTTTTTGTCTTCTAGTATCTGTCATGTCTACTCTAAACTAGAGTAGACAAGTGTCTGTCTGTTTGTCACTAAATGTAATATGAATTGATTACAAAAGGACCCCAATTGAAACAAGCCATTGGCTTTCTTGGGTTTTTTAATCCTATTTAGTTGACCTTGTACTTACTGTCATGTGATTTTTTTCTGCAAACATCTAAATAAAGTATTCTATTAAATTCAAGGCAAAGATAAATACCTACCTGACCTGGCAAACAAGATCACTGCATTCAGTGGAAAGCTAGAGATGTGGGGCAGGCGCCTTGATGAACAACAGACTGATGCCTTTGAGAACCTGACTGAGTTTGCTGAAAGCAGTGTTTCTCAAGTCACCACAGTGATCCCGTGTCTCAGGCAGCACATCACTTGCCTGAGAGGATTTTTTTTTAAATACTTCCCTAACAACAGTGCTCAGTATGACTGGGTGGTGGATCCATTCAATGCAGCAGGTTGGTATTTTATGTTATTGACTGACTAATTATGACATTTGTGCTGTAGGCTACATACATTTTATTTATGTTGTACATTAAATAATAATAATAATAATAATAATAATAATAATAATAATAATAATAATAATAATAATAATAATAATAATAATAATAATAATAATAATAATAATAATAATAATAATAATAATAATAATAATAATAATAATATGCTACTATCTAGCTGGAATAGATTGTTGTAAAACTGAAATGTGTTGTTTAATTTGCAATTAATTACAAATAAAGTATCTCTCTATCGAAATGACCTTTGACTCCACCCTGAGGCTGAGGTTTACAGCTCAGACACTGAGTGAATTCTGGCTCGGTGTGGAGAGGGAGCATCTACTCATAGGGCAGGGCTGTGGGCATCCTTCTTCCCTTCGCCACATCCTATCTCTGTGAGATTGGATTTTCAGCTGTTGCTTCACTGAAGACAAAGCACAGGTCTAAGCTCAACATTGAGCATGACTTGAGAGTGGCAGTATCAAGCCTGCAACCTCGTTTTGAAAATATGTGCAGTGCAAAACAGGCTCATTGCAGCCACTAATGCTGTGATGACTCACATCATTTACTTATATTTTCTCTTTTTTTGCACAAATTGCAAAGTTATTTCACAAGTTCTTTCACAAGTTTTTTCACAAGTTTTTCACAAAGTTTTCTATCTATTTTTTTTAAAGCAGTGTCCTTGAATTGTATTGCAATGTTACAAGATGTCTCTATTTTTTAAAAAGCAGTCTTGAGTGTCCATTGAATTGTATTGCAATGTTACAAGATGTCTATTTTTGAAAAAGCGGTCTTGAGTGTCCATTGAATTGTATTGCAATGTTACAAGATATCTCTATTTTTGAAAAAGCAGTCTTGAGTGTCCATTGAATTGTATTGCAATGTTACAAGATGTCTCTATTTAAAAAAAGGCAGTCTTGAGTGTCCATTGAATTGTATTGCAATGTTACAAAATGTCTGTATTTTTTAAAAAGCACAGTGTATTGGACTGTATTGTTATGTTGTTGCACAATTGCACAGTTGTAAAGTGGTTGCACAATTTGAAAGGTCACGATATTGGTGTTATTTCAATACATTTAAACATGGCCCATTTCATGACAATTTTGTTGGGGCGAGGGGGGGGGGGCCCAAAATATTTTGGTCCGCCAAAGGGGGGCCTGACAGAAAAAGTTTGAGAAGCACTGCCATAGCCCATGTGCTGCACACAGCAGCATCACACCTGGATAAGAGGCAGGGGAACTATGTGAGAATGCTATTCATTGACTAGAGCTCAGCATTCAATACCATAGTCCCCTTCAAGCTCGTCCTCAAGCTCAGAGACTGACAGGAAGACCCCAAGTGGCGAGAGCAGGTAACTGCACCTCCTCATCCATCACTCTCAACACAGGGTCCCCCAGGGGTGTGTTCTGAGCCCCCTCCTCTACTCGCTTTACACACAGGACTGTGTGGCAAAGCATAACAGCAACACAATCATCAAGTTTGCTGACGACACAGCTGTGGTGGGCCTGATCTTTGCAAATGATGAGAGGGTCTACCTGGGAGAGGTGGAGAACCTGGTGCTGTGGTGCCAGGAGAACAGCCTCTTCCTGAACGTCAGCAAAACCAAAGAGATGATTATGGACTTTAGGAGGTCTAGGGCCTAGGGACTACAGTCCCCTCAGCATCTATGGGGCACCGGTGGAGAGAGTGAACAATTTCAAGTACCTCAGAGTCTACATATCCGAGGACTTGACATGGACCACACACACATTGTAGTGAAGAAGGCACGGCAGCATCTAAGGAAGTTCAAAGTGAGTCAGAAGATCTTACAGAACTTCTACTCATGCACAATTGAGAGCATCCTGACTGGTATCATCACCTCCTGGGCCCTCATTCATCAACGTGGCGTAGAAAATGTTCTATTTCCACACGTAAGCACAGAATTTAGAATCAGTGCACGCACAAAAAAAACTGGATTTACCACACGTGCGTACGCAGGTTCTACGCACACCTGTCATGATAAATATCACCTTGGCCCTGCGCCGAGGCTCGTGCACACTTTCACGTATTTGCATACCAAAACCGCCCCGATTAACCATATACGGTAATGGGCACCCCCATGAAATGTGGAAGAATGGACTAAACCGAGGGAAGCGTGTTATGAGACAGGCTGACAGACGTGTACACGTACGGTGATGTCGGATATGATATCTATTAACCATTGCTGCCTGGGCAGCGCAAACACTAATAAAGACCGTGCTGGAATATGACTGCCTTTTTCCGTTTTGTTTGATTAATACCCAGGGATTAAAGTTCTCCTCAATTTTATTCCAAATCGCGACGGATTTTCCGTCAATTTTCTACCTGCTGCATATGATTTCTAGAGTCATACAATCTATTTTGATGTCAGTATTGGGTAGCCTATATAAACAATAATACGAGAGCATATACAAGAACAATGAATCTCACTGCCAATGATGTAGCCTACGCCATGTGTAGCCTGCCTATATGTGATCAATACAAACTTGAACTTGAATTCCATCATGTCTGTGTGCGGGTCACTGCGGGAACTCACAAGGCTGTTGTCACAATGTAAATAAGAACGTGCACTGAAAAGTTACAGTATGTAGTTGGTTGATTATTTGTATGACAGTCAGTAAACCCTTGCAAAAAGTATCCGTTTTATTTAATGAATTGAAAACATTCAGCATCGCCTTCCTCCCGGCATGCAGCAACAACATGTATCAGGCAAATGCATAGAATCCCTTTCTATTCACATAACTGCATTTGTGATGGAGCTTTGACAGCTACAGTAACAGTCTATTGCTCGATCCATCTCCAATATCACGATGGACCGTGCCGGTGGCAAAGACCCGAGGGTGGAGAGGATCTTGAATGAATTCCATCATCATATTTATATGTTGTGTGTCTGTCCACTATGTCTGTTACTTTGTTATTCCCCCCCCCCTATCTATGTAAAGCGACCTTGGGTCTCTTGAAAGGCGCTATATAAAATGAAGCTATTATTATTATTGTTATTATTATCACATCTGAGCGGGAGCTCACAAATAGACTATTAGTCTCAGTGAAGTTTCAACGGAGGTCATCTATTGTAACCAACAAATTGAAGTAGAAAGCATTTCGTGACCAATCTTATTTGGAAACATGAAACACAAAATAATTCGCTTTTTATTTGAAACAATATTTAATCGCGTTTGGAGGTTGGTGTTTTGCGTCTGCCCCCCCCGTGCCAAACAAGCAGGCCAACCTCTTGTTCGCGTGTGAGCCCGTTATAATTACACTACTGTCGCTATTTTATAATGAACTATAATGAATTACGGGTCATACAGAAGTTGAACACTAATGCACGGAAGCTTATTTCCGCCTTGAAACTAATGCAGAACTGAGGAGCGCTTATGCTGTAGTAACGATGTTCTACCACTGGGCGTCAGCTAAGTGTGCTCCGAGCTGTGCGTACACATAAGCACGAAGTCAAGTTCAAGTTGAAATTGATGAATCCCACTCTTTGCTTAGAAATGGTCGTACGCACAGGTTAAGCACATATCTGTGCGTAAGTCAGGTTGATGAATGAGGGCCCTGGTTTGGGAATAGCACTGCACACGACCGCAGCAGACTGCAGAGTGTGGCTCGATCAGCCGAATGACCAGTGATGCCACAGATTACTTGTAAAAATTATCTGATTACTGATTACTCCTTTAAAAAGTAATCTAGTTACTTTACTGATTACTTGATTATCAAAGTAACTTAGTTACTTTGAAAGTAACTAGGTTACGAAGTCGTCGTCACCCCCCCTGCTGCTGCCACAGCATACGAATGACAACAGTTTTTTTTTAAATAATGCTTTATTGAAAGTGCATAATGTCATAAATCATGATTGGCTGCTCAGACAGGTCATCATGAGACGTCATCAGCCATCAGCCCATATAAGGTCACAGCTGTCCACTGCTCAGGCACTCTAGGACAGTGGTTCCCAAACGAAATAAAATAGAAAATGTATATAATATAATTTTAATAAAAAATAAAATTGTAAAACCGTTGTGTAATATAAAACATGGTATTATAGTTTGTTATTCTCATGTGTGTGTGGCTGTGTGCGTGCGTGCGCGAGCGCATGTCCCATCTCCGGTCTAGCTGACTTTACCCCTGGCTCTCTTATGATCAGCATTATGAGATAGTAACTAAATAGTAACTTGGAAAAGTAACTGTAATCAGATTACTGGCTTGTAAAAAGTAACAAGTTAGATTACTATTTACTGAAAAAAGTAATCAGATTAGAGTAACTACTTACTGGCATCACTGCGAATGACAATACATTAACTCAAGGATTACAATAGGCAAAATCTATAGGGGCAAGGCTAAGAGAATCATTAAAGACTCCAGTCACCCGAACAACTGCCTCTTTGAACTGCTGCGGTCAGGCAAGCGATACCGGAGTCTCAAGGCGAGCACAGAAAGACTCAGAAGAAGCTTCTATACCCAGGCCATCAGGCTGCTAAACGAACAATGAACACTACACAACAACAACCACCAAACGCACATAGCACACACATCCACACGCACACACTCACTTTAAACAAACACACTGTAGCACCCACTCCACACACTTTATAGCACACACCCACTTTAAACAAACACACTGTAGCACCCACTCCCCACACTTTATATTTATTGATGAAGGATTGCACTACAACTCGTACACCTTACTGTAAATTGTACCTAAATTGTACCTCATCCCATTTCTGCTTTGCACTATATAGTACTGTACATTAGTACACTGCATAGTATTGTATATTATATGGTAACTCAGAACATTGTACATATGTCTATACCGAACACTGTGACTCCTTTTCTTCTTCTAAATTACATGCTATACTATGTTATTTGATACTATCTTGTCTAGCACAGTCTCTGGAGCGTAACAGTAAGAAGCATTTTGTATGAAAGTATTCTGTACTTCTGTATGACAACTATTAAAGAAACTTGAAACTTGAAACTATATTTGTTACGTTCTGGTTCGCTGACTGCTGTCTGTGAACCACCCACCATTCTGTCATCTGTCACTTGGCTACTGTCACCTGTCTCCCTTGTCACTTAGGGCTGTCACTTAGTGTATGGATCCTGATTGGCTGTCACACTGTCACACAGTGTCACAGGGGTGTGTGTGGAATGTTGGAAAACAGTTCAACTAACCCCGGAGCCGCTCACAGCGGAGCAGTCCTTTCCATTTGGGTTCACTTTGCAGAGAATAGTTTGCCATCCAGCTCAAACAGCAAGGAAAAAGGAAAGTCTCTCTCTCTCTCTCTCTGTCTCTCTCTCTCTCCCTCTCTGTCCGTTGGAGAAGATGATAAGCTAATTTCCCAAAATGTTGGCGTTAGGGATGGGTACCTTTCACATTTGAACCGATACCGGTACCGCCGTACCGGTACCTGTGAATCGATACCGGTACCCAACGGTACCTATTTTCGGTACTTTAGTCTCAAGAAATTTAATTTACCTACCTCAGTCGTAAAAAAAAATATCCAAACTTCAAATAACTACAATTTCGACAGTTTTCGGCTTGTCATTGCTCCGACTGATTTGTTGTTGAATCAAGTCAAATTCTAGGTAAGCATATATTGTGCGTGTGAACGTTGACATGAAAAGAAAAAAGTTAAAAAAAAAAAGTTAAAAAAAAATTAATAATTTTTATTTTTTATTTTTTTCTCACTTGATTCGATACTCGGTAGTACCGACGTGTTTCGGTTCGGTACCTCAAAAGTACCGAATTCGGTACCCATCCCTAGTTGGCGTGTTGTATAATGAATGCAAAAGCTGTTCCTCGGGAGACCAATTACACTGTGAAACGCGCCTCTCTACCGGTAAACAATTAGCGACGGCTAACTGCTGTCAACTCATTGCAAGAGTAACGTTTTGCCCATACTTTAAAAGAGATACAATTATGGCCACAGACAGTCCGTCGAACAGGGCAGCAGCAATGGAGTTTGTGTTGCTGGTCGAATAAATTTAACCTGTACACACGGTTGATGACACCAAATTGATGACTGGGGAGAAAAGTCGGTAGCACTTTATAATAACACCCTGTTATAATACATTTATAAGGTATTTGTAGATAATGAACTAATCATGAACAAATCATTTATATACATTCGTAAATTATTATTAAATCATCTATAACCATATTTGTATAACATTTACAAATGAGTTCTACATTATTTATAACTCATTATCAACATTGTTTGTACTTGATTTGTTCATCATCAAATAATGTTGTTTAATGTGTAGTAACACATTTGTAGACGCTTTGAAAATGGATATGAAAAAACGACTATACTGTACCTCCATTTATTTGTTCATGTTCAACAAATGATTTGTTAAGACATTCATAAAACATCTATAAATCATTTGCAGATGCTATTGTGTGCCCTAATCTGAAGTGAAGCCTATTCATCATTAACACTTTCCCCGCCAATCACGTTGTACGACTTGTTTCAATTTCATGCGAATTCTGCGTACAACGTTATTGAGATCATATTTCATATTTTCGCCATGTTATTCATATTTCCCTCACGGAGCCTTGTCTGATGCAGTGGGACTCGGCACAACTCTGCAACGCTTCAATACTGCCCCCTGGTGGATGATCGGCGAGTTGCCAAACCGGAAATGACCGGTTGGGTCTCGGTGCGTCTCCTAAATGCGTCCGGCCACTCGCATATCGTCACGGGACTCTAGCCACACACTGTGGATATGGATCGCTGCCATAACTCAATAATCGACATGATTTGGGCGTGTATTAGTATTATACAAGCCGGAAATGGATCGACTCGATCCCCATCAAATAACTGGGATATTTTTGCTCCAGTCTCATCACCCAACGGTAAGAGGAGGCTGCCGTGACTTTCAGCCTTTTTGTTTATTATTATCCATGCAAACTGCTCTGATCTATATATCACCCATACTACATAAAGCATTTAACGACGATCACGGAATTATAAACGACCCCCCCCCCCCTCCTTTTATCCGCGCATGATCAGTCATAACGTTTAGGACCGTGTACAGTTGACATTTTTAATATAGCGTGGATCGGCAACAAACAGCATTTGATAATCTATATATGCATTTATGCCTATATTTCACGTTCTAGGAATTACTGCAGAAAACGATAAAAACATATTTATATTCTAGACGGTATTTTCGTATGAATGTGTGAATGAAAAAGTAAAACGTTCCTACATCCTGAACGATAGATAATCGATGTTGAATGGGCCATAGTAATGTCAATTTAGCAATACAATTAAAAAAGTTATAGCCCTGCAAAGAAGGTGAACATCTCCATAGACTTACAGTACTGGCAGAGAATGGTATAAGATGCTGAAAGTGCGTGGCAGGGAATGTGCTAACAAATATCTAATACAGTTAATTATTTGTTTACTTTTTCATCACCTGTTACAAATGTTGTAGACAGCTTTCGGATACACCCTTCTTTGTGACATCAAACAGTGACAGAATTAGGACTATAGATAAATGCAATTTTATTAACATATAAAATACAATACTAACTCGTTTGGCTGGGTTAGGGGGAGGGAAGCCGTGGGTGGGTCCTGGGCATTGTGGACAGCGACCCCTACAGTTCGGTCGGGGCGCCTGCACAGCGAGGGTAGGATCTGGAGAGAGGTAGTGCGACCTTCCACACGTTACACTCTCCCAGTGAGAATCTGCGCTGCCAGGCTGGCTGCCGGCTGGCTGCACATGCGTCGGAGGAAAGCATGTGACAGTCTCCGGCCTCTCGGACCAACAGTAGGGGGGGGTGCGCAACAACCAGGAAGGGGGTTGGGAATTGGCATAACGACTAACAGTGGGATGGGAGAAAAATCGGAAAAAGGAGGGGGAAAAAGATAATTAAAAACATATAAAATACATGTGCATGACATATAGTGTAACATGGGGGCACTAGGACCCAGGAGTATCCTGGCCAGGTAGAGTATCTAGAGAGGAAGTCTCCCGCGAGTGAGACTTGACGTGTGTGTTGCCATCTGTTTGAATGGAAGCACGATACATGCAGAACCAAGTTATCCGTGCTGCTCCAGACCCACGCTTTTAATAAAGGTATGATGCGGTATGTGATGATGACACGACACACAAGAGTAATAATTATTTGTATTTTCAGGCTGTATCGGCGCCTATACAGTCTGAAAATACAAATAATTATTACCCTCGTGTTCATACTGAGCACTGAGCACACATTAGGAACAAATGTAACGTTAGCGCCCACCACATCAAGTACGTCTACACAACATATAAGAGTTGTTTGTAGGTCGGAAATGATGTAATAGATTTACCAACAAAAAAGGTGTTAAACCTGCTCATACCTTTATTAAAAGCGTGGGGCAGGAGCAGCATGGATAACTTGGTTCTGCATGTATCGTGCTTCCATTCAAACAGACGGCAACACACGTGACGTCAAGTCTCACTCACCTCTCTAGATACTCTACCTGGCCAGGCAGGGCCGCCTGGGAGAAATGCGAGGCCCTGTGCGAGATTTAAACGCGAGCCCCCCCCCCCCCCCCCCCTAAAGGTAAAACAAATAAAAAGAAAATAAAAAAATTATATTAAATTATTTTTTAATTATTAATTTTTACAGTCAACATATTCTTAAATAATAGCGCTGCCCGAGGCTGGGCATGATACAGTCAACATATAGCAAGAGAGAGAGAGAGAGAGAGAGAGAGAGAGAGAGAGAGAGAGAGAGAGAGAGAGAGAGAGAGAGAGAGAGAGAGAGCTCCCGTTCTACAGTCAATATACAGCGTTATCGCTGCACAGCTGCAATGCCCCTGACCAGAGGAGAGAAAAATATAATATAGTTAGTAAAAGCACTATATAAGCTCAGAACACAGCTCAGAACACAACACAGCTTAAAACACAGCTCAGAACACAGAACACATCTCAGAACACAGCACAGAACACAGCTCAGAACACAGCTCAGAACACAGAACACATCTCAGAACACAGCACAGAACACATCTCAGAACACAGCTCAGAACACAGAACACATGCAGAACACAGCACAGAACACAGCTCAGCACACAGCTCAGAACACAGCTCAGAACACAGGACACTTCAGAACACAGAACACATGCAGAACACAACTCAGCACACAGCTCAGAACACCGCTCAGAACACAGAACACAACTCAGCACACAGCTCAGAACACAGCTCAGAACACAGAACACAGCTCAGAACACATCTCAGAACACAGCTCAGAACACAGAACACATGCAGAACACAGCTCAGAACACAGGACTAGGTACAGACTCAGCGAGCACAGCCTAGCCATCGAGAAAGGCCGCCATAGGCAGACCTGGCTCCCAAGCGAAGACAGACTATGCACCCACTGCACACAAGATGAGGTGGAAACCGAGCTCCACTTCTTAACAACCTGCCCACTATACCAAGACATCAGAGACATATACTTCCCACAAATTGCAAACACCCAAAGAGACTTTGAAAACATGGACAATAACTCAAAACTCCCATACCTACTGGGAGAAATACAAGAATGTGCAAACACAGAAGCCAGATTTGTGAGCTGCTGTGACAAGAAAAGGACATCCAACGGAATACAACCACCATAAAGACTGTACAAGAAATTCCTTCTGTAATGTACTGATTTCTTTTGTTTTATCTGTTTGAATGTTTCGTTTTGTTTGGCTTTGGCAATGTAAACGTATGTTTCCCATGAGAGAGAGAGAGAGAGAGAGAGAGAGAGAGAGAGAGGAGAGAGAGAGAGAGAGAGAGAGAGAGAGAGAGAGAGAGAGAGAGGAGAGAGAGAGAGAGAGAGAGAGAGAGAGGGAGAGGGAGAGGGAGAGGGAGAGGGAGAGGGAGAGAGGGAGAGGGCGAGAGAGAAAGAGAAAGAGAAAAAGAGAGAGAGAGAGAGGTGAAAATGTGACAAGGATAATAACAGGTATTGGAGGTGAACTGAATCCATCATTTGTGACGTGCGTTTGTTTTCCCCTCTCTCACCTGGTGATGATGGCCAGGTGGGGTGGAGCCATGCAGGCCGCCATGAAGAGGACCACGTTCTCGTGCCTCGTTTGTTTGCGCTCTATCCCCACTACTGTTCTCCCTGTACACAAACAGCTGTGCCTCTCTACACCCCTCGGTCAAACTCCTGAAATTCGCTGACGACACCACCCTGGTGGGTCTCATCTCCAGGGGGGACGAGTCGGCCTACAGGAGGGAGATCGAGAGGCTGCAGAGCTGGTGCAGCTGCAACAACCTGGAGCTCAATGCTCAAAAGACAGTGGAGATGGTAGTGGATTTCAGGAAGAAAGCAGCCCTGCCCCCTCCTATCATACTGGGAGGCACTCAGGTGACCTCCGTGGAGTCATGCCGATTCCTCGGCATGACCATCTCCCGGGATTTGAAGTGGGAGCTCAACATCACAGGCCTGATCAAGAAGGCCCAGGGGAGGATGTTCTTCCTCCGGCAGTTGAAGAAATATAAACTGCCGAGGACCATGATGGCCCAATTCTACACGGCCATCATTGAGTCCATCCTCACCCACTCCATCATCTCCTGGTTCCCTGCTGCAGCGGCAAAAGATCTTGCCAAGCTGCAGCGGGTGATTCGCTCCGCGGAGAGGGTGATCGGCTGTCCCCCTGCCCTCCCTCAGGTCCCTGCACGACTCCAGGGCGCTGAAGAGGGCGAGAAAGATCATGGCCGACCCATCCCACCCCGGTCACAGCCTCTTCACCCTGCTCCCCTCTGGGAGAAGGCTGAGGATCCCAAAGGCTGTGAAAGCTCGACACAGACTGAGCTTCTTCCCCTCAGCCGCCAGGCTGATCAATGCCTCAGGCCCCCCCCCCCCCCCCTCGGTACCCCCCCCCCCCCCCCCCCTCTGCCCCCAAGTGACACTGGCTCAATGACATTGACTGCACTGCACTAGTCCGTACTGGATCTCTGCACACTTCACTTTATATATATATATGTATTTTATTTATTGATTAATCCCCCACTGCACTGTTTTCGTTTCTTGTCTGTGTTGGTGTTTGTTTACTGTGAAAAAAAAGAAAGAATGCATACACTGTATTGCTGCAACAATTACCAATGTGTTTTAACACAAATGGCTCAATAAAGGAATCTGAATCTGAATCTGAATCTCATATGTCTGTAGTTCATCACCTCCTTCTTAAAAAGCTTCAGGTGGTCCTGGCTGTTGCCATGCCTAGTTAGCTAGCGTTAGCTAACGCTAATTAGCCTTTAGCTAAGCTACTAGCCGACATGGCTAGCCCGACTGAACCACACGTTAGCACTCGATAGCTAGCGTTAGCTAACGCTAGTTAGCCTTTAGCTAAGCTACTAGCCGACATGGCTAGCCCGACTGAACCACACGTTAGCACTCGCTAACGTAGCTAACACTAGTTAGCCTTTAGCTAAGCTACTAGCCGACATGGCTAGCCCGACTGAACCACACGTTAGCACTCGATAGCTAGCGTTAGCTAACGCTAGTTAGGCTTTAGCTAAGCTACTAGCCGACATGGCTATCCCGACTGAACCACATGTTAGCACTCGATAACGTAGCTAAAGCTAACTAGCTGTCCCTGCCTTTAGCTAAGCCGACATGGCTAGCCTGACTGAACTTTCTAACATGCAACAACTTTCGTCTTCAGTCCATCTGCCGAACGACCGTCCTCTTCGTCTTGGCTGGCATAACCTCCAATGCTGCACGCGCTCCCGTGGAAATAGTCAGACAGACGCACGCCGGCCGACTACCTTACCTGTAACCCCTCCCCTTGTTGAAACCAATAGTATATCTGCTGCAGAGCCGCAGAGCTCCAATAGTGTATGCAGAGCCACAGAGCTCCAATAGTATATCTGCAGAGCCGCAGAGCCCAGAACAAGTCAGACACATTCTACAAACGTGTCTAATGTGAAATATATAAGCAAAACTAGATTTTAGGTATGTGATGAAAAAGGGCCTCGCGGGAAGGGGGGCCAGTGCGACCGCACTGCTCGCACACCCCCTGAGGCGGCCCTGTGGCCAGGGTACTCCTGGGTCCTAGTGCCCCCCCATGTTACACTATATGTTATGCACATGTATTTTATATGTTTTTATTTTAATTTTTTTAATCTTTTTCCCCCTCCTTTTTCCTCCGATTTTCTCCCATCCCAATGTTAGTCGTTATGCCAATTCCCAATCCCCTTCCTGGTCGCTGAGCACTTACCCCCCACAGTCGGTCTGGGAGAGTGGAGGCTATCACGTGCTTCCTCTGACACACGTCTAGCCAATCAACCGCTTCTTTTCACCTGGCAGCGCGGACTCTCACTGAGAGGGTGTAACGTGTGGAAGGATCACACTACCCCCCTTAGATCCTATCCGCGCTGAGCAGGCGCCCCGACCGAACTGTAGGAGTCGCTGTTTACAACGACCCGGACCCACCCCGCCAGCTTTCCCACCCACTAATACAGCCAATTGTATTAGTGTGAACGGCCAGCCAAGCTGGTGACAACGCCGGAGCTGTGAGCTGGATTCGAACAGGCGAATCCAGCGTCTCTGGTGTTGGTGACGAACGCAATCTCCGCTACGCCACCTGACCGCCCTATGTATTTTATATGTTAATAAAATTGCATTTATCTTTAGTCCTAATTCTGTCACTGTTTGATGTCACAAAGAAGGGTGTATCCGAAAGCTGTCTACAACATTTGTAACATGTGATGAAAAAGTAAACAAATAATTAACTGTATTAGACATTTGTTAATGATGAATAGGCTTCACTTCAGATTAGGGCACACAATAGCATCTGCAAATGAGCTATAGATGTTTTATGAATGTCTTAACAAATCATTTGTTGAACATGAAAAATAAAGAGATACAATATAGTAGTTTTTTCATATCCATTTTTCAAAGCATCTACAAATGTGTTACTACACATTAAACAACATTATTTAATGATGAACAAATCAAGTACAAACAATGTTGATAATGAGTTATAAATAATGTAGAACTAATCTGTAAATGTTATACAAATATAGTTATAAATGATTTAATAATCATTTATGAATGTATATAAATGGTTTGTTCATGATTGGTTCATTATCCACTAATGCGTTATAAATACTTTGTAAATGTTATACAAATATAGTTATAAATGATTTTATAATCATTTATGAATGTATATAAATGGTTTGTTCATGATTAGTTCATCATCTACAAATACCTTATAAATGTATTATAACAGGGTGTTATTATAAAGTGCTACCGAAAATTGATACCCCCATCGCAGCATAATGCTATATAGGAGTTCAGTGTGAAAATGGTTTAGATGCAAAACGACAATTTGTACTGTGATGGAATATAACCGGATCAATGAATGTACTTAGTCAAATATAGACTTGGTTAAACACAGGTTTATTATACCCAAACAGGTACAAGTAGATCAAGAGTTATGGCGGATAACTCAATGGAGACATTGGCCCGATGTGTCCCCAGGGAGTTCCCAGAATCCAGTGAGACGTAGGTCTTTATAGTGGAGAGAAAGGGATTCTGGTTAGCATGGCCCAGGTATTGGGTTGGAGGGGGGCCAGGAGGGATGAGTTAAAAAGGAGGGGGGGGGGGAATGGTATCAGGTGAGAGACAAAGGTGGATGAATGGGGGAGGGTTGGAACATGACTGGGAGACAAAACACTGATGCAAAGCACCATCAACAGATGTGGATTCTACGTCTGCTGTCATACTTACTTTACATGCTCAGGTATTAAGCCACACAGGTCACAGGCAGGCCCGGACTGGCCATCGGGAGCACCGGGAGTTTTCCCGGTGGCCTGGCCTGAAAAAAAAAATTAATTATATAACAAAAAAAAAGAAAAAAAAAATTATTATAATTATTAGATTTTTTTTTGCCAGGTCATTGTTTCTAGTTGTGGCGGCGGCGCGGCGCGATAGTTAGATAACCTAGGTGGGTGGGGAACAACCAGGATTTCACTGTCTGCGATAGAGTTGGAGAACTATCTGACTCTCTCCCTCACGCGGATCACACACACACAATGGAGCCGTGCTGCCGCTTGTGATTGGTGGAGGCGGGACTAGGCGATACAACTGATTGACAGCGGAGGCGGCGAATGGAATGGCAGACGGCACTCAGATGCAGATTAACAGCCAGGCAATGAGCCAGGTAGTGAGGGACTGGGTAGAGATCAGAGAGCGAAAGTCAATTAACGTTGATGTCAAGATGGACAGTGGAAGAAAGAGAAACGGTGGAGGAGAGAGGGATACAACAAAGAAAAAGAAAGGCCCTTACAGGAGAGAGTGGTTAACTGTATTATAATAGTAAATAGAAAAATATGTTGTGCTCTTGCTTTTTTCTTTTTGAAGGTGGAGAGAGTAGCATTGCTAGTGCCACAACAGTTTTATTTGAGGTCCATAACAGTACATTGTACTAAGCAATTGTTGGCTCATTAGTTTGTGATTCACATGCACTAAAATTCACCAGAATGCAGGAAATTAAGTCTTTGTAACAAAACATTTCCTGGTGGGGGACCCCCAGACCCCCCGCTTAAAAAGTGGCCTGATTGGGGCTATATTTCGCGCTATATCTCCCGGTATGAATTATTTCCCCAGTCCGGCCCTGGGCACAGGGGGCACAGGGTGTTGCTACAACAACCAACAGAACAACATGGATGCTGTCCAAGCAGATGCAGGTGTTCGAGTCCAAGTCCGAGTCACCAAAGAAGACCAGAGTCCCCATTACCCTAGTCCGAGTCCGAGTGCAAGTCATCAAGGTTGAGTCCACTCCACTCTGGCAGTCAAAGAGCTGACATACAAATAAAAAAAGGTCTACATCTGAGCGGATCTCGGCCTGTCTGTCCGACATCTCCGCCTGGATGACGACCAACCACCTCAAACTGAACCTAAGCAAAACAGAATTGCTCCACTTGCCGGCCAAATCCTCCCCCCTGACCGACCTCTCCATCACAGTCGAGAATGCAGCTGTGACCGCGTCCACGACCGCCAAGAACCTTGGTGTTGTCCTCGACGACCAGTTGAACTTCTCTGCTCACATTGCAACGACAACCAGAACCTGCCGATTCCTCCTGAGCAACGTCAGAAGGATCCGCCCCTCCCTGACAAAAGAAGCCACCCAACTCCTCGTCCAATCAACAGTCATCTCCCGCCTCGACTACTGCAACGCACTGCTAGTTGGCCTCCCGGCCACTGCCACCAAGCCTCTTCAACTCATTCAGAACGCAGCGGCCCGCCTGATCTCAAACCTACCGAAGTCGGCCCATGTCACCCCACTTCTTAGGGACCTGCACTGGCTCCCCATTGCTGCACGTATCCGCTTCAAGGCCCTCGACCTAGCATACCGTGCGGCAAAGGGAACCGCTCCCGCCTACCTCCGGTCAATGGTCTCTAACTACCCACCCTCAAGACCCCTACGCTCTGCATCTTCTGGCCGCCTTAGACCTACTCCTATCCAAGCTCCGGGAGGGTCATCAAAGAGAAGCCGCCTATTCTCAGTCCTTGCCCCACAATGGTGGAATGAACTACCCACCCCAGTTAGGACAGCCGAATCCCGTCCAATCTTTCGCCGTCGACTAAAGACGCACTTCTTCAACCATTATATATAAAAAAAATAAAAAAAATAGCCCTAACTAACCTTACTGTCATGCACTTGCCCTAATAAACTAACCTACACTGTAACACGCAACACTTTGATGAATATTGTTACTCAGCTGATAGAGTTGTATCCTTCCTGATGACCTGTCGTACAGAACTTGTAAGTCGCTTTGGATAAAAGCGTCAGCTAAATGACTAAATGTAAATGTACATTAAACATAAATGACCTGGTCACCATTTCAAAGGGAGTTTATTTACTTTGTGACACAATAGCCAAACAAATGTACTAGCCATCAATATCTTATGCTAAATGATTTGAGCCTATTACAAAAAAGAATCAATTACCAAGTCCTCATCTGCACCTTCTGAGTCCGAATGCAGTCAATGCTCAAGTCCAAGTCGAGTCACGAGTCCTGAAAATCAGTCCAGGACTCGGACTCGAGTACTACAACACTGCCTGACACATAAATGTAACTATGTTAAAAACATGACCAACCAGAAAATGGGGCAGGGAAGATACGGACACAAGGAGACAGCTAATGACCCCTGGAGGGGAAATTACAAAAATAATAGATGCTGCTGCTCTGTGAGCACATTAGCCTGGCCACCACTGTCACAGCTATGACCCAGATACGACACTCAGGACAGGAAGCCCAAAATAACAGTAGTACATCCGTGAAAAGGTCAGGGTCAGTCCCACAAAGGCAATCAACTGGTCGAAGGACAAACCTTGGTCAGTGTCTTGCTGTTCACAGTTCAATATCCAACCATATACATGCCAGTTTAACAGGAAGGCACTTAACTGGGGAGTGATGATGTGTCGTTGGCTCCAGTTAATGGATCTCAGAAACTTCTAGATGGGTTGTGTGCGGAATGTCATCATTTGACCCATGAATTGATGAAGAGACTCTGCACTTCTCAACCGGTCTTTGTGTTCCTCTTTTGTTCGCCTTATCTGGTTATAAAACTCACCTCGCTCACACAATACATGTGACCAAATCCTAATGAACTTTTACAACGTCCTAGTAAATAGAGGTTACTGTTCACCAGAAACCCCTTTATCAGCCATTATCAGTCACTTGTCTTTTAAAGCATTATATCCATTATGTTACAAAGAAGCTGAAGCTTTTACTAGGATTTTACTTTAGAAATAAGTCTTGCTTTTATTTCGGTGTGAAACAGAAACTGGTGGAGTCTACCTTTCTACCTGTGATTGATTATGGTGATGTGTTATATTATATATGAATGCCTCTGCTCACTGTCTCTGCATGCTGGATAGCGTGTATCATGGGGCTTTATTTATTACAAACTGTGGATATCTTACTCACCATTGTGTATTATATTCAAAAGTGAACTGGCCTTCCTTATGTGCACGTCGGCTCAGTCATTGGGTATGTTTTGATTTACAAGGCCATTCTTGGTATGGTTCCGATTAATTTATCGTCTCTTTTCAATTTGAATGGTGGAAATTACAATCTCCGTTCGAAGGATTTTCTGCACTTTGCTGTTCCCAAAGTCCGAACAGAAATGGGAAAGAATGCTTTTAGGTTTTCCGTACCCACTGCATGGAACAATCTCTAGTCCGATCTGAAAATGCAAAGCTTGGCAACCCTGAATGTATTTAAGGCTATGGTGAAGCCTATTGTAACAAGGTTTTCTGTGTGCAAATATTATATCTGATCAGTGAGATAATCAGTGAGTTCCGCCACAGAAAGGTGGCTGTTACCCATTGGCTTAGAACTCAAAGGAACCAATGAGCACTGTCGGCACGCCCCCCCTGTGATTGTAAAGACCCATGCATTTCCTTGTTTGAGGCAGTACGTCTCTTACGCTTCTGAGCTTTTGTTCTCTGGTTGAAAGGCGTAACTATCATTGGTATTTGTTTCTTTTTAAAGCCCTTATAAACTTCCCCCTTACATCACATCGCTGTTGGAATGGAATCTTGGAACCTATTCTACACGTTCAAATGACTGGTTGGTTCTTAGGGTTCCTCAAACACTTGTAATGCCCTCCAACTCAAGTCAAGTCAAGAGTTTTATTTGTCACGGCATACAAGTATACAATGAAATGCGGGTGGTCTTGCCTGCAACGATGTGCAATACAGTAGTACAACATATAATAGAATCCAATAAAACAACATTGTGCAATAAACAGGTAACATAGTGGGGCATCTCGGTATTTGTACATAAGTTATTTACAGAGCATGGAGGACATGCTAGGTCCTTTGATAGTGCAATACACTGTTACTGTTGCTATACTATTTTTAAAGTGACCTTTCCTTTGTGGCCATAAGTGTGGGCGTGTGCAGCATGAGTGTGTGCTTGCTCATGTTAAAGTGGCTGCTAGTGTGCGAGCGTGTACAGCGTGTGTGTCGTGTGTGTGCTCATGTGTGGCGAGTTCAGTGTTCTGTGGCACTCAGTGTTCAGTGTTCAAGGCTCTGATGGCCTGGGGGAAGAAGCTGAGCCGAAGCCTCTCTGTCCTATCAGCTGGGGTTCGCAGGCGTCTGCCTGACCTCAGCAGCTGGAACAGGCTGTTGTTGGGGTGGTGAGGGTCTTTCATTATTCTGCAGGCTCTGGATTTGCACCTCTTGTTGTATAGAACCTGCAGGGGAGGTAGTGCAATACCCGTGGTACGCTCGGCTGAGCGCACCACTCTCTGTAGGGCCTTCTTGTCCTGTGCCGTGCTGTTTCCATACCAGGCAGTGATGTTTCCAGTCAAGATGCTCTCTACAGCTCCGGAGAAGAAGGACTGGAGTATCTTCCCAGATACTCTGAACTTCCTTAACTGTCTCAGGTGGTAGAGGCGCTGCTTCGCCTTTTTTACGACTGTGTCTATGTGTGTTGACCATGTCAGATCCTCTGAGATGTGGACCCCCAGGTACTTAAAGCTGCTCACCCTGTCCATGGTAGCCCCGTTTATCCTCAGTGGTGTGTGTGTCTCCTGCTGTCCTCTCCTATAATCCACGATCAGCTCCTTGGTTTTACCAATGTTCAGGAGCAGGCTGTTGTCCTGGCACCAGCGTTCCAGTACCTCAACCTCCTCCCGGTAGGCCTTCTCGTCGTTGTCCGAGATCAGCCCCACCACCACGTGTTGTCTGCAAACTTCACTATGGAGTTGGAGCTGAACTTGGCCACACAATCGTGTGTGTAGAGTGAGTACAGCAGGGGGCTCAGAACACAGCCCTGGGGGGACCCGATGCTCAGGGTGATGGTGTTGGAGGTCTGACCCCCACCCTGACCGCCTGGGGCCTTTCACTCAGAAAGTCCAGTATCCAGGCGCTCAGAGCGGAGCTCAGACCCAGCTCGATCAGCTTGTCCACCAGTCTGGTGGGGACTATGGTGTTGAACGCTGAGCTGTAGTCAATGAACAACAGTCTCACATAGCCCCCCTTCTGGCGGTAAAGGTGAGAGAGGGTGCTGTGCAGTACCTGGCTGACTCTGAAGCGGAAGGTTCTTCCTTCTCTTGCTGCATTTATGATCTCCGACCACTGTGTGTCAGTTAACTGTCTTAACTGATTTGTATTCCTATTTATTGTGCCTATATGTATGAATCTACTGTTAACTGTGTCTTGAGAGCAGGCCCGGACTGGCCATCGGGAGCACCGGGAGTTTTCCCGGTGGCCTGGCCTGCACAGATAAAAAAAAAAAAAAAAAAAAAAAAAAAAAAAAATTATTATAATTTTTAATTTTCTTTTGTCAGGCCATTGTTTCTAGTTGTGGCGGCGGCGCGGCGCGATAGTTAGATAACCTAGGTGAGTGGGGAACAACCAGGATTTCACTGTCTGCGACAGAGTTGGAGAACTATCTCTCTCTCTCCCTCACGCGGATCACACACATAAATGGAGCCGTGCTGCTGCTTGTGATTGGTGGAGGCGGGACCAGGCGATACAACTGATTGACAGCGGAGGCGGCGAATGGAATGGCAGATAAAGAGAAAGTCAAAATAATTCAAAGATAATTCAAAGATTACACACCTTTGCCACATTGGCTACAAACATAATCACTGTAAAGTTATCAAAAAAATAAGAATCTGATCAGACACAAGGGTTAAGTTGTTGTTCCCTTTCTAATTTCCTCAAAAACATCTAGTCTAGTTAATGTGATCAATATTATTTGACAATTGATGCTTTTTGTTGGAAATTTCAGTCAGTGAGCTCATACTTTGAGCTCATTTTATAGTTAAAATGATTGAGACAACGCAATCTTCTGTCTTCGTTGTGCATGCATGCGTGTGCTCACCACACGCGATACATGTGTCCAGGGGTGTAGCTCCAGATTCTGGGCCCCATGAAAGAATGTATTTGTAGGCCCCCAGTGAATGCGAGCGCGCGTAAGCGGATTTTTTTTTGCCATTTTTTTATTGATGAAAACGCATAATATGGTTTTTACCTATACATTCGGATCAGCAGTTCAGCACCTGTACTGTTGGTGGGTGAGCCTAGTAAAGGATGTCGCATTGCGTTCATGTGAGGATTGGTTCTTTCCCCACCACAGGCTTCTTAAAGTTCTGTGATGATTGGTCCGTTCCCGCCCACACGCTCCGTTCCTTTAAGGTATTTTGTTGATTAATTGCATTCCCCGCCACACGCTTCTTTCCTGTAAGGTGCCGTGTTGATTGGTGCTCTCCCCACCACACGCTTCTGGAGTAATGATCAATTTCATCCCGCAGCTGTCACAGCTTGTCATCAGCGCCCTGTGGCTTTATATACCCTGATCCCCCTAATATCGATGTTGGATCGTTTTGAATATACTCCTGCATTTGCCTGTCTTTCCCGTCGCTGTTCCCTGTCTGTTGCTCCCCAGGACTTTCGTGAAGTAATCCCTGTGGAGAACCTGATTCCCCGTACGAGGCTGCGCCTCGTTTATCTGCCCGCTTTACGCGTTGCGCTCTGGTGAGTTTTTGGAAAACAGTTCTTTTTGGATCACCAGTTTTTTGTGTGTTTGTGAAACACCGAAGAGATCCCGTTTTTGTTATACTGTTCTCACCTATTTTTTGTGTTGGATTTACACTTTGGATTACCGTATTGTTTTTTCTCTGGACTCTGCTAACTGTGTATATTACACCGAAGATCAAGTCACTTGGATATTTATTTGGATCAGTCACCTCTCTGTTTCTATTGTGCGCTGGGCTAACTCAGATTTCTCTCTCTCTCCGTTTCCACCTGGAGTGAAAGCTGGGAGGATCTGCAGAGCGGCTTCAGACGTCACAAGCTAATTCCTCACCACCACCTACTGGGAGAATCTGCAGAGCCGCAACAATCTTCACATGCCAGATTCCCCGTTTGTTCTGTTGCTCAACCTAATTCAATCTTGTGACTCTGAGAATAAATACGCCCTTGCTTTGGCTAACTCGGAAACAACTCTCTCTGTGCCGTTGCGCTTGAGGTCGGTTACAAACCCTAACATTACGATCCAACCATGACGACCTCAGCCGACACAGAGAGGGTTAGGGCAGCGTTGGCGGTCCAGATCGAGTTGGTCAACGACCACACCCAACAGTTGGGTGCGGTTGCGGCCGCTTTACAGGACCTCCGGGCCGAGGTCCAGCTTATTCTGGATGCCATTGGCACTCAGGAGCATCAGCAGACTGTTGCTCTGCACCAGCTTCAGGCTCTCCATACTTCATTAAACACTCTGCTTTTGACCCCACCTGTCCCAGGAGTCTCCGCCAGCTCACCACCCACGGCAGACCTCGCACCTCGGGAGCCCCGTCTCTCCGAACCACGTCTGTTCAATGGTAACTTCGAGCATTGTGCCACATTCATCATGCAATGTGAGTTAGTCTTCCATCATCAACCTAGCCGTTTTTCGTCAGAGGGATCCCGAGTAGCCTACATGACTAACCTGCTCACGGGCCAAGCAGCACGGTGGGTTACTGCCTCCTGGGCAATGGGGGCTGATTTCTGTTTTTCCTACCCGGACTTCGTGGCAGAGCTCCGCAGGGTTTTTCACCACCCAGCCCGTGGCCAGGACCCAGGAGCTCGGTTGGGCACCTTCCGGCAGGACAGTGGCAGTGTCAGAGACTACGCGCTGGAGTTCAGACTGGCCGCAACGGAGAGCGGTTGGAACGATCAAGCGCTTCGTCTCACCTTCCTGAGGGGGCTCAACGACGCAGTAAGGGACCAGCTCGCGACCCAAGAGGAGCCCGATTCTCTCGAGGGCCTGATCAGCCTCGCTATCCGCATCGACGGACGCCTCCGGGAGAGAAGGCGTGAGCGGGCACGACGGGGACCCCCAGACGTACCCCCCGAGTACCACGACCTCGAGGAGGTTTTCAGTACCCCAGACGTACCCCCCGAGTACCACGTCCCCGAGGAGGTTTTCAGTACCCCAGACGTACCCCCCGAGTACCACAACCTCGAGGAGGTTTTCAGTACCCCAGACGTACCCCCCGAGTACCACGACCTCGAGGAGGTTTTCAGTAAGTCCAGGGCTCAGGTCTTTCCGCCTCACCGGCCTTACGACTGTGCCATCGACCTCCGTTCAGGGGCTCCCTTTCCCGGCGGCCGCCTCTACAGTGCTGACCGTCCTGCCCCCTCCGTGACTGGTGGGTTTTTTCCCTCCCGAGCCGTGACCGAGGAGGAACCCATGCAGCTGGGACGCAACCGCCTTAGCCCGGCCGAACGGGAGTCCAGGCTCAGGTCCGGCCTTTGCCTCTACTGCGGCCGGGATGGACACCGTGCCTCCAATTGCCCTACCCGGCCAAGAAGACCAGGCTCGCCGGGACCCCGGGAGATCCTGGTGAGCCGTTTTTCCTGTTCCCCCACCCGTGCACCACCTAACCGTCTGGCGGACGTCACCCTAGCCTGGGCGGACCAGCGGGCGACGGTGGGTGCACTCATTGACTCTGGTGCTGATGGGAGTTTCATGGACGTTGGGTATGCCACCCGTGCCAACATTCCACTTGAGGACCCCGAGAGGCCCTTGGAGGTCTTCGCGCTGGATCATCGCCGCCTGGCTGACGTCACTCAACGCACCTGTCCAGTCCTTCTCACCATTGCTGGTAACCACGTTGAGAGACTCCAGTTTCTCGTCACCAGCTCTCCTCTTGTCCCTGTGGTCCTGGGCAGGCCTTGGCTCGCGCTGCATGAGCCCCACGTCGCCTGGTCCTCCGGCACCATCAGGGGGTGGGGCCCCTCCTGTCGTGCCCAGTGTCTTCAGGTGCCGTCCAGCCCCCTCACCGGGTCCCAGTCCCCGTCTCCGGCCTCCCTCGCCGGTCCTCTGTCCCCGTGCCCGGCCTCCGCTGTCGGGCCCCAGTCCCCGTCTCCGGCCTCCCTCGCTGGTCCTCAGTCCCCGTCTCCGGCCTCCCTCGCTGGTCCTCTGTCTTTGTCCCCCTCTCCAGTGCCCCTGATCGCCGGCTTCCTTCGGTCCCGTCCGGGCAGGCCGGGGCCGAGTGGGTCGCCGGGTGGCTCCCGTGGAGGGGGGGGTACTGTGAGGATTGGTTCTTTCCCCACCACAGGCTTCTTAAAGTTCTGTGATGATTGGTCCGTTCCCACCCACACGCTCCATTCCTTTAAGGTATTTTGTTGATTAATTGCATTCCCCGCCACACGCTTCTTTCCTGTAAGGTGCCGTGTTGATTGGTGCTCTCCCCACCACACGCTTCTGGAGCAATGATCAATTTCATCCCGCAGCTGTCACAGCTTGTCATCAGCGCCCTGTGGCTTTATATACCCTGATCCCCCTAATATCGATGTTGGATCGTTTTGAATATACTCCTGCATTTGCCTGTCTTTCCCGTCGCTGTTCCCTGTCTGTTGCTCCCCAGGACTTTCGTGAAGTAATCCCTGTGGAGAACCTGATTCCCCGTACGAGGCTGCGCCTCGTTTATCTGCCCGCTTTACGCGTTGCGCTCTGGTGAGTTTTTGGAAAACAGTTATTTTTGGATCACCAGTTTTTTGTGTGTTTGTGAAACACAGAAGAGATCCCGTTTTTGTTATACTGTTCTCACCTATTTTTTGTGTTGGATTTACACTTTGGATTACCGTATTGTTTTTTCTCTGGACTCTGCTAACTGTGTATATTACACCGAAGATCAAGTCACTTGGATATTTATTTGGATCAGTCACCTCTCTGTTTCTATTGTGCGCTGGGCTAACTCAGATTTCTCTCTCTCTCCGTTTCCACCTGGAGTGAAAGCTGGGAGGATCTGCAGAGCGGCTTCAGACGTCACAAGCTAATTCCTCACCACCACCTACTGGGAGAATCTGCAGAGCCGCAACAATCTTCACTTGCCAGATTCTCCGTTTGTTCTGTTGCTCAACCTAATTCAATCTTGTGACTCTGAGAATAAATACGCCCTTGCTTTGGCTAACTCGGAAACAACTCTCTCTGTGCCGTTGCGCTTGAGGTCGGTTACAAACCCTAACAGTTCATCTTCAATGAATGGACCAATGCAATAGTCTACCAAAGCCCCCCCTCTCTCTCTATATATCTCACACACACACACACACACACACACACACACACACACACACACACACACACACACACACACACACACACACACACACACACACACACACACACACACACACACACACACACACACACACACACACACACACACACACACACACACACACACACACACACACACACACACACACACACACACACACACACTTCAGAAACAAACATAGTATCAATGAGAGCATCAATAATACACCTGAGTGATGTCTAGCTGGGCCCTTGGAATCATCCTAAGCTACCCCCCCCCCCCCAGCTACGCCCCTGCATGTGTCACTATTCTGGCAGTGGCTACTGTTATTATAGTATTGCAATGAAAGGTCTGTTATTTAATGTTTGTGTAAAGGGCTATTTTAACTGTTGATGGGTAGTGCATCAGTAAAGTGAATATGGTATTGTGCTCTTGCTCTGTTTGAATAGGTGGAGAGAGTGGTTAACTGTATTATAATAGGAAATAGAAAAATATGTTGTGCGCTTGCTTTTTTCTTTTTGAAGGTGGAGAGAGTAGCATTGCTAGGGCCACAACAGTTTTATTTGAGGTTCATAAGAGTACATTGTACTAAGCAATTGTTGGCTCATTAGTTTGTGATTCACATGCACTAAAATTCACCAGAATGCTGTCTTTGTCTTTGTAACAAAAAAATTCCGGGTGGGGGACCCCCAGACCCCCCGCTTAAAAAGTGGCCTGATTGGGGCTATATTTCGCGCTATATCTCCCGGTATGAATTATTTCCCCAGTCCGGCCCTGCTTGAGAGTGTAATATACTAGACAAGAGGGAGCTTTTTCCACAAATATATATATTTATTACATGGCGTTTTAACATTCGCCAAAATGCTTGATTGTGATTGGTCAATAGCGCTCTGTTGCCCCTAGCAGCGGTCAATTATTTCTCGACAATTCACCGCTGCCTTGGGCAACGCGCAATAATGACCGCTGCTAGGGGCAACAGAGCGCTATTGACCAATCACAATCAAGCATTTTGATTGCAGTCACGAAAGCTAAGCTTTACCATATGCACAGCTGCACTACATCAGGTGCAATCAAGTCCACACACCTGCCGATGACAGAGGAGCAACAGAACAACTGCGTCTGCATTTGATCTCGTCTTGTCGATGGTGTAAAATATATATATATATAGAATTACGTATATTGTTAGTAAGTTAGCCCTGTAATAAGCGGGATAATGTATAGCTATACTCGGTCATTGTCGCAAAATAATTTACCTTAACTGCGTTTAGAACACCTCGGCGCGGCGCCTCAGTGTTCCAGAACGCAGTCTCTGTAAATTATTTTGCGACAATGACCTTGTAGCTATACATTATCCCTTACATATATTGTGACAGACTGGCTGGCGTGGTAATAGACAGCCGCTATGTGTCGGCCAAGGTACTGGGGCATATGCCCATATTAGGAGTTCCGGAGAAACTCCCGGCAGAGCAGAGTGCATCAGCGCAGATGAAGCGCACCTGTGCCAGACGCGCCCAAGACAAGTGAGCGCAATCACCACACCATCATGGAAGATAGAAAATGGAGACAGAGTGACCGAATGAATTGGAGTAAGCTGAGGCGAAACCTGTACGAACGTGAGTAAGAGAGAAGAGAAGAAGAGGAGGAAGATTGCTGTCTGTGTGATCCCATGCTGTGTTTATCTGCTTTATCGTCTCTTCTCCCGGATCATCCACCGCCCGTACGAGAACCGCTCTGTGGACCGAACCCCGCTAACGGACCAAGACGCTTCTCTAGGATTACGGACTGGCTGACGATCACACTAACCCCTCTTTTCGCCCTAAACAGCATTAAACCTGCTGTTAAACTTGCTTCTACTGTGTCAGTGTGCCGTGTGTATTTTGTTAAATCCAGTCTATAGTGACAACTCATAACACCCCAGAGTCTGTCACAATATATATGTATATTACTGTATATTACACCTGCAATAGACGCTGGCTGCTACAGTGTATTTTTTTTTTTTTTTTTTTACTTTGCTTACTCACTTTTAAATAAACCTCTGAAAGACTAATTCTACTAATTCTACCATTCATCTTTGAAGAACACGACAGTTAAAGATGGAAGGTAGAGGTAGATGGTGGATACTGGATCTGATGTTCTAGACGTAGATTAGAATAAGCACGGCGTTGTAAAACCTCCGTCTCGTGTGTTGTGGTCTTCCACCTAAGAGTCAGTGCTGGGCTGCCATGATGAAGGCCACGACGTGCAGGTCATCCTCACGGACCTATGAGAGACCAGGAAAAAGGGCATAGTCTTCCCACAATCAATTCAAAACACCCACAGCTGCGCCACTCATTAGTCAGTTCTCACCATTCTGGGCACACAGCTATGGGGGAAACACAGGGTCATTCCACGAAATAGGTCACATCCACAAATAACACAACATTGCTGTGTGTGTGACTGTAGAACGCACTGCCTTGCGATATGGAAACTGGCCAGCAGTGATGCCACATATTACTTGTAAAAATAATCTGATTACTGATTACTCCTTTAAAAAGTAATTTAGTTACTTTACTGATTACTTGATTATTAAAGTAACTTAGTTACTTTGAAAGTAACTAGGTTACGAAGTCGTCCCCCCTGCTGCTGCCAGAACAACTTTTTTTTCTTCTTTTTTTAATGCTTTATTAAAAGTGCATAATGTCATAAATCAAATAAATCAGCTATAAACGTAAACATGTGTGTGTGGCTGTGTGCGTGCGCAAGCGCATGTCCCATCTCCGGTCTAGCTGCCTGTACCCCTGGCTCTCTTATTATCAGAATTATGAGATAGTAACTAAATAGTAATGCACAGCCACTTGGAAAAGTAACTGTAATCAGATTACTGGCTTGTAAAAAGTAACAAGTTAGATTACTAGTTACTGAAAAAAGTTATCAGATTAGAGTAACTAGTTACTTAGTAACTAGTTACTGGCATCACTGCTGGCCAGATGTGCGATATGAAAACCTGCCAGATGTGCTCGTTCCATGCTGACA
This sequence comes from Notolepis coatsorum, assembly GCF_963971535.1. Lineage (NCBI taxonomy): Eukaryota > Metazoa > Chordata > Actinopteri > Aulopiformes > Paralepididae > Notolepis > Notolepis coatsorum. Next base: position 166,630,250 of record NC_140168.1, read on the forward strand.
CGTTTTCTGGTAAGGTAGCATTTAAGTTGACGTCTACGGATTCCTCAAGGTCTACAGTTTCAGGTACCAGGAAAGAAATTCTGCTCTATTTTTTAATTAAAGCGGAAGGGGCTCTTTCTGTCTCTATGTTAGTGCTACAGTGATTATATATATCATCTGAAACTAGAGACCCTGAGGAATCTAGGGGTACCAGCCAGTCTATAGACCACCACAACACACTGCAACACTTTCTGAAATCATGAGAGAGAAAGCGGGGGGAGAAAATGAATGAAGGTGGATGAGAGCCTGATGACATTAAGTGGTTGTAGCTACGGCATTTAAACCTAGATCTCTGGACAATCCAGAGAGACTCCATGGGCAATCTGCACATGCGGAGTTCGGGAGTAGGTGCGGAAAAGTGACTATAGCTCGGCCGAGAAAGTGCTGATCGACTTGGGACTGGTCTCTCCGTGTTCAGGAGACTTAGGCGTATACAAGTCTATTGGATCATGTCTCCAGCACCCCCACAGCCGTAGCTACAACCACTTAATGTCAAGGCTCTCATCCATATTCATTCATTTTCTTCCCCTGCTCTCTCTCCCATGAGCTCAATGTAACGCGGAAGTGAAGTGGTCTATGCTAACCTGGTAAAAAAAAAAGGTAAATGGTGCATTATATAGCAGCTTTTATCCAAAGCGCTTTACAATTTGTTCCTCACATTTTAACCAATTCACTCACACACCGACGGCGGAGGCGACAATGCAGGGTGCCAACCTGCTCATCAGGAGCAGTTAGCGGTTAAGTGTCTTGCTCAAGGACACTTCGACACACTGCCCGGGAGGAGTGGGAATCGAACCTCCGGATTACGAAACGACTGCTCTACTATTCTATTGACTTTGCAGTGGGCTTATTTTATTTATAACTCATCTATATTGACTTTTAAGTGGGTTTATCTGATTTATAAGTCATCTATATTGACTTTGCAGTGGGCTTATTTGATTTATAACTCATATATATTTTCGTATGCATGTACTCTGCAATTTGAGCTCTGGCTGCTGAATTAACTGACTCTATCATAACATAAACATTAATATAGGTTATAAAATGTCACTCTACCTAACCAGGCAATGATCAAAGTAGTTGAATAACCCTTTCTGGATGACGTCATCAGTGCCTTGCTTTTCTTTTGGGGGGGGGGGGGGGGGGTCCTTCCCTTGATCCCTTTTGAAAAGCCTCTCTCCCCCAGTAAACCATACAGTCCTTTTGAAAATGATCTCTCCCAGTAAACCATACAGTCCTTTTGAAAAGCCTCTCTCTCCCAATAAACCATACAGTCCTTTTGAAAAGCCTCTCTCCCAGTAAACCATACAGTCCTTTTGAAAAGCCTCTCTCCCAGTAAACCATACGGTCCTTTTGAAAAACCTCTCTCCCAGTAAACCATACGGTCCTTTTGAAAAGCCTCTCTCCCCCAGTAAATGGTCCTTTGTGCTGCGTCAAGCATCTTACTCCGGAATTGTCACGCTTCGGGGACATTTCAACGCTAAAAGGGAATTCATTTGACCAATTTGACTCCTCCAAAACAGCCCGCTGCACCCCCTCTTGCCCCTATTACCGTAACTCCAGCAGAGCGCTGCTCCCGGGGGAAGAGGCTGGGGTTAACGGGACGTCAGCTAGTAAGGAGAGGGAGCTTTATGCACATGTCCATTTACGACGACTTTGATCCCCTCTGCCTTATTCATTAATGCCCTCTTCTTCTATTCATGTCGTTCTTGTTCTGTCTCTCCTTTCTCTTTGTCAGACTCTCTGTGACTGCGTGTAAATGCCTGGCCATTTGAACCCTGTACTCTGAATGAAACCCACCTCATGTATACTACACTTGAGTCGTACTAAGAGGCATTTGATCAGCCTCAAGCAGGAGGAGATATTGGATTATCGTTTTGAACATAATAATAATATTAAATTCTATTTGTAATGCACTTTATATTTGTGACAATCTCAAAGTGCTACATAAAAGGAGATAAAGATAAAGCAAAAATAAAAATGAATAAAACAATAAAAATGAATAAAACAACCAAGGAAATGAAGGAAACATTCAGATCAAAATAATTTCTTTTATAATTAAAAACACACAAGGCATCAGTCGGTGCATTTAGGCAAATGCCTTGTTAAAAATAAATGTTTTTAGTCCCCTTTTGAAAGCCTCACCGGACTGTGGTGCTCTCAGATGGTCGGGGAGGGTATTCCACAGCCGAGGAGTAGCTGAGCAGAAGGCCCGGTCACCCACGGTGCAGAGGTTCTTCTTGTGTTTGTGTTTGAGTGTGTTTGAGTAAATCTGAGTGTGTTTGAGTAAATCTGAGTGAGTTTGGAAAATCTGTCCAAAGGGCGCCCATCGGCAAACCCGTTAACATCAAACAGGTCCGATCCATGCAACTCATTCACACACCTGACGGAAATGTTTTCCGATGAAGTTGAAACCTGCAGTATAGGCAACTTCTGAGAAATGAGCAAGAGTGAGTTTACCTGCCCGGCAGAAATAGAACAAGCTTTTGAAGCTCGTTCATGTAGAACAAGGCCAAAGACATCTGATTGGCCAAAAGCCACAGCTCCCTGAATCAATAGCCAATCAGATGTCGTTGGCCTGCCAAGGGGTGTTCCCGGGGTCACATTGAAAAAGGAAGACTGCTGATCAGAAGCTGTAAAATATGTTTTTATAAAATGTGTTGCGTGTGCATGGGTTAGGGTTAGGGCTTGAGAAGTTGAGAACAGCTGAAACCGGATTAATCTTTTGCCGTCGACTAAAAACACACTTCTTCAATCAATATCTGAAATTAATAAAAACATTTATAAAAATAATACATAAAAAATGTAATAATAATGATATATACTGTATATACAGTATACATATAAAAACAACAACTAACTTCTTACTGTCTTATTGTGAGGTTTTGCCCGCTGCTCACCACCTTTTCTCTGTTTCTTTAAGCCTATACTGTTTATTTTCCCTACTCACTCTCTCTAGCCCCCACCCTCTCGTTCTTTACCCTCAGTGGCCACACCTGTTCGATTATCTATTATCTCTCGCACCTGTGGTGGCAGGCTAATTAGTCCCCCTGTGGGCTTTAAATACCAGGGCGCTTCCCCTCGTTTCGGCGTGGGGTCGTGTTGTATACTTGCAGAGTCATATTCTCTAAACATCTAGACTCTTTCGGGAGATCCTCTGTCTGCCTATGCTGTTCCATTCTCCGGCATCGAGATGTTTGCTCCAGCCTTCGCCAGCTGTCGCCGTTGCCTGTGGGGGAGACTGGTCTGCGCTCCCTGTACTTCCACGGGAGGCACCCCAGCGTTCCACTGCAGACCCCCGCGCAGCTGTTCGTCCTGACGCACATCCAGACCAGCGCAGACGCTCTCCAGTCCTCAGCGCGCAACGCGCATCTTCCAAGGACGCTCGAGCTTGGCACGCTCTCCAGACCAGCGCGCAACGCGCATCTTCCAAGAACCCTCGAGCTTGGCACGCTCTCCAGACCAGCGCGCAACGCGCATCTTCTAGACCTTCGAGCTTGGCACGCTCTCCCGACCAGCGCGCAGACGCGCATCTCCTAGACCTTCGAGCTTGGCACGCTCTCCCGACCAGCACGCAGACGCGCATCTCCTAGACCTTCGAGCTTGGCACGCTCTCCCGACCAGCGCGCAGACGCGCATCTCCTAGACCTTCGAGCTTGGCACGCTCTCCCGACCAGCGCGCAGACGCGCATCTCCTAGACCTTCGAGCTTGGCACGCTCTCCCGACCAGCGCGCAGACGCGCATCTCCTAGACCTTCGAGCTTGGCACGCTCTCCCGACCAGCGCGCAGACGCGCATCTCCTAGACCTTCGAGCTTGGCACGCTCTCCCGACCAGCGCGCAGACGCGCATCTCCTAGACCTTCGAGCTTGGCACGCTCTCCCGACCAGCGCGCAGACGCGCATCTCCTAGACCTTCGAGCTTGGCACGCTCTCCAGACCAGCGCGCAGGAGCGCATCTTCCAGACCTTCGTGCTTGGCACACTCCAAGTTGTGGCGCACCACTCTGTCCTCGGCTCGGACAGCCGGCTTCCCGGTGGCGACACCCTCGCCACCGCCGCCTGTTTCCAGCGCCACTCTGTTCCTCGGCTCCGACAGTCGGCTACCCGGTGACGATACCCTCGCCGCCGCTGCTGTTCCTGCACCATTACGCATACGCCTGGGTGAGTTTAGATTGTTTAAGTCACTCATCCAGCGTGTTGCCTCCTGGGTGAGTTTTGATTGTTAAGTCACTCACCCAGCGTTGTGCCTCCTGGGTGAGGTTGACTGTTAAGTCACTCACCCAGCGTAATGCCTGTTTTGTTCTCTCGTGGATATTATACCCTCGCCACCGCCGCCTGTTCCGGCACCACTCTGTCCTCGGCTCGGACAGCCGGCTACCCGGTGGCGACACCCTCGCCACCGCCGCCTGTTCCAGCACCACTCTGTTCTCGGCTCGGACAGCCAGCTACCCGGTGGCGACACCCTCGCCGCCGCTGCTGTTCCTGCACCATTACGCATACGTCTGGGTGAGTTTTGACTGTCTAGATCATCTCCGTTTTCGTGTGTTTCTAACACTGAAGAATTACCACCTTTTAATCTGACAGTCACTCACCCAGCGTTGTGCCTCTGTTTGTTTCACTTGGATATTATTTTGGACGTTACATCTCCCACTGTGTGTTTGTTCACACCAAAGATAGTATTCTCTTTGTATTTGTTTTGGTACTTTGCTCTTTGTGTATTTTTCACGAAGATAGTTTTACTTTGTTTAACTTTGGTATTTGGACTGGTCACCTCTCCTGCATCTGCTCTGTTTTTCCCCTTTGTACATTAACCCTCTCCTCTCTCCCTCTCGGCCGCCGTTACCCACCTCGGAGATCTGCCGAGAGTTCTGCAGAGCGGCCCAGGTTTTCCCACCAGTCCTCCCAGTCCTCCCTGTCCCCAGCCCGCCTCCGCGGGCCTCTATCCCTAGTTCTCCTAGTCCCTAGTCCTCTATCCCTAGTTCTCCTAGTCCCTAGTCCTCTTTCCCTTGCTCTCCTAGTCCCTAGTCCTCTGTCCCTAGTTCTCCTTGTCCCTAGTTCTCCTAGTCTCTAGTTCCTCTGTCCCTAGGCGTTCCCTTATACCTTCCCTTAGTGTTCCCTTTTCCTGCCCGCCTCTTAAAGGCACTTTACCTTCCCATCTTGTGTTTTTCCAGTGTTTTGTGTTTTCTCCCTTAAAGGGACAGTGCCCTTTTTCCCTGTTCTCAATAAATATCTGTTTCTTGGCAAACCATCATACATGTCTTGTGTTGTGCGATTGGGGTTGGTTACAAACCATAACAGTACGACCCCACCAAATCGACGACCCCAGCCAGCACAGACGGTGTATGTTGAGTTTGCCTTTTTTTTTTTCTTGTTCCCTCTAGCTCCCCTGTTAGCCCTGTTAGCTCCCCTGTTAGCTTGTTAGTCTCCCCTCTAGCTCCCTTGTTAGTCCTGTTTAGCTCCCTTGTTAGCCTGTTACCCCCCTGTAGCTAGCCATGCCCTGGCAGCTAACCCAGTCCCTCAGCAGAGCCCCTGTCTGCTAGCTTAGCCCCGGCTGCTAGCACAGCCTCTATGTTTATGCAGCCCTTGCTGCTGGCATAGGCCCTGTAGCTAGCCATGCCCTGGCGGCTAACCCAGTCCCTCAGCAGAGCCCCTGTCTGCTAGCTTTGCCCCGGCTGCTAGCACAGCCTCTATGTTTATGCAGCCCTTGCTGCTGGCATGGGCCCTGTAGCTAGCCATGCCCTGGCAGCTAACCCAGTTTCCCTCTGCATGGCCCCGGTCTGCTAGCTTGGCCCCGCACAGCCTCTATGTTAATGCAGCCTTGCAGCTGGCATAGGCCCTGTAGCTAGCCAGGCCCAAGCAGCTAACCCGGTCCCTCTGCATGGCCTCCACTTTTTTGTGTAGTATTCCCACTGCTAGGACTGCCCTTTCAGCTAGCAAGGTCAGTTTATCTCACACAGCTAGGACTGTCCTTCCAGCTAGCTTGTTCTCTCATGCTGGTCCAGCCCTGTCTGCCAGCCTAGCTTCGGCAGCTAGCGCAGCCTCTATGTTGATGTAGCAGTACAGCTAGCATAGGCCCTGTAGCTATCAGTGCCTTGGCAGCTACCCTTTCCCTCTGCTAGCCTAGCTCGGCAGCTAGCGCAGCCTCTATGTTAATGTAGCAGTACAGCTAGCATAGGCCCTGTAGCTATCAGTGCCCTGGCAGCTACCCTTTCCCTCTGCTAGCCTAGCTCGGCGGCTTGCGCAGCCTCTATGTTGGTGTAGCGGTACAGCTAGCATAGGCCCTGTAGCTGTCAGTGCCCTGGCAGCTGACCTTCCCTCTGCTAGTCTTTTCCCGGTGCTACCATGGTTACCCCTTAGCTACCTGCTAACCCCTCAGTTCCTCTAGGCCAGTTCCTCTAGACCCAGTTCCTCTAGACCAGTTCCTCCTGTTGCCCCTCTGCTACCCTAGTTACCCCTCGGCGACCCTGTTTTTTTTTTGCTAGCCCCACTCTTGTGGTTCTTCCCCTGCTGGCTTGGCCAGTGCTTTTGTTTTTGTCTTGTTTTGCCCCCTGCCACTCTGCCTGTATTTGTTTTGGGTCGCCAGGTGGCTCCCGTTGAGGGGGGGGTACTGTGAGGTTTTGCCCGCTGCTCACCACCTTTTCTCTGTTTCTTTAAGCCTATACTGTTTATTTTCCCTACTCACTCTCTCTAGCCCCCACCCTCTCGTTCTTTACCCTCAGTGGCCACACCTGTTCGATTATCTATTATCTCTCGCACCTGTGGTGGCAGGCTAATTAGTCCCCCTGTGGGCTTTAAATACCAGGGCGCTTCCCCTCGTTTCGGCGTGGGGTCGTGTTGTATACTTGCCGAGTCATATTCTCTAAACATCTAGACTCTTTCGGGAGATCCTCTGTCTGCCTATGCTGTTCCATTCTCCGGCGTCGAGATGGTTGCTCCAGCCTTCGCCAGCTGTCGCCGTTGCCTGTGGGGGAGACTGGTCTGCGCTCCCTGTACTTCCACGGGAGGCACCCCAGCGTTCCACTGCAGACCCCCGCGCAGCTGTTCGTCCTGACGCACATCCAGACCAGCGCAGACGCTCTCCAGTCCTCAGCGCGCAACGCGCATCTTCCAAGGACGCTCGAGCTTGGCACGCTCTCCAGACCAGCGCGCAACGCGCATCTTCCAAGAACCCTCGAGCTTGGCACGCTCTCCAGACCAGCGCGCAACGCGCATCTTCTAGACCTTCGAGCTTGGCACGCTCTCCCGACCAGCGCGCAGACGCGCATCTCCTAGACCTTCGAGCTTGGCACGCTCTCCCGACCAGCGCGCAGACGCGCATCTCCTAGACCTTCGAGCTTGGCACGCTCTCCCGACCAGCGCGCAGACGCGCATCTCCTAGACCTTCGAGCTTGGCACGCTCTCCCGACCAGCGCGCAGACGCGCATCTCCTAGACCTTCGAGCTTGGCACGCTCTCCCGACCAGCGCGCAGACGCGCATCTCCTAGACCTTCGAGCTTGGCACGCTCTCCCGACCAGCGCGCAGACGCGCATCTCCTAGACCTTCGAGCTTGGCACGCTCTCCCGACCAGCGCGCAGACGCGCATCTCCTAGACCTTCGAGCTTGGCACGCTCTCCCGACCAGCGCGCAGACGCGCATCTCCTAGACCTTCGAGCTTGGCACGCTCTCCAGACCAGCGCGCAGGAGCGCATCTTCCAGACCTTCGTGCTTGGCACACTCCAAGTTGTGGCGCACCACTCTGTCCTCGGCTCGGACAGCCGGCTTCCCGGTGGCGACACCCTCGCCACCGCCGCCTGTTTCCAGCGCCACTCTGTTCCTCGGCTCCGACAGTCGGCTACCCGGTGACGATACCCTCGCCGCCGCTGCTGTTCCTGCACCATTACGCATACGCCTGGGTGAGTTTAGATTGTTTAAGTCACTCATCCAGCGTGTTGCCTCCTGGGTGAGTTTTGATTGTTAAGTCACTCACCCAGCGTTGTGCCTCCTGGGTGAGGTTGACTGTTAAGTCACTCACCCAGCGTAATGCCTGTTTTGTTCTCTCGTGGATATTATACCCTCGCCACCGCCGCCTGTTCCGGCACCACTCTGTCCTCGGCTCGGACAGCCGGCTACCCGGTGGCGACACCCTCGCCACCGCCGCCTGTTCCAGCACCACTCTGTTCTCGGCTCGGACAGCCAGCTACCCGGTGGCGACACCCTCGCCGCCGCTGCTGTTCCTGCACCATTACGCATACGTCTGGGTGAGTTTTGACTGTCTAGATCATCTCCGTTTTCGTGTGTTTCTAACACTGAAGAATTACCACCTTTTAATCTGACAGTCACTCACCCAGCGTTGTGCCTCTGTTTGTTCCACTTGGATATTATTTTGGACGTTACATCTCCCACTGTGTGTTTGTTCACACCAAAGATAGTATTCTCTTTGTATTTGTTTTGGTACTTTGCTCTTTGTGTATTTTTCACGAAGATAGTTTTACTTTGTTTAACTTTGGTATTTGGACTGGTCACCTCTCCTGCATCTGCTCTGTTTTTCCCCTTTGTACATTAACCCTCTCCTCTCTCCCTCTCGGCCGCCGTTACCCACCTCGGAGATCTGCCGAGCGTTCTGCAGAGCGGCCCAGGTTTTCCCACCAGTCCTCCCAGTCCTCCCTGTCCCCAGCCCGCCTCCGCGGGCCTCTATCCCTAGTTCTCCTAGTCCCTAGTCCTCTATCCCTAGTTCTCCTAGTCCCTAGTCCTCTTTCCCTTGCTCTCCTAGTCCCTAGTCCTCTGTCCCTAGTTCTCCTTGTCCCTAGTTCTCCTAGTCTCTAGTTCCTCTGTCCCTAGGCGTTCCCTTATACCTTCCCTTAGTGTTCCCTTTTCCTGCCCGCCTCTTAAAGGCACTTTACCTTCCCCTCTTGTGTTTTTCCAGTGTTTTGTGTTTTCTCCCTTAAAGGGACAGTGCCCTTTTTCCCTGTTCTCAATAAATATCTGTTTCTTGGCAAACCATCATACCTGTCTTGTGTTGTGCGATTGGGGTCGGTTACAAACCATAACACTTATACTACCATGCACTCTTCCTACTATACTAATATGTCTTTAGTTACTACTATGCACTCAACACTGCAACACCCACGTTTCAGCACTGTTTGATGAACATTGTTACTCAGTTGTAAGAGTCGTACCTTTCCTGCTGACTTGTCTTACAGAACTTGTAAGTCGCTTTGGATAAAAGCGTCAGCTAATGACTAAATGTAAATGTAATTTAAATGATGCAGAGCTTGCTCTTTTTCTGCTGGGCAGGTAAACTTACTCGTACTAATTTCTCAGAGGTTGCCTACGGGCAGCTTTAAAGCGCTCCCTGTGCAAAGACCACTCGCCTTCTGACGCATTGGAGGCAGCGATACCACTCCTACACTGACGACGAGTATAAAAGAAGGCAGAGTGTAAGAGCTATATGAGTACTTTAGTTATGGATTATATCAAATTGAAGGATATGTGAATGATATGAATTGAAAGCAGATTATTATGAATTATCATTATGGAATATTATGATTTATCTGTGTAGCCTGCAAAAGAAAACACTTACCCAGTTTTAACCTATTCTTTTTTTTATCCACTTCTTCTCCTTGTTTTTAAATGTTTTTCTCCCATCCCAATTTCGTATTGCCAATTTTCCCCTCCCCTGTCTTGAACGTTGCTTGACTATGCCTCCCACTGGTCGGCTGTAGTGAGGATAGAAGCCTTGCATCACGTGTCCCCTCCGGTACACGAGGAGGCAGCCTGTCGCATCTTTTCACCAGACAGCGCGGACTCTCAGTGGCGAGGAGTAACGCGTGGGAGGCTCACGCTGCCCCCGATACTTCCTGTTTCTGCTGTACAGGCATTACCCAACCGACCTGTAGCAGTCGCTGTCCACAACGTCCAATCCCCACCCATCGACTTTCCACCCGCTACCTCTGCCAATTGAGATAGTATGACGACTGGCCCAAGCCGCAGACAATGCCGACTCGGGGAGTCGAGACCGGAGTCTCTTGCATTGGTGACGAGCGCAATCTCCGCTACGCCACCCAGCCGCCAGTGTTAACCTATTCTAAAGAAAATGGATTCACCTCACTTATGTATTGTAGGCTGTAATTCACCTGACTTACCTGAACAGCACCATCTAGGCATATCTAGGTATAGTTCAAGTTTCAAGTTTCTTTATTAGTTGTCATACAGAAGTACAGAATACTTTTATACAAAATGCTTCTTTCTGTTTCGCTCCAGAGACTGTGCTAGGCAAAAATAGATAATAAAATAAGTATAGCAAGTATAAAATAGAAGTCAAGTACGTAGACAAAAATGTTCAGTATATACATATATACAATGCTCTATGTAGAGTAGAAGTAACTGAGTTACCATACAATATACTATACAGTGCAAAGCAGAAGTGGGATGAGGTACAATTTAGGTACAATATAATTTACAGTAAGGTGTAATGAGGTATGGGTTGTAGTGCAAATTCTTTTCTGATAAATATAAAGTGTGCTTAGGTGTACTAAAGTGGTTAAAGTGGGTGCTGCAGTGAGTTGTATGTTTAAAGTGGGTGAGTGCGTGTGGATTAGGGCGGGCCATACTTATTTTTTTTTGGAAAATCAATCGAGTGGGGTGTCTAAAATATGTGTTTTTTTTGTGGGGAATTCAAATATGGGATTATTTTCAAATGGTAAAATCAGCCATTTTGAAATCCAAAATTATGCAGGTTATATTTATCCTATCCCAAAAATGAACTCATATTTGAATTCCCCATTAAGAAACACATCATTTAGACACCTTGCATGTTAGGATTTCCTTCAGATTCATGTTGGCATCCATGTATGGCCAAGGGGTGAAAAATTGTCAAATCGGCCATTTTGAAATCCAAAACAATGTAGGTAGGAGTTATCCTATTAGAAAAATAATCCCATATTTGAATTCCCCACAAAAAAACACATATTTTAGACACCCCACTCGATTGATTTTCCAAAAAAAAAAAAAGTATGGCCCGCCCTAGTGTGGATGTGTGTGCTGTGAGTGCATTTGATGGTTGTTACTGTACATAGTGTTATTCTTTGTTGAGCATCCTGATGGCCTGGGGATAGAAGCTTCTTCTGAGTCTTTCTGTGCTTGCCATGAGACTCCTGTATCGTTTGCCTGACCGCAGCAGTTCAAAGAGGCAGTTGTTTGGGTGGCTCGAGTCTTTGATAATTCTCTTAGCCTTGCCCATGCACCGCTTGTTGTAAATGCCCTGGAGAGTGGGAAGCCCCCGTCCAATTGTGCGTTCGGCTGAGCGGGCCACTCTCTGTAGTCTGCTACGGTCTTGTGCGGTGCTATTCCCAAACCAGGAGGTGATATTGCCAGTCAGTATGCTCACTATTGTGCATGAGTAGAAGTTCTTAAGGATCTTCTGACTGACTTGGAACTTCCTTAGGCGTCTGAGGAAGTAGAGGCGTTGCTGTGCCTTCTTCACAACACTGTCAATGTGTGAGGTCCATGTCAAGTCCTCGGATATGTGGACTCCAAGGTACTTAAAACTGTTCACTCTCTCAACCGGTGCCCCGTCGATGCTGAGGGGGCTGTAGTCCCTGACCCCCGACCTCCTAACGTCCACAATCATCTCCTTTGTTTTGCTGACGTTCAGGGAGAGGCTGTTCTCTTGACACCATCCCGCTAGAACCTTGACCTCCTCCAGGTAGGCCCTCTCATCGTTTGCAGAGATCAGGCCCACCACTACTGTGTCGTCAGCAAATTTGATGATTGTGTTGTTGTTCCGCTGTGCCACACAGTCATGTGTGTACAGGGAGTAGAGGAGGGGACTCAGAACACAGCCCTGGGGGGCCACTATGTTGAGAGTGATGGATGAGGAGGTGCAGTTGCCTGCTCTCACCACCTAGGGTCTGCCCGTCAGGAAGTCCAAGACCCACTGGCAGAGGTCATAGTTCAAGCCCAGGTCCCTGAGCTTGGCTATGAGTTTGGAGGGGACTATGGTATTGAATGCTGAGCTGTAGTCGATGAACAGCATTCTCACATAGTTCCCCTGCCTCTTGTCCAGGATTGTATAAAGGAGTGACGTCACTCACCTGGGAGGGGGTAGAATGGGAAGGGCATACAGTTTTCTGACCGCTTTGGTCCCAGCTTTGTTGTTTTAGATTTCTCCTAAATAATATCTGTGCAAGTTTCAAGTTTCTTCAAGTTTCTTTAATAGTTGTCATACAGAAGTACAGAATACTTTTATACAAAATGCTTCTTACTGTTACGCTCCAGAGACTGTGCAAGACAAGATAAGTATGAAATAAAATAACATAGTATAGCATGTAAATTAGAAGTAAAAAAATGAGGTCACAGTGTTCAGTATAGACATATGTACAATGTTCGATGCAGAATAGACGTAACTGAGTTACCATATAATATACAATACTATGCAGCGTACTAATATACAATACTATATAGTGCAAGGCAGAAATGGGATGAGGTGCAATTTAGGTACAATTTACAGTAGGTGTACGAGTTGTAGTGCAAATCCTTTATCAATAAATATAAAGTGTGTTTGTGTGATCTAAAGTGTGGAGAGTGGGTGCTGCAGTGTGTTGTTTGTTTAAGTGAGTGTGTGCGTGTGGGTGTGTGTGCTTTGTGCATTTGATGGTTGTTTCAAGTTTCAAGTTCAAGTTTCTTTAATATTTGTCATACAGAAGTACAGAATACTTTTATACAAAATGCTTCTTACTGTTACGCTCCAGAGACTGTGCAAGACAAGATAAGTATGAAATAAAATAACATAGTAAAATTAGAAGTAAAAAAATGAGGTCACAGTGTTCAGTTTAGACATATGTACAATGTTCGATGCAGAATAGACGTAGTTACCATACAATATACAATACTGTGCAGTGTACTAATATACAATACTATATAGTGCAAGGCAGAAATGGGACGAGGTGCAATTTAGGTACAATTCACAGTAGGTGTACGAGTTGTAGTGCAAATCCTTTATCAATAAATATAAAGTGTAAAGTGTGTTTGTGTGATCTAAAGTGTGGAGAGTGGGTGCTGCAGTGTGTTGTTTGTTTGAGTGAGTGTGTGCGTGTGGGTGTGTGTGCTGTGTGCATTTGATGGTTGTTGCATAGTGTTTATTGTTCGTTTAGCAGCCTGATGGCCTGGGGATAGAAGCTTCTTCTGAGTCTTTCTGTGCTCGCCTTAAGACTCCGGTATCGCTTGCCTGACCGCAGCAGTTCAAAGAGGCAGTTGTTCGGGTGGCTCGAGTCCTTAATAATTCTCTTAGCCTTCCCCTTGCACCGCTTGTTGTAAATGTTCTGGAGGGTGGGAAGCCCCCCTCCAATTGTGCGTTCGGCTGAACGTGTCACTCTTTGTAGTCTACTACGGTCTTGTGCAGTGCTATTCCCAAACCAGGAGGTGATGTTGCCGGTCAGGATGCTCTCTAGTTGTTGCATAGTGTTTATTGTTCGTTTAGCAGCCTGATGGCCTGGGGATAGAAGCTTCTTCTGAGTCTTTCTGTGCTCGCCTTAAGACTCCGGTATCGCTTGCCTGACCGCAGCAGTTCAAAGAGGCAGTTGTTCGGGTGGCTGGAGTCCTTGATGATTCTCTTAGCCTTCCCCCTGCACCGCTTGTTGTAAATGTTCTGGAGGGTGGGAAGCCCCCCTCCAATTGTGCGTTCGGCTGAACGTGTCACTCTTTGTAGTCTGCTACGGTCTTGTGCAGTGCTATTCCCAAACCAGGAGGTGATGTTGCCAGTCAGGATGCTCTCTATTGTACATGAGTAGAAGTTCCTAAGGATCTTCTGACTGACTTGGAACTTCCTTAGGCGTCTGAGGAAGTAGAGGCGTTGCTGTGCCTTCTTCACAACACTGTCAATGTGTGAGGTCCATGTCAAGTCCTCGGATATGTGGACTCCGAGGTACTTAAAACTGTTCACTCTCTCAACCGGTGCCCCGTCGATGCTGAGGGGGCTGTAGTCCTTGACCCCCGACCTCCTGAAGTCCACAATCATCTCCTTTGTCTTGCTGACGTTCAGGGAGAGGCTGTTCTCTTGACACCATCCCGCTAGAACCTTGACCTCCTCCAGGTAGGCCCTCTCATCGTTTGCAGAGATCAGGCCCACCACTACTGTGTCGTCAGCAAATTTGATGATTGTGTTGTTGTTCCGCTGTGCCACACAGTCATGTCTGTACAGGGAGTAGAGGAGGGGGCTCAGAACACAGCCCTGGGGGGCCCCTATGTTGAGCGTGATGGATGAGGAGGTGCAGTTGCCTGCTCTTACCACCTGGGGTCTGCCCGTCAGGAAGTCCAAGACCCACTGGCAGAGGTCATAGTTCAAGCCCAGGTCCCTGAGCTTGGCTATGAGTTTGGAGGGGACTATGGTATTGAATGCTGAGCTGTAGTCGATGAACAGCATTCTCACATAGTTCCCCTGCCTCTTGTCCAGGTGTGATGCTGCTGTGTGCAGCACATGGGCTATGGCGTCCTCCGTGGACCTGTTGGGGCGATATGCAAATTGCAGGGGGTCCAGGTTGATGGGGAGGGAGGAACAGATGTAGCCCTTCACTACCTTCTCAAAGCACTTCATGGCTATGGAGGTGAGGGCTACAGGGCGGTAGTCGTTGAGGCAAGCGGGCGTAGATTTTTTGGGTACAGGGATGATGGTGGACTTCTTCAGACAGGTGGGGATGACAGCCTGTTCCAAGGACAGGTTGAAGATGTCAGTGAATACCGGGGCCAGTTGGTCGGCACAGACTTTTAGGACGCGGCCGAGGATGCCATCCGGTCCTGCTGCCTTCCTGATATTCACTTTTTTAAAGGTCCGCCTCACCTCATGCTCTGTTACCCTGAACACTGAGTCTCCATCAGCAGCAATCTGGCAACGTAATTCTTTTTGGGGATTTAGAAAGTGTGGACAGAATACACAGCTACACAGAGACATAAATGCACATGACAAGAGGCAGATTATAATCCAATTAGATGATTATTATGTTGAAACAGTGGCATGAACTGCTCTGCCAGGCCCGGACTGGTCATACGGAGCACCGGGAGTTTTCCTGGCAAGTGGCCTGCTAAGGCTGCAGTTACATTAAAGGAAAACAACAACGTTTCATTTTCACTTTTCTGAACGTTGCGTTATGGCAGTCAGGTTAGACGTTGTTTGTCTCGGGAGGTATTTGTCGCGTGCACAAGCCAGACAGAGAGAGAGAACACAGAGCGCGCGTGTGTGCATGTGTGTGTGCCTTGTTTGTCCTTGCGCGTCGCAGTGTGTGTAAAAGCACAGCAGAGCCCCGCTCCTCGTTCAGAGTTCAGACAGATAGAGAGAGCACAGCGCGCAGAGCTGGAGCATCGCAAAGCGCGTGTCGTATATTTCTAAATGAAAACATGAACATAGCCAACTGAAATGTACAAGGTAATGATTAGAAAGACAAAATGCAGATTGATAGAAGGGCCATTTAGATATCCCCTTGTGAGTTATTTCTGTGACCCTAGGCTTGAGAGGGAGATAGGGCAAAAGACTGTTTATGACGTTAATGCACATTCCACTGGTTGGTTAGCAGCTGTGGTTTAGGCCACCTCCAACTGACAAGAGAGGAGATCATTATCTTTGAAGGAAGGAACTAAAACAAAACGGAAATAACAGTTGAGATACACGGCAGCTGCTGACGAAGACCCAGAGGTCAGAAAGGTGACACAGACTATTTGGAAATCTCCCCTTACACAGTAGAATGCCACCAGTTACATCGTTTGTTAAATTAATGTTAATACTGAACAAAATACTTAGTGATCAAAATAGAGCTACAACCTAGATTACAGATGACTTTAGAATAGGAAAAACAAACAGTAAGATAAATAGTTCAATCAAATAAAGTAAAAAGTGGACCCAACTGAAGACAAGACAGTGAGTCACTGGCTAGACAATAAAGAATTATCTTAGTATTCTAAAATGCAATTACAGAATGGTAAAGAGTTTGTAGATAAACATGATAGCTCATGTTTTATTATCTATGCATCAAGAGCCAGTCTGTCTCCCCATAGACTATGAAAACTGTTGTCACAAGAAGCATGAAGAGATGGCACGCATTAAACTAATCAATGATTAAACAGCCCGGCAAGATTCTATGGTGAAACGGTTGTGTCAGCAGAATAAGTGTAACATGTTGAGACAAGCCGGCTACAAGGAATATGGCCAAATAAGGAAAGGCAGATTATAGACGTGAATAGGCAGGCAGGGACGCTCTCTCTCTCCCCCTCCCTCTCTCTCTCTCTCTCTCTCTCTCTCTCTCTCTCTCTCTCTCTCTCTCTCTCTCTCTCTCTCTCTCTCTCTCTCTCTCTCTCTCTGATAAAAAGGGCTGATGGCGACACACAAGAAGAGACACGCCACACACACAGGGGACAGGCCCTGGGAGGCAGAGCCACACAGAACTCGAGAGCCGAGCAAGACACTCAGAGGAGACGGAGAAGGATCCCTGGAGAGCCAAGCCGTGACACAGAGGGACTGAGACCCGATGACAGACGAAATCGCTTCGCAGCAGGAGAAGCCTACCACCAAAGGAGAGACGAAAAACGAGCGCTCTCTGCTGAGCACCGATACTCACGGAGACCAGGTTGCCTTGACAACCAGCCCAGCAAACCACTAAGAGAGGACTTGTTGTTGCCATGAAACCAAGACAACAACCAGAGAACCGCACCGGAAGAAGAAAACTCTGATCACCCTAGCTGATCCGAGCATGGACAACAGCCACATGCGTAGACAATTAGATTGAACCAAAGAGACGATGTACTTGTTGATTCCTAAGCTGTGGTATTAATAAACACCGCAGTTATTTTGACCACTTTGTCAGCAGTCTCTCCTTACTTGAACCGAACATCTGAGAACTACCTAACCAATGCAGGAGAAGGGTGATATAGAAAACTATACGATCAATGAACTTAGATATAGGCAAATGAAGAAAAGAGAGATACTTCAATTGGTGCGGTGACCCGTGCTGCATTCGACCGGAACCGGTTGGAGACGACAACAAGTTGCTTCTGGAAATTGGACCAGCCCCTCGTCGAAGCCCTCTACGACTGAAGGATCGTCACCACTTCGACAGGCCAGTGGGACTAGGTGAGTAGACTTTAATGTGTTTAGGATTGGTGATGGTCGAAGCAGTCTCGCATTTTGGGGTTGCTATTGCATTAGGTAGAAATGAGATGGACCAGGATAAAGTTGGTGTTGGAGGGGATCGGGGTTCAGGGTTCACAACCTGACTCTGGTCTCAGCCACACGCCGGCGCTGCACTTAGGAAGCGTAGGGGATAGGGGATGTTCGGTTAGGATGAGGATATAGATCTCTATGTTTAGTTAGCTTAGGAGGATAGGCTAGGGATAGGAAAAATATTTGAGGGGACCGGCGTAGAAGCGGTAGAACGGGGATTGGTCACAGATAGCGGGACGAGAGACTGTGAGTGACGAGGTGGTTCATTAAAGGGTAAGGTAAAGAGTTTAATGAGAGAACCGTGGTGTAGTACAGGGATAGCCTGGTTCCACGAAGAGAACAGAGGACGGAGTGTAGAGTACTGAGAACAGAGTACAGGGTACGGATAGCATAGAAACAGAGAACAGAGTGATGAGAAGAGGATAGGGTTCGGGCTAGGATGCTATAGAAGCCACACTTAGAATCGGTACGACGGAGTAATGGACTTTGGAAGACGTTCCATAAGCGAATTACCAATTCTAATCCGACGTCATTTAGGCTCAGATTGGCTAAAGTCGATATCTGAAGAACATCAGCCGCGTGGAGGAATGAGGGAATGTAGAAGAAATCAAGCCGACAAGGGGCTCTACGGGTAGCGGGGAGTACGGTCGAACACACGATTTGGCCATATAACACTCCGATACAAGCCGACAATGGGCGCTACTAAAACTCTTCACGGGCTACTATACATGAATGGAGTGGGTTTCTCAGGGGTATAGCAACGCGGACTCAGTAGATATATGAGGCACTTTGGAAGTAGATACTGCACATGTGATTAGAACATAGGAGAATATTGTGTGAAAAAAGCGAGGTAGGAAATACGTTTGGGATGAATGTGTGCGCAAATGAATGGTATGCTTATGAATGGGACATTGTTTTGCTAAGTATATGTGTTTGAATGGATGAATGTTAGGAGCTCTGAGTGAATGCCAAGGTATTTTTTTGTATTATTATAAAACACTGGTGGTCAAGGCGGCAGCAGGAGAAACCGCACCCCTGTCCGGAAGAAGAGAGACGTTTGTTTAGCTGCCGGCGTTAGCCGAGGGCGACGCGACTAACGTGTGGACGCTGTGTTGCGTTGTCGAGTGAATTGAATGAATGGCAAGTGTGATGGAACCTAGATGATGTGTAATGTTTGTTGAAATTTTTCAAAACGGTGGGGATAAAGTCTAAAAGTAATGTAGTAGCGATCAAAGGGAACGGAGATTTTGGAGCTGATGACGTCACTGGGAGCGTCGGAGCTTGGTGAGCGTTGGGTTTAATATACTGTGTATTTCGGTCAGGCGGGGCCAATCGGGCGAGCGTGCTAGAATAGGGATAATGATATATGTTCTGTGAACGGGGGCTAAATAGGATTAAAGTTATGTTACGGGGGAAAGCAGGGGTTGTGTAAACGTTGCGATGTGTTCTGCCGCTCGGATCAACAGGAGACTGGGCCGTTTAGGGGGAGTGATGTTGGATGCTAAGCTAAGCTAGTAGGAGCTAGCGGTACTGAGCTAACGAAGCTAAGATGCTAAGCTACCTGTGCTAACAATATAGCATGATTGAACTCTCGGAGAATCTCGCGTGTTGCTACTCTTTGGTGGCTGGGCGGGATCTTAGAGGGGCGGAGGACAGGGACTTCCGGTGTAGGGGATTCTGGGTATTGTAGTTTTGTGGTTGAGGTAGAACGTCAGGTTGACGTCTTGGTGTGGTACGGCGTGAATGACGCACTTGCGGGGGAGGGCGTGGGCGCCTCCTGCAGGACGTGGTGAGGACTGTGGTGCAATGAGGGTGATGAGCGAACGTTCCAGTGGAGGGCAGTGTTGCCTCTTTGATAGTTACACCTCTCTTTTACAGGTAAAACGAGGTGCAGTGGGCAACGGCAGAACGTTTGTGGTTATTATAGGTTTTGAGTAGCGACCATCTGTGGAGATTTGTAAATTCTTTATATTCGGTTTTTTCAGTTATTGATGATGGATGTGTATACTTGTTTGATTATAAATCTGTATTTGTTATGGGCCAAGTATGGTTGAAGTGAGAGCAGCGGCGTTTTGTGATGGGATTTGGCGTGAACCCCCCCCCCCCCCCCTTTTTCCTCTGTCTCTTCCTCCCTCGTTCACACTCCCTCCCTCTCTCCCTCTTTCCCTCCCTCCCTCCCTCCCTCCTTCCCTCCCTCCTTCCCTCCCTCCCTCCCTCCCTCCCTCCCTCCCTCCCTCCCTCCCTCCCTCCCTCCCTCCCTCCCTCCCTCCCTCCCCCCCCCGCCCCCCTCCGCTCCATCCCTGTCTCCCAGCTTGACTTTGTGAGATGACGGGTGCGCAAGGGGAGTTTTGTATAGGATGGATTGTCTTTATGGTGGGCTTGGAGTGTTGGTTATATTAATATAGTGTTACTTGCTAAAATAGGATTACATAAGGATAAATAGAATATTCATGGTCATTCTTTTGGTCTGATTAAAGTTAAGGTTGATTTAGACGGTTTTGGTAATAGTTAATGTTGCATTGTGTGCCCCCCCCCCCCTTCCTCCCCTTAGTCCCTGTATCCCTGTATCCCTCCCTCCTTTTTTCTTTTCCCTTCGCCCCCCCTCTGTCTCTCCTTGTATTTCGCCCTGTGGTTCTCCATCCCTAGATTGCGGCGTGTGTTGTGGGCATTTGGTTGTGGGTTTATTTGAACTGCGTTGTTATTGTGTATGTGAAGTGGGTACCGGATGGGCGCTGGCCTGTCTAGGTGCAGGTGGTGGTAGGTTGGGTTGTGATATTCCTTGGTAGGAAGTTTGGGGTGTTTCCGTTCAGGTTCGAAACTGAAGGGAGGACGCTTTGGGCTGTAGGTTGACGGTTCTTTGTGTATTCAAGGGTCTGAGGGATATTGCGGTGGCATAGTGCGAGTGTCCATGAATTTATTAACGTGGCCAGCTGTACTATGTGTCGGTCAGGGTTTTAGTGATCTAAGTTGCTAAAAGTTTATTGTTTTCCCTGATTGGTGGTTGGTAGCGGTAACAACACTAATTGATTTTTATTAAGTGTTGTGAGGGGGAAATGATGTTGTATGAGGAGTGTGAATGAAATTGATGTTGTATGAGGAGTGTGAAGCAAAAGCGAATAATACATTTAGTCGATACGCTAATCGGGCATTTAAAGTAAGAAATAAGATTAGGATGAACAGATTCATCAAGCAAAGAGAGATTGGAACGGATGAAAGGCCAGGTTTACAAAAGATTATTAGACAATTGATAGGCATGGGACTAATGATTATATTTCCCAGAAAATCAGGTGGAGAGAACACACAGGGGATTGGAAACCTCCAGTGTTCCTGTTGAAGGAACGGACAATCAAGATAAGCTGTATCGTTATTTTCAAACAGATCACACTGTGTCTCTCTAAATATTTTAGTATAGTGTTGCCCGACATTTCCAATGCATAACGAATAGTGGAAATAATAGGGAAATGCCACTGTATTACAGGTACATGTACAGGTGCTCGGCCGGACAGGAGCTCTAACCGATTTCCATAACCATCTAGGGAAACGGCTGTAATGAGCCTTGGTATAAGTATGAATGATAAGCCAATTATCAATCCTTGTCTGCACAGTAAAATTTGACAGTGTGAGTGTTTTAACTCAAGTAAGTAGAAATAGTGAAAGACAGAGAAACTTGTTTTTTCAAACTGTGATTACAGGAGTGTTTGGAAGTGGAATGAATGACAGTAACATAGGAAGTTCACCTTAGAGGAACATTGATAGGAACAACTGAAGCGTTAAATGCAATAACAATAGAATAACAACAACAACAATATGGAGAAGGGCCTTAGTGATCAGGCCATTGGGGGGAGAAGGCCGAGAGCCTCTGCAGACATTTCCCAGATAGACTTTACCAGTGATTATGATCTGATTGATTGGAATATGGACTTCTCTCATGTGACCAGTATGACAGAAGGACTTGAAATGTTGACTTTGGTTCCAATACAGGGGAGTGAACCAGTGACAACGGTGTTACTCCAACCAGAACCGATTCAAGCTGGAGTGTCCATTGCAGGCGACTGCGGTTTAACCAAGGGGCAGAAAAAGAGACTGAGGTTACAGCCGTCCCACGAAGTCCACTCTGGCCGGAGGGCTGGAACTGAGACCGACAGCAGGTATGGAATACTACACGAACGGTTTCTACAGCCCACCCGTTTCCCATGTCCACCCTGCCCTCAGCACCAAAGCCAAGATGAGAGGCGGAGCCCAGCGATGGGAAGTCAAACCGCCAGTGCTGAGATGGGGGAAGAGGCAGCATACTATAGACAACAGAGAGCGTTTGTGACAGCGTTCGAACAACACGAGGCAGTTCATCGAGATCTGATGAAGACACAGCTGGAGATCGGTCAAGCCGCACACGAGACTCAGAGATTGGAACGAGAACTGGCAAGAAAGGCTGCGCTACTAGAAGCGACAGCTGTTGAGATCATGCTTCGGGCGTCTGACCTAGGCCGCCGTGATCAAAGAGTGCCCTGTGCTCCGTTGCCCGGACAGGGAACTGGGCCGCGACAGGGTGAGCAGAACCGCAGGAGGGGTGAGTTTCCAGGCCCCTCCCAACAAGAGAAGGCCCGAGGAGAGGCAGCGGAAAAGGACAGGTATGCCCGTCTCTCCTCCAGGCAACAGGACATGCGACCAGAGGACAGGAGAGGGGTTGATCTGGCGAGGACTGTGGGATGCCAGCCGAGAGACTGTGGGAGTCGTGGTAAACTGGAACCCCTGGGATGGCCGGCGTCGGCTGTGTGCTGGGATTGTGGGGAGGTTGGCCATTTCGCTCGGTCATGTGACAAAGGGTGGAGGGCTCAGCAAAAGTCCGGTAGAAGGCGAGAGTCCATCAGAAAACAGAGTTGCTGGAAATGTGGAGAGTTGGGACATTTTCAGAGGGGGTGTAAATAGGGGGTGTCTGCATAGGTCATAGGTGGATTAAGAGCGAAGCGGAAATGCACAAACAAAGCCTTTTGGGTGCTCGAGTAAATAGAGTTATTGATAAATTAGAGTAGAAAATGAGACTGATTAGAATAAGGATAGAGATGAGGATACATAGATAAGGTTTGATTAGGTGTGCAAGTTACTAAAATGGTTTGGAAGACTAACCAGGGTAAGTTGGGGCTATAGAGGGATGAAGTAACTGGGAATATTGCATGGGCTAATCAAACTAACGAAATTAATGGCTTTAGACAGGAACAATGGAACATTTAATATTAGACAGAGTTGGAAACAAAGGACTATTTATAGTAGTGATTACATACTTGATCGAAGGGTGGTCAAGTAAAAAAAAAAAAAAAAAAAAAAAAAAAAAACACAACAATGTTAATATTTCATTACTTATTTTAGTTCTTTTTGGATTTTTAATTTTGCTGTCTTAAGTTTTTGCGGGGGTATTTATGCCTCTAGATGATAGTTAAATTCTGTTGGATGGGTGTGTAGCATGTAGGCACTCACAATTTTTTTGTTTATTTACAATTTTCTTTGTTTTTGTTTGACTGTATTTTTTTAGGAACTGGCTGGCTGGGAGGGATCTCTCGCCGGTCAGGGATAGCAGGTGGTGGTGACACAGCGAGACTGGTAGGAGGTCTGATATAATGAGCTGGAAACTGGGAATGGACGGGAGCTGGTTCATGGTTTGTTTTCCGCTCATTAGGAGTCCAGATGTAGAATCTGGGCGGTTGTGTCACTTTTTGGGTTATGGTAAGGGTTGGGGAAACATATTTCTCTGTCTATAGAAAGCTCTGTAGGTTTTTGGTCGCAAATTGGCCGAAATAGTGTTCGTGTAGGGTGCAGACATGTGAATTTGGTGATTGACTTATGGAAGACTCTGCACCGGCTTGTTGAAAGCTGGCGGAGTGTGTGTGATGTGTGTTTAAAGGGACTGTGGTTTGTTGACCATGCACATAGGTTCTGTTGGTGATTGGCCTCGTCTAGAGCTGACTGTCCGGACCGAGGAGCTGTCGGGAAACAAGGTATTTGATAGTGAAATAATGGATATTCCACTTTCAAGGGTGGAAGTGTTGATCTTGAGATATTGAATCTAGTAAAACAGTACAGCACAAAAAGAAATGAGACAAAGGTGATTTGATTGAATGCTAACGTAAGAAGCTGTGAAATACATAGATAATTAATTTGGAGAAAATGTATTGTCAAAATGCAGAACAGTAAAGATGTATCTGCAAAAATAAAAGTTTCCAATCTATTGTGTGTTTTGTAAATAATAATCCAAAATGCAAAAAGGACAGAGGGAAAATCGTTTCCTTCTGTGGAGAATCGGAGCAGTACCGAGACCTGCATACAACGAAGAAGAGGTGGTGATTAGCACAAAATACAACAAGAAGAAACAAAACGGTCAAAAACAAGTTAGCAGTAAAGGCCTCAGGAGGTTGAAATAGGGATAACTGACAGGGAGGTAATTGAGGCCTCAGTGGTCTTTTTAAGGAGAAAAAATTATTTATGTTGCTTGTTTGAATTTCCCTCAAATGTTTAGAACTGTTAGTCTTATATTGGTGTGAGGTACATCTTTTCTTGCAGAGTCCATTACACAAAATAGACATTGAAGCTAATTACACGGATAATGGATAGTCATAATTGAAATAAGCTGAGAATGGTACGATGATTCTTTTTGTATAAAGACACGGACCTAGACTGGATGTCATAATAATAACTGATAATGTGTATAAACTGTGAAAGGAGTAAAAGGTAGGTGAAATGATGATTTTGTAACTGTACAGATGGAAAGGGGTTTTGTAGTTCGATTTGGGTCAATTTTGGATTTTTTTGAAATTTTGAAAAATATTAGCAAAAATTATGATTATGATTTTAGCATGTTTTAATTTAGAATATTGATGCTGTATAGGAGGTTATTAAACCCCCTAAGGGTGGATTGTCGTATATTTCTAAATGAAAACATGAACATAGCCAACTGAAATGTACAAGGTAATGATTAGAAAGACAAAATGCAGATTGATAGAAGGGCCATTTAGATATCCCCTTGTGAGTTATTTCTGTGACCCTAGGCTTGAGAGGGAGATAGGGCAAAAGACTGTTTATGACGTTAATGCACATTCCACTGGTTGGTTAGCAGCTGTGGTTTAGGCCACCTCCAACTGACAAGAGAGGAGATCATTATCTTTGAAGGAAGGAACTAAAACAAAACGGAAATAACAGTTGAGATACACGGCAGCTGCTGACGAAGACCCAGAGGTCAGAAAGGTGACACAGACTATTTGGAAATCTCCCCTTACACAGTAGAATGCCACCAGTTACATCGTTTGTTAAATTAATGTTAATACTGAACAAAATACTTAGTGATCAAAATAGAGCTACAACCTAGATTACAGATTACTTTAGAATAGGAAAAACAAACAGTAAGATAAATAGTTCAATCAAATAAAGTAAAAAGTGGACCCAACTGAAGACAAGACAGTGAGTCACTGGCTAGACAATAAAGAATTATCTTAGTATTCTAAAATGCAATTACAGAATGGTAAAGAGTTTGTAGATGGAAATAGCTCATGTTTTATTATCTATGCATCAAGAGCCAGTCTGTCTCCCCATAGACTATGAAAACTGTTGTCACAAGAAGCATGAAGAGATGGCACGCATTAAACTAATCAATGATTAAACAGCCCGGCAAGATTCTATGGTGAAACGGTTGTGTCAGCAGAATAAGTGTAACATGTTGAGACAAGCCGGCTACAAGGAATATGGCCAAATAAGGAAAGGCAGATTATAGACGTGAATAGGCAGGCAGGGACGCTCTCTCTCTCCCCCTCCCTCTCTCTCTCTCTCTCTCTCTCTCTCTCTCTCTCTCTCTCTCTCTCTCTCTCTCTCTCTCTCTCTCTCTCTCTCTCTCTCTGATAAAAAGGGCTGATGGCGACACACAAGAAGAGACACGCCACACACACAGGGGACAGGCCCTGGGAGGCAGAGCCACACAGAACTCGAGAGCCGAGCAAGACACTCAGAGGAGACGGAGAAGGATCCCTGGAGAGCCAAGCCGTGACACAGAGGGACTGAGACCCGATGACAGACGAAATCGCTTCGCAGCAGGAGAAGCCTACCACCAAAGGAGAGACGAAAAACGAGCGCTCTCTGCTGAGCACCGATACTCACGGAGACCAGGTTGCCTTGACAACCAGCCCAGCAAACCACTAAGAGAGGACTCGTTGTTGCCATGAAACCAAGACAACAACCAGAGAACCGCACCGGAAGAAGAAAACTCTGATCACCCTAGCTGATCCGAGCATGGACAACAGCCACATGCGTAGACAATTAGATTGAACCAAAGAGACGATGTACTTGTTGATTCCTAAGCTGTGGTATTAATAAACACTGCAGTTATTTTGACCACTTTGTCAGCAGTCTCTCCTTACTTGAACCGAACATCTGAGAACTACCTAACCAATGCAGGAGAAGGGTGATATAGAAAACTATACGATCAATGAACTTAGATATAGGCAAATGAAGAAAAGAGAGATACTTCACGCGCCTTCAGATGTCCGAACGAACACTCGATCACCATGCGTCGGTGTCTAGTGCGCATGGGCGTTGGGCGTGAACGGCTCCGTATCCGGCTCGCGCAGTTTACATGCTACCGTTCCAAGGGACTTTTGAAAGCGAAAACCCCCTTTGCCGCTAGGAAAATGAAAATGCCAGCTAAAAACGGCATTGCCTTTTAACTTGGACATGCAAACGAAACGTTGTTGTTTTCCTTTAGTGTAACCAAGGCCTAAGTGGCCAGCTTGAACCCCCACCCCTGCGCTTAAAAAGTGGCTTTCGTGCTATATTTACCCAGCCTGAATGATCTTCCCAGTTCGGCCCTGTGCTTTGTATGTGAACAGTTCTCTGATCCGGTTTATAACCTACATTTAAATGTTGTCATTTAGCTGACGCTTTTATCCAAAGATACTTACAAGTTCTGTATGACAGAAAGGGTACAACTCTTACAGCTGAGTAACAATGTTCATCAAACAGTGCTGAAACCTGGGTGCTGCAGTGTTGAGTGCCTAGTAGTAAAGACATACATAGAGTGCATGATAGTAGAAGACAGTAAGAAGGTTCGTATTTTAAATTTCAGATATTGTTTTGTTTGAAGAGGTGTGTTTTTAGTTGATGGTGAAAGATTGGTTGTGTTTCGGCTGTCCTAACTGTGGTGGGAAGTTTGTTCCACCATTGTGAAGCGAGGACAGAGAATAGGCGGCTTCTCTTTGATGACCCTCCCGGACAGTGATGCGTTGCTCATGGGACGAGGTTCCGTGCAACCAAAGTTCTGTGAGCAGAAGCGCGTGCACGCACACGCACGGATGTGCACGCGCGTGCACACAGGAATGCACTGCACTCGACTGATGCGCCAACTCGCAGTACCCACCTGGCTACTTTGCATATCAATAGCGCTGGTCGTCAGGTGTTACATTCCATTTGTAGAGGCAATTAGGCACTGTTTTTAGTCTGTCCTTGCGAGGGAACATTTATGCGCATGCGCAGGAGCGCGCACGGGCCTAGGAGCGCGCGTCCACGTGGCGTCATTAGCATGCGTGCAACCAGTGTTGATATGAGCATCGCAACACTGCTCCCCGAGCTCAGATAGGAGTGGGTCTGAGGATGTAGAGCGGAGGGGTCTTGAGAAGGGGCGGATTTAGGATTATAGGAGATCCGGGGCTTAGCCCAGATAGGTGCCCGCCTTTTTTTTATTTTTTTTTTATTTTTTTTGCAGGCAAGGGGTGGTTTATTTTGAATTTAATTAACCTGTACGTGCAATTTCCTGCAATATAGAGCCTTCAATCTTGACCAATAAAGCTGCTCTTTTCACTATAAAACTCAGTTAACTCAGTAGTTATGGTTAGATTTATATATTGGGGGGGGTATATCATATTTTTCATATGATCAAAAAGTGGTGGAGCAAGAGCATACCTTTGCTCCCCCAAGTTCAATAGTGGGAGAGCAGAGATGCTCCGAATGCTCTTATGGCCAGGCGTCTATGATTCACTGATACAAAGTAAAATAGTGCATTGCAATAAAATAGTTAGTAAAATAGAATAAAATAATGCAATAGTGCATTGCAATAAAATAGTTATCATCGTATTTCTTCGGGAGGCCGGTAAGGAGTGCATTACAGTAGTCGAGTTGGCTTGAAATAAAGGCATGGATCTGGTTTTCAGCGTCCTTTTGATTTATAAATGGCCGTACTTTAGCTATGTTTCTAAGGTGGAAGAATTAAGTTTTTGTCAACTTGTTGATTGTGATTTAAAGCTTAGGTCTGAGTCTACCATGACACCAAGACTTAACTCACTCAAATACAGTTAGCAGCTGGATAGACCACAGATGGAAATTAGCTTCTGCTAAATCTGGTGCAAACATATTTTCATGTAACAATGATGAATTAAAATTCAAAAATTTAAAAATTTAAAATAGATTCGGGGCTTTTCAGAAAACATTCAGGTTTTGAGCCCAAGTAGCCACCCCCTAGCTCCGCCCCTGGTCTTGAGGGTGTGTAGTTAGAGACCATTGACCTGGAGCCGTTCCCTTCGCTGTCTCCAAGTAACCATAACCTGTAACTCTCTGCTGTGCCGCTGTTATATACTCGTACTGGCAATCGCGTCTCGCTCTTCGCCATATTGAGATATACCTCATCTCCAGTACCTACTGTACTTCATTAACGAAACAAAACACCCATGCACTTGACCAGGCCCCGCCCCGGTGTACCCCTATAAGGCACCAGGCGTGGTCACACTCACCCTTCCTCTTTTTTCGTTTTCCATCATTGACGTGCAGAGCATCCCATGTAACTAGCTGTTGATGAAATTAAGAGAGAAATTGAACAATGTTGGGTTTCGCCGGAGATTTTCCAGCCCCTGGAATCTTCTCGGCATGTTCCAACGGCGCGTCGGGCCTGTCCTGGGGTTTCCTCGTCTTTTGACAGCAGATCGAGGGACGTCGCGCAATGTTTAGCTATCGGGCTAACTCGCGCCCAGGTAGGATCTGCGCCACTAGGCATAACAATGCTGGCGTTAGTAATGCTGCTCGAGTTGTCCCGGGAGACAACCGAGTTGTGTATTGGTGCAAGGGGCAGGATATCTCGGTAAACGTTGTTGTTTTCCCCGTTATCCTGGAGCGCGGCTAACGTTATGCTATGATGCTGGGTTACTGTTTCTGTTTTGATTCCCCGCTGAGGGCTGTCTTTTTAGAAAAAGGTCTTCCCTCCCAGGGCCCGTGAGCGGATCGGCGCGGGCGAGAAATCCGCTCTTCGCTCTAGACGGCTTGTTCCGCTCCGCTAATCGCTCATGTTGACCCCGCCCCCAAGTCGCTCTCCGCTCACTAACCGCTCACCTTGAATCGAGCGCTCCCCGGTCCCCGCTCCACATCACTCGGCAGATTTTTATTTATTTTTTGGAGCATGATGTAAATTTGCTTGATTTGACCAAACTACAACAGTCTACACCCCCTGGGCCCCTTAACAATTGTTTGTATTGAGCCGTATTGTAATTGTACCCATTCTGCAATGTTAAATAACGTTGTTTATAGCTCTACTAAGCGATGATAGCTAGCCTAGCCACAATGCTATGGTCGCTGCCATTAACGTTAGCATGTAAGCTAACGACAACAACAATGGCGTCATATACTTTTTCTAACAGGATGTGAGTGACGGTTCACCCTTCTCATTGGTTGAAAATGGCCTTCATGTTTGTACATCGCCATCTGTTGCTTTGGCATTGTACTACATGTATATTACATCAGTGTTAAACCACTGTGAGCGGCCCGGAGTGGATTGGAGCGGAGGAGTACTCTCGCTCCGGACGTCGCGCAGACCCATTTTAAAACCCACTCCGTCGCTCACGTCAAAACCGCCCGCTCCGCTCCCCGCGCCGCTCACACGCCGCGCCACTCACATGGCCTGTTCACTCCTCCTAACCATTCATGCTGACGGTCAATCGGTGTCTACTGTTGGGAGTATTGACGGGGGCTTGTTTACCTTTTTCATGGGTGAATGGGCTGAGGCCTAGGGCTGGTGTGCTTTTTGTGAATATTATGAATGGTATGCGGGACTGGTGTTCTCTGGTCTGCATCCCCTTAACGTTGTGTGTATGGGCTAGTCCATTCTACAGTTTATTGGTGGTGTTTTAGTGGTGCTCCGTGTTTATGAAGCAGGTGGCATCAGTCCTTTGCCTCTGGCATGTTGAAACAGTGCCCCGCCCGGCCGACGCCATGAGGTGAGTCGGCCCGGCGGGTGGCTGGTGGGCTGTTAAGCCTATACCGCCACGGTATAGAATTAGCAGCGATTAGTAACTTTGTTCGAATTGCTGTTTTTTCTGTCAAAAATGGTGTCTGGTGGCGGGGCCATGAAGGCCAGCCGACGTCGAAACATTGTGCAAGGTTTTGACGTTATTAGCTTTGACCTAGCCGCAAGCTATAACCGCAGGGAGGGCTAGGATGCTGTCAACGCTTGTTTACAGACATTTTGGTTGGATTAGTCTCCCTTTGAGGGGGTAAGAAGTTACAAAAAAAATTTCCTCCTCAGGGCTCCCCTCTCTGCAGAGGAACTTTGGTCTTCCGCTGGAGCGCGGGCGGTATTTGACCTAGGCCCCACACTGCCTCACGCTGCGCAGCCAGAGGTGAGAGCACGGCCTCGCCAGCGGCCATGTTTCCCCCGCCTGAGGTACCCTGGGCTCAACGTCAACAGGTGTCCACAAGGCCGACAGCCCTAAATAAACGTCGCCGTCCGGCTGTGTGCAGCCCGCTCTCCAGTCACTCCCTCCCCCAACACCAGCTGAAAAGGGGCTCTGATTTGTTTCCTTTGGCTGCAGGCCGCGTGTCTTCAATGAAGCGCAAGCGGCCACACGTTCGCTTCTCATGGGGACAGGGGCTGACACCCAGTTGATGGCTGAGACTGGGTCTGTCCGTGAGAATGTTGTGCTGTCAAGCGGCTCCCACGCCACACGTTCTGCGTCTGTGTTTGGTTGAGCCTGGTGTTACGTCTGTCAACTACAAGGGTTGTCAGCAGGGGGGCTCGAGACCTCTTGAGGCAAACAGCGCAGGCTTCTCCGACCTTGCCTTCGCCAGGCCGGGTATCATGTTGATGCCTCCCACTCCGGAGAGCCTGCAGTGGTCTGGCAGGCACACGTGATTTGGGTGGTAGTAATATCACTGCAGGGCTACGGTGTGTAGGAACCCATGGGGGCCTCACACCTTGCATGTCCAGCTGCAGAACAACTCCTCAGCATGCTGGCGGGGTGTTCAGTGGGGGAGCTTTTGTCACCTAGTATGATGTCAGCTTCCCCCGCTTCAAACCGGCCCTTTCTGTCGGGATCCCCCCTTGGGTGCGATTGCCTCGTGGGTAGTGTCAGGGTCCGATGTCAGGGTCCGACTCCACGGAAAGCTCTGCTCGCACGGTTAGCGGGTCCAGGGTTGGCTACGCACAGTGGGTGGGACCGGGCCTCCTATCTACAGTTCCTAGCGGACCAGCGCCAAATGGCGGCGGGTGCGTTTGGGAGTATCATCACATATGGCTACAGCAGTACCATATGTCGAGGTGGATGGAGAGAACGCTGAGGCGGGGACTTGTGTTTACACAACCCCACCCGTTTTCAGGTTTGGTACAGACCCTATTGTCAGGGTCACCAACAGTGACAGCTCTGGTCAACGAGATCCAATCTCTGTGGGCGAAGCGAGCCATCGTCGTAGTGTTTTCCTCCCGGTATTCTCTGGTGCCCGAGAAATCGGGAGGGGGGGGTGTCAGACCCATGCTGGACCTGTCGCATGGGAAGGTTCAGCATTTTGGACCGTCTCCTACCTGTTGAACACTGTCAGGTGGGGGCCTGGTTCTCCTCCATAGACCTGTAGGATGCATATTCGCATCCCCGATCTTCCATCCTAGGGCTTACCTATGCTTCCTTTGCAGGGTTTAATGAGTACCAGAGGCTGCCGTTCGGCTATTCTCTGGCTCCCCGCATCTTCACCAAGTGCGTGGAGGCCGCACTGGGGCCTCTGCGTCGTCAGGGGTTACGAAGTGTATTCTGCCCTTGGCGGTCAAGGTGGATCGTCAGGTCTCATACCTTTTGCTGTAGACTGGAAGTAGAGTACTCCTCTTCCCAGTCAACGGGTGGAGTACTATGGGCATCCCTCTCAGAGCATGTTATCGACACGCTCGGGAGGTTCCGTCCTAGGACGGTTACGGCGCTGTCCGTGATGCGCCTGCTCGGTATGATGGCATCTGCTCATTCCGTGGTCCCTCTTGGCCTCCTCTTCACCTCATGAGGAGGATACGGAGGTGGTTTTCCAGTATGGAAATAGACCCGGTGAGAGGCAAGTGGAAGCGGCTAAGGTTCCTGTGTCAGTACTGGGGGACCTCGCCCTCTGACCTCACCCTATTGTCTATTTGTGTCAATAGCGGTGTGACTCTGAGGCCTAATCCAGTCTTCGTGCCAAAAAATATCCGGAGTTCTTTCGCTCCAGGGATATTGTGGTTCAGGCGTTTCATCCGCCTCCTCACGCTGGTGAGTTAGAGGCGAGCCTTCACCTGTCGTGTCCAGTCCGGGCTTTGGGGGTTTACCTCAGCCGGACTCAGGACCTCAGGGCTACCGATCAGCTCTTTGTTTGTTACAGTGGCTCTCGCGCTGGTAAGGCACTGTCAAAACAGCGCCTGGTTGTGCGAGGGCATTGCCCTTTGCTACACGTTGGCTGGGCTCGCCCCCCCTGGGGATGTCAGGGCGCACTCCACTCGTGGGGTGTCGGCCTCTGCCGCCTTGTTAGGGGGGGCCTCGGTGGAGGACATCTGTGCTTCGGCCTCCTGGTCCTCCCCGGGTCCCTTCGTTAGGTTTTACCTCATGGACATGACTGGGGGTTCTGTTCCCAGGCGGTTCTGAGGTCTGGGACCTCCCCTGCGTCCCGCCCTTCCGTGGGTTAGCAGGGGTGTGTGGGTGTGTGCCACGAGGTGATGTGTCACACATGGTCCCGCCTGTGCTGTGCGTTTTTAGGGTCTATAGTTCCCTCTTTTTCGCACTTGGGTGGAGTTGACTGCCACACCCTCTTCACTAGGAAGGGGGAGTGACGGGACTCCCCTCCCCCCTGGTGGTAGGGCTTGCGGGTCCTCAGGGGGTACATTTGTCGGGCCTCACGTCTGCTCTGCCCCATATCTCAATATGGCGAAGAGCGAGACACGATTGCCAGTACGAGTATATAACGATAGTTATATGAGTACTGGCTGAGCGTCTCGCTCTTAGCGTGCCCTGAGGTCCCTTGGTGGGGTTTTTCTTGATGGAAAACTTTTCCCGAGGAAGGGTGAGTGTGACCACGCCTGGTGCCTTATAGGGGTACACCGGGGCGGGGCCTGGTCAAGTGCATGGGTGTTTTGTTTCGTTAATGAAGTACAGTAGGTACTGGAGATGAGGTATATCTCAATATGGCGAAGAGCGAGACGCTCAGCCAGTACTCATATAACTCGTTTCTTTCTGTCTCTCTCTTTCTGTCTCCTTGTGGTTTGTGTATCTCACCCTCTCGCTCTCTCTCTCTCTCTCTTTCTCTCTCTCTCTCTCTCTCTCTCTCTCTCTCTCTCTCTCTCTCTCTCTCTCTCTCTCTCTCTCTCTCTCTCTCTCTCTCTCTCTCAGACGTTCGTCTCTAGACCACGACGTGACAAACTCTTTGACAGTCACAGAGCTTCTAGATTTGGCCTGCATGAACCCCCCCCCCAACCCCCCGCCCACCCCCACACATATGAGAATTATCCCGGGTCGCCCGCGGCGACTTCCATCTTAATAAGTATGTTGTTTATGGGCCAATAAGCAAAATGTTGCCTGCGCAGCTCATTACTGCTGAGTGGGAGCGGGACGTCCCGTGAGACGTCCCTCCCTCCCCGCTGCCTGTCTCACACTTAAAACAACTCACACCCACAGCTTACGGCTGCTTGAAGGAAGCGCGTATACAGTAATAGAGAGAGAGTGTTCCACGCTGCATCGCCCCCCCCCCCCCCCCCCCCCCCGCACTCCTCCCCTCATCCTCCTCCCTCTGAAATTTGAACACTTCTTGAAGGTTTCCGACTCCGACTGTGGGGATTGCGTGTAGCTCAGCGACGGCAGAGGAGGCGATGTCGTGTGCGCAAGGCCAGATTAAGACTTCAGAGGCCCCTGGGCCAGATTCTTGTGGAGGCCCCCCCACACACACATACACGTGCACGCGTGCACAGTGGCGTTTTTATATGTCACTTTAAAAAATATATAGAATATTTAGAAGTGGTGGGCTCTGAGGGCCAAGCTAAAAGGACTTTGATCACCCCTGCCCACTTTGACAACCTAGGATGGCTTAGAGTAGATGACAGAGTACAGCAACTTGCAATGGGCCTGGTCTACAAGATACACTACACGACCAAGGTACCCATGTACATGTCAAAATACTTCTCAAAGGTCAGTGAATACCTGGATCACAACACCAGAGGGAGCTCCACAAATCATGTTAAACCAGATTCGGCTCAAACAAGGGACTAAACACGTTTCGCAATTATGCCACATCAATGTGGAACGCCCTACCCAAAGCTGTAAAGGAATGTGAATCACTACCCACTTTCAGAAACACTCTCAAAGAACACCTACGGGAGACTGCAATTCGAAACTGGCCCCTGTAAATGTCCTAACACAACCCCCTCCAATGTACAGTAAATGACCAAGTATGGTTTTGTCAATATTCCAATGTACAGTTTTGCTTGTACAGTTGTACAGTGTCCCCCACCCACCCACCCCTCCTACCCAACCCCCCCACCCCCTACCCACCCACCCAACCACCTCCAATGTACAGTCCCCCCCACCCCCCCCAACCCCACCCCACCTACCCAACCTCCTCCAATGTACAGTTTCTACGTCAAATGTATATACTCTCTTTTCTGGACTCTTTTCGTATCACAAACAGTACTGTATTTGCAAATCTGGTATGTCATAAATGTATAGATGTAGCAGTACTGTCTATCTGTATGTCATGTCATCTTAATTGTTACAGTAGGCTCATTATGCATTGTGTGTATACTGACTTTTAATAATTTAGTTTTTGTAATAGTGATTGTTTTTGTATGTTTTTTTGTGTGTGGAACCCAAGAAGACTAGCTGGTTGCTATCGCACCAGCTAATGGGGATCCCTAATAAAATCAAATCAAATCAAATGTATGTCGTATATGTTATGATGAATTGAAAATGGGGGACCCTGATGTAAACAAGACGAAAGTCTTTCTCTGGTCTGCATCCCCTTAACAATTATTGAGCTGTACTGTACTGTACTGTACCCATTCTGCAATCTGTTAATAAAGTTTTTTTTTTTTTTTCACTAGGCCCCTAGTCGCGTTATTTCTAAACCTAGCCGCATTTCTGGCAAGACGCTCTCTGATTGGCCGACACCTCTTTCTACACTGGTTAAGCTTAGGCACTCTTTCGAAGTTGGTTAAGGTTAGAGTTTGTCTTAGAGCATGGCGATAGAACGGCAGGTAGTTTGCAGGCTGTTTGACGCGGAAATGGGCAAAGACACAGCTCGTCACGCGATTGGGCAAACATGTCAGTGGCCAATCAGAGAGCGTCAGTCAGTGCCAATCAGAGAGCGTCTGCCAGAAATGCGGCTAGGTTTAGAAATAATGCCCCCTAGTCACTAGGGTGAGCTTGATGATATCCGCTATCAGCACCGGCGGGTCTCTGCTGTCTGTCATGAATAATGATCCCAATCTGCCTTATTCGTGTCGGGGCTGTGTCAATTCTTTTACCAACGGATTTCCAGTTCCGCGTTCACGTTCTGCGATCTGATTGGCCACTGACGTTTCTTAGGCGACTCTTTCGAAGTTGGTTAAGGTTAGAGTATGGAATCAGGGCTGGTGTTCTATCGCCCTGCTCTAAGACAAACTCTAACCATAACCAACTTCGAAAGAGTGCCTAAGCTTAACCGGTGAAAGAAAGAGGCGTCACACGATTGGCGCTACCAGAAACGTCAGTGGCCAATCAGAGCGCAGAACGTGAACGCGGAACTGGAAATCCGTTGGTAAAAGTATTAAGGCGTCGGGGCTGGGATGTGGAGATGCAAGTTTTGACTTTTTATTGCTGTTTTTACCTCAAACGGAAAACTTCAAACTTTTATGAAGAGGAGAAAAAATACTCAAGATTAGCCACTTGCAGACGGCAGGGTGTGACGTACTGTATATTTTAGTTGATGAAATATTTTTGTTGACTAAATATTTTAGTTGATGAAATATGTTTTCATTTCAGTGTCACAGTATGACATCGATTTCCAAAATAAGAAAAAAAATAAAAAAAAAATGTGGGGCCTCTAGTGATGAGGGGCCTCCAATATTTTTTTAAATAAAAGGTAAAAAAAATAAACAAATATTTGGGGCCTCTAGTGACGAGGGGCCTCAAAAAAAAAAGTAAAAATAATAATAATAATAATTTGGGGCCTCTAGTGACGAGGGGCCTCCAAAAGGCCTCGAGTGACGAGGGGCCTCCAAAAAATTAAAAAATAAAAGTAAAAAAAAATATTATAATAATTTGGGGCCTCTTGTGACGAGGGGCCTCCAAAAGGCCTCTAGCGATGAGGAGCCTCAAAAAGAATTTAAGTTAAAAAAATAAAAATAAAACATTTGGGGCCTCTAGTGACGAGGGGCCAAAAAATTTGGGGGCCCCTCG
This sequence comes from Notolepis coatsorum, assembly GCF_963971535.1. Lineage (NCBI taxonomy): Eukaryota > Metazoa > Chordata > Actinopteri > Aulopiformes > Paralepididae > Notolepis > Notolepis coatsorum. The sequence goes on from NC_140168.1 coordinate 166,666,134, forward strand.
TCACTAGAGGCCCACGGGCCGCGGCCCGTACGGCCCGGTCGTTAATTGATTGATTGATTGATTGATTGAAAACTTTATTAACAGATTGCAGAATGGGTACAATACAGTACAGCTCAATACACACAATTGTTAAGGGGATGCAGACCAGAGAAAGACTTTCGTCTTGTTTACATCAGGGTCCCCCATTTTCAATTCATCAGGACATATATGATATACATGACATACAGATAGACAGTACTGCTACATCTATACATTTATGACATACCAGATTTGCAAATACAGTACTGTTTGTGATACAAAAAGAGTCAAGAAAAGGGAGTATATACATTTGACGTAGAAACTGTACATTGGAGGAGGTTGGGTGGGGTTGTGTGGGGGGGGGGTTGGGTACATTGGGATATTGACAACCATACTGGGTAATTTACATTGGAGGTGGTTGGGGGGGAGGGGGGAGAAACACTGTATAAACAAGCAAAACTGTACATTGGGGGGGGGGGGGGGGGGGGGGGGGGGGGGGAGGAGACACTGTACAAACAAGCAAAATTGTACATTGGAATATTGACAACCATACTAGGTAAATGACTGCACATTGGAGGGGGTTGGGTTAGGACATTTACAGGGGCCAGTTTCGAATTGCACTCTCCCGTAGGTGTCCCTTGAGAGTGGTTTTGTTAATCCGGCCCTGCGTGTGCGGCTGTAAGCAGGAGTGGTTAGGAGAAGGGAAGGGGTTCACTTTTACACTGTTTGAAAGAAACAGCCTTATTTGTGATCTGTTCGCTCACACGCAGTCACACACACACACACACACACACACACACACACATACACACACACACACACACACACACACACACACACACACACACACACACACACACACACACACACACACACACACACACACACACACACACACACACACACTGACACCACACACACACACACACACTGACACCACACACACACACACACACACACACACACACACACACACACACACACACACACACACACACACACACACACACACCCCTAATTTCTCCCGATGAGCAGGTTGGTACCTTGCATGGTCTCCTCCGCCGTCGGTGTGTGAATGTGTGAGTGAATGGGTCAAATGTGAGTAACAAATTGTAAAGCGCTTTAGATAAAAGCTGTTATATAAATGCAGCCATTTACCATTTACCATTTACACACACACACACACACACACACACACACACACACACACACACACACACACACACACACACACACACACACACACACACACACACACACACACACACACACTGACACCACACACACACACACACACTGACACCACACACACACACACACACACACACACACACACACACACACACACACACACACACACACACACACACCCCTAATTTCTCCCGATGAGCAGGTTGGTACCTTGCATGGTCTCCTCCGCCGTCGGTGTGTGAATGTGTGAGTGAATGGGTCAAATGTGAGTAACAAATTGTAAAGCGCTTTAGATAAAAGCTGTTATATAAATGCAGCCATTTACCATTTACCATTTACACACACACACACACACACACACACACACACACACACACACACACACACACACACACACACACACACACACACACACACACACACACACACACACACACACACACACACACACACACACACACACACACACACACTTCACATTGTGAAGTTCGCCGACGACACGGTGGTGGTGGGGCTGATCTCGGACAACGACGAGAAGGCCTACCGGGAGGAGGTTGAGGTACTGGAACGTTGGTGCCAGGACAACAGCCTGCTCCTGAACATTGGTAAAACCAAGGAGCTGATCGTGGATTATAGGAGAGGACAGCGGGAGACACACACACCACTGAGGATTAACGGGGCTACCGTGGACAGGGTGAGCAGCTTCAAGTACCTGGGGGTCCACATCTCAGAGGACCTGACATGGTCAACACACATAGCCACAGTAGTAAAGAAAGCGAAGCAGCGCCTCTACCACCTGAGACAGTTAAGGAAGTTCAGAGTATCGGGGAAGATACTCCAGTCCTTCTACTCAGGAGCTGTAGAGAGCATCTTGACCGGAAACATCACTGCCTGGTATGGGAACAGCACGGCACAGGACAAGAAGGCCCTACAGAGAGTGGTGCGCTCAGCCGAGCGTACCACGGGTATTGCGCTACCTCCCCTGCAGGCTCTATACGACAAGAGGTGCAGATCCAGAGCCTGCAGGATAATGAAAGACCCCCACCACCCCAATAACAGCCTGTTCCAGCTGCTGAGGTCAGGCAGACGCCTGCGAATTCTAGAGACTAAGACGGAGAGGCTTAGGCTAAGCTTCTTCCCCCAGGCCATCAGAGCCTTGAACAATGAACATTGAGAGACACAGAAACTGAACTATCCACACACAAGTACATACACGACACGCACGCTGAGCACGCTCACACACTAGCAGCCACTTTAACACTCATGCCGCACACACGCACACTTATGGCCAGAGGAAAGGCCACTTAAAGTAGTATAACATCAGGAACAGTGTATTGCACTACTAAAGCTAACTAGCATGTCCTATATGCTCTGTAAATACTAATGTACAGATACCGAGATGGCACACCATGTGCCTGTTTATTGCACTGTTTTATTGGATTCTATTAATATGTTGTACCACTGTATTTTTATTGGATTCTATTATATGTTGTACCACTGTATTGCACATCGTCGCGGGCAAGACCAGCCGCATTTCATTGTATACCTGTATGCCGTGACAATTAAAACTCTTGAATCTTGAATCTTGAATCTTGAATTGCTATATTTGTGAGGCCCCTCCATGGGGAGCATGTCTATGTTCCCCGGGTCCTATGTTCCTCGGGTTCTATGTTCCCCGCTTTGATTGATTGATTGATTGATTGAAAATTTCAGACCACCAGCCCTGATTCCAAACTCTAACCTTAACCAGTTCGAAAGAGGGCCTAAGCTTAACCGTTCGAAACAAGGCGGATATTAATAATTAATAAAATAATAAAAATTTATAAAATGTTCAATCTATTAATCAATCAAAGCGGGGAACATAGAACCCGGGGAACATAGGACCCGGGGAACATAGGGATGATCCCCCTCCATGTACTACACTAATTCCATATAAGCTTAAATCCATGCAATTACAGATGCTACATTGATGGATGAAAAAAAAAATCTAATTACCGGATAATGGAAAGTGTTCTGGATTGTGTTAGCACAGTTAGTTAGCTTACCTGGTTGGCCATGGTAGGCTTACCTGGTAGGCTACATGTTAGCTAGATGCTACATTGATGGATGTGTAGCAGGTATATAAAATATACTAATGTTGTATTCCACAAAGATCCCTCCCTAACGTTTTATTTTAATTGTTTATTATTATTTTTACTCTAATAGTCTTTTATTTTGAAGCCGTCGTCACTTCCTGCCAAAGTGACGTTTTTCCCCTTGCACTTCCCCTCTCGCGCCAGACTATCTGGAATGCTGACAGGGGTAAGACGTGCTTTCAGTGTCTGTAAATATATCAGGTCTAAAAGAACGCACTATTGTAAATAAGTTGCCGGGCAATGAACCGGAGTTGTATATAGTGGTAACTGTGTTAATGTGGACAATTTTGCACTTTTTGTAATGTGGTTTAGATGTGTTGGCGAACTATTGTACGACACATGCTGACTGAGTTTGTGGTTATGGTCTGAGCAATGTGTGTTAGGCCTCGTTTCTCACAGCGTGACATTTCTCCCCCACTGTAGCATTATGCAAGTTATTGACGCCATCTGCTGGCCAAGTGTTGACATGTACCTGTGGGATGTTTCAACAGGTAATTGGAGATGTCTTATTATTTCATTTGTATTATTTCATTGTGTATTTTATTATTATTGTGATATTTCAATGTATCATTCAAAGAGACTATCTGGAATGCTGACAGGGCATTATGCAAGTTATTGACGCCATCTGCTGGCCAAGTGTTGACATGTACCTGTGGGATGTTTCAACAGGGGAAATAAAACACTGAATTGCCACAACTGAGTCTTCACTTCCACTACACGACGACGACACAGAGGGTGGCCTTTAGACCAGTTACAGTGGTGCCAGTGACCGGATACGCAAGAACCAACACCAGTTGGTCACCGGGAGGTCGTCGAACAGAACTACAGAAGAAAGATGCTGTGATCACTAAAACATTTTTTTTGCAATGAGGGTCGAGGCCAGCTTGATCATCGGAGGTCGGAGGAAGAGGAGGAAGAAGAAGAAAAAAAAAAAAGGTTCCCTTGGGAGGTTTGTGTCGAAGTGACTGTGTCACAGTTGAGAGGACATCGTGTTCTTTCTAAGAAGAAGAGAGAAGAGGACATCGTGTTCTTTCTAAAAAAAGGAGGACACCGTGTTCTTTCTAAAAAAGGAGGACATCGTGTTCTTTCTAGAAATGAGGACATCGTGTTCTTTTTGAAAAAAGAGGACAGTTGAGTTGTTGAAAAGGACTGGTGGTCAGTTTTTGTTTTTCTGGTTTTGTTAGAGGTGCTGAAGCATTTGGAGAATTTTTTTTTTGTGATTAATGGAATATGTATAATTTTTTTCCCTTCTTTCCTGATAGCTCGTTTTGTAGTGAGAGAAGGAAGATGGATCCCTATGTCGTAGAGGGGACTTCATAATTTTTTTCTGATGGTGATTTGATACATGTAAATAGTATAATTGGGATTGTTCATTGTTATTTGGTTAGTTGTTTGACAACAGTTGCGGTGGTGTGGTAAAATGGCAGTGAGCAGAGCCTGGAATTTTGTTGTCATGTCACTGGAACTCTCTGCTCTGGTGCAGAGCTGGTGCCCTACAGTATACAGAGTCGGGAACTCTCTGTCATGTCACAGGGATTCTGTGTTTTGTGCAGAGGCCAATTATTATTTTTTATTTCTCACGCTCCTTGATTTCCACGTCCTGTGTTTGTGTCTTAAGTGTTTAGGATGGAGGGCAGGTTGCCGTAGTTGCTGCAGTTAGCTCACACCGTGTGGTCAAGGGGCAGTATACTATAGTGACTGCGGTTAGCCTTTGCAGGGCAGTGTACTGTAGCGGCTGCAGTTAGCTCACACCGTAGAAACCGACGTTGTCTAGGTCAATGGGCAGTATACTGTAGTTGCTGTAGTCAGTGCATATTTGTTTAGTCTGTGTACACTTTAGTCTTGCAATGTGTCACTGTAAGTAGTGTTACTGCATGTGCTCACAGGTAGGATATGGGACTCGAGTAGGCCGGGTAGGTTTGGTGTATAAGGCACCAAGCGTTTCTAGGAGGAACAGGGGCCTGATCAACCTTTTGTTTTCTCTGAACCTGTTTGACAGGTAGCTTCTAGCTGATTCTGAAGATACGTTTCTTCATGTAAACCCGTGCCGGTTCTGACGTGTGTTGGAGGTCCCTGTTAGTGTGTGTCATGTCTGTAGGTTCTGACGTAGTGTTGGAGGTCCCAGTTAAGTGTGTCCTGTGGTTCGGGATTTTAGCGGAATTCAGGGGGGGAGTATGTAGCAGGTATATAAAATATACTAATGTTGTATTCCACAAAGATCCCTCCCTAACGTTTTATTTTAATTGTTTATTATTATTTTTACTCTAATAGTCTTTTATTTTGAAGCCGTCGTCACTTCCTGCCGAAGTGACGTTTTTCCCCTTGCACTTCCCCTCTCGCGCCAGACTATCTGGAATGCTGACAGGGGTAAGACGTGCTTTCAGTGTCTGTAAATATATCAGGTCTAAAATAACGCACTATTGTAAATAAGTTGCCGGGCAATGAACCGGAGTTGTATATAGTGGTAACTGTGTTAATGTGGACAATTTTGCACTTTTTGTAATGTGGTTTAGATGTGTTGGCGAACTATTGTACGACACATGCTGACTGAGTTTGTGGTTATGGTCTGAGCAATGTGTGTTAGGCCTCGTTTCTCACAGCGTGAAATTTCTCCCCCACTGTAGCATTATGCAAGTTATTGACGCCATCTGCTGGCCAAGTGTTGACATGTACCTGTGGGATGTTTCAACAGGTAATTGGAGATGTCTTATTATTTAATTTGTATTATTTCATTGTGTATTTTATTATTATTGTGATATTTCAATGTATCATTCAAAGCGACTATCTGGAATGCTGACAGGGCATTATGCAAGTTATTGACGCCATCTGCTGGCCAAGTGTTGACATGTACCTGTGGGATGTTTCAACAGGGGAAATAAAACACTGAATTGCCACAACTGAGTCTTCACTTCCACTACACGACGACGACACAGAGGGTGGCCTTTAGACCAGTTACAGATGGATGAAGAAAGCTAACATGTAGCCTAAAACCATCATGGCCAACCAGGTAAGCTAACTAACTGTGCTAACACAATGCAGAACACTTTTGTTTACATGCTGCCGTACTGTATTGACTATTAATTTAAGTTCTTTTTGGGACAAATGCAGGCGGTACATTTCTTTATTACTAGACTTTCAAACTCCAGCTAAGGTCGGATATTATGGTCACAGAATATACACCATGATGCCTATATGGTGATATAAGTTTGACGGGCCATTGTCCCATTGGACCGATATCCCATGGTCTGTTATCCTGAAAACAAAACCCATTGGTCTGACAGTCTGTTATCCTGAAAACAAAACCCATTGGTCTGACAGTCTGCTATCCTGAAAACAAAACCCATTGGTCTGACAGTCTGTTATCCTGAAAACAAAACCCATTGGTCTGACAGTCTGTTATCCTGAAAACAAAACTAGGGATGCTCGATATTGGCTTTGTGGCCGGTGTCTACGTTCTCCCGCACTGCACAAGGAGTGCACCTGCTTAAAGAACATTCTCCCGTACTGCACAATGAGTGCACCTGTACCAACCCCAAGAACATTCATTCCTGTCTGTTGTACATTTCTGAATGTGATTCCTGTCTGCTTGGGGAGAACAATTAAAGCACCCTACACCGCTTCATTCTCTCTCTTCCTGTGTTTGCTATTGGGCTCCGCAAAAACCCCTCTCCTCACAGAACACTGCGACCATGACGTCGGACCCAGCAACACATGACGTCTGGGAATGGAGCAACAATATCCAGGCCGCCGTCAACGGACACGCCATTCTGGTAAATCAACACTCACAGATACTGGACGAAACCATTGCCCAACTCGGCGCTCTCACGCTCAGCTCCGCGGAGCGAGACAGACAATTTGAGCGTTTTGATGCGTATGTCATTGCCCAGCTAGACGTTCCACCTGTTGTCTCCCCACCCGTGGTATACCCACCTGTTGTACCCCAGTACAGGGAGCCCCATGTACCCGCGCCAGAACATTACGACGGAAACATCTCTAAGTGTCGTGCCTTTCTTTTCCAATGTTCATTAGTATTCGGGCAACAGCCACAAACCTTCCAGAGTGAAAGATCCAAAGTCTCCTACCTGTCTGGTTTGCTCACGGGTCCCGCGCTAGAATGGGCAACCCCACTCCACTTCAGTAGTTTCCCCCTCTGCGATTCGTACTCTGCTTATGTCGGCGACATGCGAAAGGTTTTCGACCATCCCCCCGGTGATTCGGATAGTACTGCCGCCTTGTTTGCAATCCACCAAGGTCATCGCAGCGTGAGCGAGTATGCAATTGAATTCCATATCCTGACAGCGGGTTCCGAACGGAACGACACGCCGTTACGAGGGGCTTTCCGCCAAGGCCTCAGCGACGTCCTAAAAGATGAATTGGCGTCCAAGGAGAAGCCAACTTCCCTTGACGAGTTGATTAACCTAGCCAGAGAATTGGACACACGCCTTCGCGAACGCCGCCGTGAGAAGGCTAGTGCCGTCAGTAGTGTGCCACTGCAGAGCCGCAGAGCCGCAGACCCGGAGCGCGCCGTCAATAGCGTCCCGCTGCAGAACTGCAGAGCCGAAGACTCGGAGCCTATGGAACTCGACCGCTCTCGCCTCCCTCTCCGCGAACGCCGTCACAGACTCAGGACGGGGGCATGTTTGTACTGTGGGCAACTCGGTCACTCCATCGCTTCATGCTCGGTTCGCCCAAACGGCGGGGCTCGACAGTGACGCTGGGCGCATGTACGAGCCTTAATTATGCTCCCAGTTCCGGCCCAAACATGCAATTCAGTGCCACGCTTTACCACAATGGTCAATCGCTTCCTCTGTCCGCGCTGGTCGACTCAGGCGCAGACGAAAACCTCATTGACGCTGGGGTAGTGTCCCGCTTCCATATTGCCACCGACGCCTTTTCAATTCCCCGCGATGCTCAAGGTCTAAACGGGACGTTGCTCTCGCGAATAACCCGCCACACCACGCCTCTCCGCCTCCAACTCTCAGGGAATCATAGCGAGGACATCCGTTTCTACATCACTAATTCCCCCCATAATCTCATCGTTCTAGGCATGCCTTGGCTAAAGCTACACAACCCTGGAGTGCTCACTGCCACGCCTCTTGTCTACGGTCGGCTCGGTCGCCACTGGGAGTCGCTGGTTCTCCCGTTCCCAACTAACCTATTGACCTTTCGACTGTTCCTCCAATTTATCACGATTTAGAGGCTGTTTTTAGTAAACAACAGGCTCTCTCCCTGCCACCTCATCGCCAGTACGACTGTGCTATTGATCTGCTCCCGGGAGCTACACTCCCCGCTAGTCGCCTGTTTAACATCTCACGCCCAGAGAGGGAGTCTATGGAGAAATACGTCCACGAATCCCTGGCCTCAAGCATTATTACCCCCTCCTCCTCTCCTGTCGGCGCAGGGTTCTTTTTTGTGTCCAAGAAGGATGGCTCCCTTCGCCCCTGTATTGACTACCGGGGTCTCAACAACATCACGGTCAAGAACAACTACCCCCTGCCATTGATTAACTCTGCTTTCGAACCCCTGCAAGGTGCCACCATTTTCCCGAAGCTGGACCTCAGAAATGCCTATCACCTTGTCCGCGTCCGGGAGGGAGACGAGTGGAAGACGGCCTTTAAGACCCCGCTCGGTCACTTCGAGTACAAGGTAATGCCTTTTGGGTTGACCAACGCCCCTGTTGTCTTCCAGGCCCTCGTCAATGACGTTCTCCGTGATGTCCTTAACCGCTCTGTCTTTGTTTATCTGGACGACATTCTGATTTCTTCCCGCTCTATGGAGGAGCACGTCCAGCATGTCCGCCGGGTCCTCCAACGCCTACTGGAGAACAAGCTGTTCGTCAAGGCGGAGAAGTGTGAGTTCCACGTCTCCTCCATCGGGTTCCTCGGCTACATCATCGAGGGTGGCAAGATCCGGGCGGACCCCAAGAAGATCAAGGCGGTGTCCGACTGGCCCCGTCCCACCAACGTCAAGCAGCTCTAACGCTTCCTGGGGTTTGCTAACTTCTACCGGCGTTTCATCAGGGACTACAGCCGGGTCGCTGCACCACTCACCCAACTCACCTCGCCTTCCGTGCCCTTCGTCTGGTCTGACAGAGTGGACTCCGCCTTCGCCGAACTGTGCCGGCGCTTCACCTCCGCGCCCATCCTCGTCCAGCCGGACGCGTCCCGCCAGTTCATGGTGGAGGTTGACGCCTCAAGTACCGGAGTAGGGGCCGTCCTCTTCCAACGCTCCGCTCTCGACCTGAGACTGCACCCCTGCGCCTTCTTCTCTCGCCGCCTGACCCCAGCGGAGGTCAACTACGATATTGGGAACCTGGAGCTCCTGGCAGTCAAACTGGCCCTGGAGGAATGGAGGCACTGGCTGGAGGGCTCAGAAATCCTCTTCCTGTTCTGGACTGACCATAAGAACCTTGCCTACATCCAGAAGGCCAAGCGCCTGAACTCCCGCCAGGCACGCTGGGCACTGTTCTTCACCAGGTTCAATTTCACCCTGACCTACAGGCCTGGCTCCAAGAATACCAAGCCAGACGCCCTCTCCCGGCAGTTTGTCCCCGAAAAGGGTCCCGTGCACCCTGACACTATCCACCCCTCCTCCTGCTTGGTGGCCGCCGCCACCTGGGAGATCCAGTCCGTCGTCCGGGAGGCCCAGCGCGTCCAGCCTGATCCATGTAACGGCCCACTTAACCGGCTTTTTGTCCCCGACCTTGTCCGCTCCCAGGTGCTCCAGTGGGTCCACGCCTCCCGGTTCGCCTGTCATCCTGGGATCAACCGTACCCTGTCCCTGCTGGGGCGGCACTTCTGGTGGGTCTCCATGAGGGAAGACACCCGCGCCTTCGTCCTTTCATGCACCGTCTGTGCTCGTGGGAAGGCTTCCCACCAACCGCCCGCCGGGCTCCTCCGTCCGCTCCCTGTTCCCGGTCGGCCCTGGTCGCACGTCGCTCTGGACTTCGTCACCGGTCTGCCTCCCTCACACTGTAACACAGTCATTCTCACTATCGTTGACCGTTTCTTGAAGGCCGTGCACTTTGTTGCTCTCCCCAAACTCCCCTCTGCTTCAGAAACCGCGGACCTGATGGTGCTCCACGTCTTCCTCCTCCACGGGATCCCGGTGGACATCGTCTCCGACAGGGGCCCGCAATCCATCTCCCAAGTCTGGAAGGCCTTCTGTCAGGCCCTGGGGGCCACGGTCAGTCTCTCCTCCGGATACCACCCGCAGACCAACCAGGACCTGGGGTCCGCCCTCCGCTGCGTGACGACCCGGGACCCCTCCGGCTGGAGTGTTTTCCTGCCATGGATTGAGTACGCCCACAACTCTCTGTCCTCCGCGGCCACAGGTCAGTCCCCCTTCGAGTCCTCTCTGGGCTACCAACCCCCGCTGTTCCCTGCACAGGAGGAGGAGATTGCTGTTCCATCGGTGCAGAACCACCTTCGCCGCTGCAGGAGGATATGGGAGGACACGAGGGTCGCGCTGCTCCGCTCCGCTGAGCAGAACCGTCGCTTCGCTGACCGCCACCGGACCCCGGCTCCCGACAATCAACCAAGTCAGATGGTTTGGCTCTCGTCCCGGGACCTGCCGCTCACCCCCCGTTTTGTTGGTTCCTATAAGATTTTGTCCATTATCAACCCCTCAGTCGTCAAACTCCAGCTCCCCTCAATCATGTGCATTCACCCCTCCTTCCATGTCTCCCAGTTGAAGCCGGTGGTCTCCAGTCCCCTGTCTCCTCCAGCTCCGGAGCCTCCCCATCCGCTGGTCATCGACGACCACCCGGCCTACATCGTCCGGCAGCTGCTGGCCGTGCGTCGTCGCGGCCGCGGTTTCCAATACCTCGTGGACTGGGAGGGCTACGGCCCGGAGGAGCGCAGCTGAGTCTCCCGCGGGTTGATCCTGGATCCTGACCTCGTCCGGGACTTCCATCGGTATAACCCGGACAAGCCTGGAGGGTCGCCAGGAGGTGCCCGTAGAGGGGGGGGTCCTGTCATGGTCAGGGCTCGGGCCTTCCTCTGCCCTCATCCTGCCGCGCCCATATATGGGCAGCTTCCTGCTGGAGCATTCGCACGCTGCCAGACGAGCATCAATCAGCGCGGCTGTGAGGGATTCCCTCATCAGGCAGCTCCTATATCACCTGACGGATCCTGTCGTCCCTCGTCGCAGTGTTAAACTGCCTACCTAGGTACGACCCTTCAGTCCGAAGACCTGCTAGAGCTAGACACTCTCACATTATTATTCCCTGTTCTAACCTTCCCTCTCTTGTGCCCAAGGACCTCCGTTCCAGCGAGCCCGTCTGGACCCCTGGAGCTTGACTACGGAGTTCCTGCTCTCACCCCCGACACAGCCGGTGTTTACGTTCTCCCGCACTGGACAAGGAGTGCACCTGCTTAAAGAACATTCTCCCATACTGCACAAGGAGTGCACCTGTACCAACCCCAAGAACATTCATCCCTGTCTGTTGTACATTTCTGAATGTGATTCCTGTCTGCTTGGGGAGAACAATTAAAGTACCCTAAACCGCTCAATTCTCTCTCCTCCTGTGTTTGCTATTGGGCTCCGCAAAAACCCCTCTCCTCACAGACGTATGAACCGTGTGGCGTTGTTAACCATCTGTAGTGTGGTAGTGAAAGGGTTAATCTTCGGTAGTGTGATAGTGAAAGGGTTAAGCTTCGGTAGTGTGGTAGTGAAATGGTTAACCTCCTGTAGTGCGGTAGTGAAAGGGTTAACCTTCGGTAGTGTGGTCGTGAAAGGCATTCAGTAGTGTGGTAGTGAAAGGGTTAACCTTATGTAGTGTGGTGGTGAAAGGGTTAACCTTCAGTAGTGTGGTACTGAAAGGGTTAGCCTTCTGTAGTGTGGTAGTGAAATGGTTAACCTCCTGTAGTGCGGTAGTGAAAGGGTTAACATGACAATACAAATCCATCTACATCTCTCTCACATTCACAATGCCTAATGTTTGCATGTAATTCCCGACTTAGAGAGATGAGTAAAAGTGCTTTTCATCCTATCTATTTTGACACGTATTTCATGGACAGAGAGTGGAACTCTAATTAACTATCATCATTAGTCATTTGCTTAAACTTCACAGAAAATAAGTAAATGCATTGAATGACATAATTTCTAGGTAAATGGGTGTTCAAACAAGTCTCTTCTCTCCTATCTGTTGTCCTCATGGGCACAGTAGCCTACTTCTAGGTTTGAAAACATTTATTATCCATAGCCTGAAAGGTACATAAAATCAGATGGCCGTTAATAGCTGCTACTGTTTTATCATAATAACTGAACAGAGCAGCATTAACAAATTAACATTGTGTGGCTCTGGATAAATTGAAATCACACAAGCTCCTGTTGTCTTTGTAGCCTGGCTGCCTTGAATTTAGAAATAAATGGGTGGAGAACAAAAACAAAGAGAAGGTTAAAATAAGGGGGCGACAGTGGCTCGGAAGGTAGAGCAGTCGTCTGGTAATCCGGAGGTTCCCGGTTTGATTCCCGCTCCTCCCGGGCAGCGTGTCGATGTGTCTTTGAGCAAGACACTTAACCCCTAATTGCTCCCGATGAGCAGGTTGGCTTCTTGCATGGTTGCCTCCGCCGTCGATGTGTGAGTGAGTGGGTAAAATGTGAGGAACAAATTGTAAAGCACTTTGGATAAAAGCTGCTATATAAATGCAGCCATTTATATATTCCCTTATCTGCCCTACTGACGTTATCTGCCCCTAGTGACCTTATCTGCCCCTAGTGACCTTATCTGCCCGTACTGACTGCATGGTCTAAGCGTCCGACTGGCTGGCGGGGCCGGGGTAGCTTGTCTCATCCATCTTGCATTCAGCACCCCCTCCCCAACCCAAGGTGACTCCCTCTCTCACACGCCTTCTCTTTCTTCTCTCCATCACAGTTTCTCACCCTCTCTCCATTCTCCCTCTCTCTCACCCGAACGAACTGTAGGGGTCGCTGTCCACAACGCCCAGGACCCACCCACGGCTTCCCTCCCCCTAACTCAGCCAAACGAGTTAGTATAGCGATCAGCCCAAGCCAAGGCAATGCTGACTCTCTGGGAGTCGAGACCACAGCCTCTTGCATTGGTGACGAGCACAATCTCCGCTACACCATCTGACCGCCCGAATAACCAAATAGTTGGTGTGTCTGATTACATTCACAAAGGCTAGGACAGATGACGGGTCAAAAAGAAAATCATTCTCAATTTGGCATCTGGCTCTCTTCCATGGAACTTACGCGCATCATGCTAGGCTAATTTGATTAGCTATGTCTGTCGTGCCCACTTGTTGCATTAAAAAGATGTTGTTGTTTTTTTTATTAGTCAGCCTTGTGACTCAAGGTTTTCCATGGAGGTAACACTACGTTGCAGCAAACTACTGAGACGACAGTGAGGCCTCAGGCCAAGCAGGCTCACAACACTCCCTCCTTTTGGCTGAAATTTAAAATAGCTTTTCAGTCAACACGATTCAGGACTATATTGGAGGCAATAACCTGCATATAAAGATGTATAACCACATTACAAAAGTTTCTTTTTTTAGGAAAGAGACGGAAAGTTGTTGACTCACCAACTAAGACAGTCGGCTGCAAATAGTGCAGTTTCAGAGATCAGCACAGGCCCAGGTAATAAACAACATTTATTTTTTCTGCTCCCATATTTGTTTTGCTCCCATATCCCCAATCATTATGCCAATTCCCTTCCTGGTCGTTGCGCTACCCCACTGTCAGTTTGGGGAGGGTGTAGAGACTGTAGACTACCACATGCCTCCTCTGATACATGTGTGTGAGTCATCAGCCGCTTCTTTTCACCTGATAGATAAGAGTTTCACTGGGAGAGTGTAACGTGTGGCCCAAATCCCCTCCCTGCTGAACCGGCCCTCCAGATACTCCCCTCTCCAAAGAGGGACAAGGCCAGGCTGCTGCCTCTTGCATTCTGATAATAATAATAACAACTGTATTTATATAGCACCTTTCATACATGGATTGCAGCTCAAAGTGCTTCATAGCAAATAGCATGAAATGAACATAGGCATAACATAAAGGTAGTGCAATGTAGAAAGTGCAGACATAAGAATAGGTATACAATAAGTACAATAAGTACAGTGTTCTGCTGTAAAGCACAACTGCTACAACCAATTAGCAAAAAATAAAAAGTAGATATATAACAAAGTAAAATAAAAATTAAATCTACTTCTCCATATTAGATCAGAGTAAAAGTAGTCTAGAAGGACTGTGCCTGGGAGTGGATCACCAAGAGGTGCAAATACAAAAGAAACTAACAACTCTAAATGAAATAAACTATAAATAAATAATGTGACATACATTATTAAAGTCACAAGGCTCGACTCATCCATATTGGATCAGGCAGGAGCTTAAGAATAGTGCCTGGGAGAAGAGGGAATAATTAAGCAATAGCTCACAACAGGCCATGGTATATAGTTATTATATCACAGCTAAGGGGCATTGTTCAGCCCCAACGCCCCTTAACTGTGATATAATAACCATTTACCACAGTCTGAAGTAAGCTATTGCTTTTATAAAATGGTCACCAAGTATGGCAATATGAAACTTGTAGACGTATTACAATTTCAACAGCTTTATTGCTAATTTAATTAAATTAAATACAAGCGAATAGGGAATAGGTCCTCCTCGCTGCCTACATGTAAATTTGTTACTGCAAGGTAGTTGCTGTGCAATGTGCAATAGCTAGCTTGTTTATTTTTAGCGTGACTTGCTCTATTGTTTTCAGTCACATTGACCCCAAAACATTCACACACTGTGGGAAAGAGAGATTCTTAGATTTCTAATTATATCAATAGTGTCTTTCCACTCCAAATATTAAGCAAGATATGGCTCATTATATAATGACTGTCACCAAACCATGATTTTGAGAAAAAGGCCACTTCGCCTGTTCGAATCCAGCTCACAGCTCCGGCGTTGTCACCAGCTTGGCTGGTCGTTCACACAAATACAATTGGCTGTATTAGAAGGTGGGAAAGCTGGCGGGGTGGGTCCGGGTCGTTGTAAACAGTGACTCCTACAGTTCGGTCGGGGCGCCTGCTCAGCGCGGATAGGATCTAAGGGGGGTAGTGTGATCCTTCCACACGTTACACCCTCTCAGTGAGAGTCCGCGCTGCCAGGTGAAAAGAAGCGGTTGATTGGCTAGACGTGTGTCGGAGGAAGCATGCGATAGCCTCCACTCTCCCAGACCGACTGTGGGAGGTAAGTGCGCAGCGACCAGGAAGGGGATTGGGAATTGGCATAACGACTAACATTGGGATGGGAGAAAATCTGAGGAAAAAGGAGGGGGAAAAAGATCAAAAAAATAAATAAAAATAACCATAAAACAAATTCATCTAGACATGTTTGCACAAACACATGCACACACACTATACTGTTCTCCCTTTGTCACTTGCACACATCAATCTCACATACATGTGCACACCCATATCCATGTGCGCGCCCACACCCACACACCAGCTCCTCATTGATTGTGGGCCAACCTCAACCGGTGCTGTCAAAAGGTATTCACTGATCAGTCGAATCTATTGCTCATCAGGGCTGCCCAGGCACGTTGGAACTTTAAATCGGTAGGGGGTGCGGCCTTTGAGATTTAATTTTTTTGCGCAGTGGACAAAAACAGAGTCGGGACACATTTCCTTTAGTCTAGCCTGTACCCCCCAGACATGTTGCTGGCCCCGTCAAAACAGTATCCTATCAGCCTCTCCATGGGCAGGTCGAGGCGTAAAAGAATGTCTTTTATACACAAAAAAAGGGTCTCGGCTGTTGTGTCTGGGGCATTGTAAAAACCCCAAAAGAAGTTCTGAGCTTCCAAGTTGTCATCTGCAAACAACAACAACAACAACAACAACAACAACAACAACAACAACAACATAATCCGAGGCAATGAAGTGTTCGCTGGAGATCTTCATTCCCTGTCCAACAGGCTGGTCGCGCCGCCTGAGTGCAGCCAGCCTGAGCCAACATGCCAACAACACTGTTTTATTTCACTGGTAGTTTGTGGAAATTAACACTATGATCGCCGGGGACGAGTTTACACGTCATTCCTAGCCATGCTCATTCTGCCGAAGATGCCGTAACTCGTCTTTGATGTCAATATTTCAAAAATCTGTCATCGAAATCATATTTCCTTTCCGGAGCCCTGAGACACACTGCTGTCTAGCGGTTCAAGAGCGCCATCTGGTGGCCGATCGGCAGATCGCCAACCGGAAATGAACCTTTGAACCGGAAGTGCTCATCCATATGTGGTCTGGGCACTCGCTATCGTTAGAGAGACTCCGTCTTGATACAGTGAACATCGATCGGTGCAAATAACTCGAAAAAACAACATGATTTGGACGTATATACTATTATACAACCTGGAAATGGATCGGGCATTTCTCCATCCCATAATAGAAAAAATTCTGTTCCACGCTCATCTGCCAGCGGCGCGAGGAAGCCACGGTGAGTTTCAACGTTATTTTCTAACGTCTTCTATACTAACTGATCTGATGAACATATGACCCACTCTGGATGAATCATCTAACGTTGCCCAAGAATTATAAACGATCCCCCGCCCATCCGGTCATCATCAGATGATACGTAGAAACTTCTAGAATCACGTCCAGTTGAATTTTTTTATCTCGCACAGATTGCTATCAAACTGTATTTCATCATCAATATAATGCATTTGGAGCTATAAATCAAGTTCTGGAGAAAGCTGCAGAAAACGATAAAAACATACTTATACTTTAGACCATATTTTAGTATGAATATGTGAATGAAAAAGTTTTACGTTGCTACACCCTGAACAATACATATAGGACATTGAATGGGCCATAATAATGGCAATTTAGCAATAGAATTTAAACAGTTATAGCCCTGCAAAGAAGGGGAACTTCTCCATAGACAAATAGAGCTGGCGAGGGATGGTAAATTATGAATTTAACCCATGGCGATTAAAGTGTTAACCAACTTTCCTTTCTCTTTCACACGGTAAAATTTGTTTGAACAGCCAGGAGCAATACAAAAAGAACCACCACGGTCCCGTTGTTTGGTAGGCAACATTTGACTGACCCGACAGTCCATGTTTACTATGCAGCTAACCCACAGTGTATACACCAAACCAACACTGTGACGTCAGCAACAAAATGGCGCCGCCCATGGCGAAAAAAGGGAAATTATATTAGATTTTTCAGACAAATAAGCAGGATTTCACATTTTATTATAGGACCCTGTCTTACACAAGGTACACAACAAACAAACTAGGATCACATTGTTCACTGCTTCATCTCCACTTTAAGTCGAGTTCATTCATACTACACTAGTACACGTATGATCAATCCAATAATTAACACATATATATATCTTGTCATTTTAAACAAGTTACCATTCATTCATTCATCCATTATGCATCACCGGCGGCGAAATTAAATGTTATAGTGCAAATGGAAGAAACAGACACACACACAGTGCTCCCAATAAGGTCTACTTTGTATTGAAGCCTGGGCAG
Source organism: Notolepis coatsorum (assembly GCF_963971535.1). Taxonomy (NCBI): domain Eukaryota; kingdom Metazoa; phylum Chordata; class Actinopteri; order Aulopiformes; family Paralepididae; genus Notolepis; species Notolepis coatsorum. Next base: position 166,683,966 of record NC_140168.1, read on the forward strand.
GTTATCAGTTACAGATAATACTTCAGATTTATTCATACATGGCACCGGGTGCTCTCACTGATAATGTAGGGGAAACTATTCCCACCATAGGCACCGCATGCTCAATACATTAATAACACCCCGCTTGTACTAGGGGAGACCCAGGCATAAAGTAGAGAAACATTGGGAATAATAAAATACCAAAAGAAAACCAAGCAAATGTGGGCCCACGTTACCAAAATAAAACCTACACTAAAGCCGGCTTAAATTGTTTGGGGTACCACTTAGACACTGGTTGTTAGCGTTCACTTGAATGGACGTTGATGTGGATACACGAGGTACCGTTCGTACTTAGCCAAGATGGCGGACCCACTCTTATCACCTCTCGTCCAGGTGACAAGATGGCGTCGGCGATCCCGCGAGCACAGCCAGCGGGCTGGGCGAACAGCATGGGCAGTGGTTAGCTGGAGGAGCGTGCTGTGATGGCGACCTCTGCTGGTGGGAGGAGGCGTCCTCTGTAACGTCTGGGGGACGTCCACTGCTGGCTGTTGCTTGCTGCTGTCGCGCGAACTGCTAATACTGTTGCTACCCTAAACACAGCTAAGCTTCGGGGTCTGCATGCACCCTCCTGCTATATCGGTTGTACTACTAACGTAACGTGGCTGACTATACCACCGGTCTTCAGCGCTGCGCGCCCGGTAGTCTACTGGAGTCAGACGGAGCGGTTAGCAGCATGCTAATACACCGCACACTTACTACTATAACCCGTTAACTATAGACGTTAGTCTCGTTAACTCTAGACGTTAGTCCTTCGTTCTGTATCGCTTACTCACACACTATCGCTGGTACTTCTAGGATAACCCGTCAACTAGCAAGTACTTCTCATCACCCGTTGCTCGTTCCAACGGGGCTCTCCTCATAACTTCTGCAACGGGGCTCTTCCAGAGCACACGCCTGCTGCGACTGCGACTGTTCACGGTCGAGTTCACTGCCGAAGAGAGCTTCCTGGTCCTCTCGCTCCCAGGTAACTCCCTCTTCCTCGTTGCTTCCCTCTCTCCTCCGCTCCACCTGCCACCACTGCCACTTCGACCCCTGCTGGCAACCGCCACTGATCCCACTCTATGACCACTCCAGATAGGGAAAAGGTGCTTCAATGTTATTGTTAGTGATCCATACTGAAGCCGGAGAAGAGTAGCACCTCACCTCGTTATTAGACTGGGCGAGCTATCCAAAGGAACACTGTTTATCACACGTTATACACACACAGGGAAAGCAACAGTTAGTTAGCACTGAATACTTAGTAGAATATTCAGGCTGCTACATTTAGTTGAAACGTGGTCCAGGAGGGCTTGATAAAGTGTATATGTCCACTGTCCCACAGTCCCAGACAGACTGTTGATGTATATCCACTGTCCAGACTGCATCCAGCTAGCCAAATAGCTTCTTGTTAGCCACCACAACACAAGTACTGTGATGATGAGCTGTGTCTTTGCCCATTTCCGCATCGAACAGCCTGCAAACTACCTGGCGTTCTATCGCCCTGCTCTAAAACAAACTCTAACCTTAACAAACTTTGAAAGAGTGCCTAAGCTTAACCGTCGAAAGAACTTGCCGTCACGCTCTAAGACAAACTCTAACCTTAACCAACTTCGAAGAGTAACTACCTAACCAGTGTAGAAACTGGCGTCGGCCAATCAGAGAGCGTCTCCGAGAAATGCGGCTAGAGCGTTTCCGAGAAATGCGGCTACGGAAAGTATAGACGCTGCTTGCTTAGATGATATAGATTGCTTGAAAACGCGCCCGGCTTCCATCATATTACATCACATTTCAACGCACAGTGCGTTACGTGCGTTGACCTATTTGATTGGCTGCAAGGATACAGCGATGAAACCAGTGCACGCCCTGCTGTGCGCGATATGTCTCGCCCTGGCCTGAGAGGTAGTTACTAGTCACTTCCTGTGAATGAAAAACTATTATTTATATTTGATATATTAACGTTATATTGTGCATTGGAAACACAAACATACTTAAAATGAGTAAATATTATTCATTTTAAACATGTTTAAAATGTTTCTTCTTCTTCTCACTTTTAACAGTGTAAAATTCACACATTTTACACTGTACATTGGAATACTGACAAAGCCTTACTTGGTAATTTACTGTACAACTGGGTTAGGACATTTGTAGGGGCCAGTTTCGAATTGCAGTCTCACGTAGGTGTTTTTTGAGAGTGTTTTTGAAAGTGGGTAGTGATTCACATTCCTTTACAGCTTTAGGTAGGGCATTCCACATTGATGTGGCATAATTGCGAAACGTGTTTAGTCCCTTGTTTGAGCCGAATCTGGGTTTTACATGATTTGTGGAGCTCCCTCTGGTGTTGTGATCGTGGTATTCACTGACCTTTGGGAAGTATTTTGACATGTACATGGGTACCTTGGTCGCGTAGTGTATCTTGTAGACCAGGCCCATTGCAAGTTGCTGTACTCTGTCGTCTACTCTAAGCCATCAGCCTGTTATTCACTTTACAATTGTATTTTCTTTATTTACACATATAAAAACAAGTATATAATACAATATAATCCACAAGAAATGTGAAGGAGAATTGCCTAAACACCCTCCTGCATGTGGCATTCTCCAAGAAGCAAAATTATAGACACATTACATCAATATAAACCACCCCATAAAGTATTGACATTGACATTGACAGCTATGCCCATAATACATAAAAGCAGCTCTACTAAAATTTCTGGCTTGTTTGGATTCTTACCGTGTAAGGTAACATTACATTGTAATTTTTCGTTTTTATTGTAACATAATGTTATGGATAGCATAGCTAAGTTAAGATAACATTAGCAGCAGCAATGTCAGCAGTCACCTTCCTTTCAGTTTCAAATATAAGATTCACAAACCTGAAACATCATCCGTTTCATCATTGGTGGTGATGTTGTTGTCTGCAGCAGTTTGTGGTGCCTGCTTGGATGAAAAAAACGTTCTAATATCCATCACGTCAGGTAGGTTTTCCTAATCGCGCCTCGAATTGAATAAACTCTTCTTCTTCAGGGCAGGGCAGGTTATGCAGTATGCAGGCTGCTTTCCAGCCGCTGCTGCCTCTCTGTTGGACTTCGGTACGGCACGTTACTCACAACATGTAATTATTTTTAATATTTTTTTAAGGTAAATCATTATCAGATTCGGGGCTTTTCAGAATAGATCCGGGGCTTGAGCCCAAGTAGCCAACCCCTAGCCCCGCCCCTGTGTTGGACATCCAGTTGTCTCTCTTTTGGAGCCAATTCTTCAACTCGGGATCAGACTCGGTGCGCACTCTGTAACGTTCCCAGGGCCGGGCCTTGCGGGTCCGGCTATATGAATAACGGTGAACATTTCCTCCCTCCTGACAATGGTCGCCTACCTGGTCCCCTACCTCCTAACATTGGTCTACTACCTCCTCTACCTTCCTCTTGTGGCCAGACGAGCCAGTTGGTTCAGACACTGTTAATACATGTCATCACTCACTTGCTTACTGTAATTAATGGAATGATTAATGGGATGTCACAGTGTATGTTGTTGTTGTTGAACTCCCCCACACTGGTGTAAATTGGTTTCCCTGTTCAAGTTCAAGTTTCTTTAATAGTTGTCATACAGAAGTACAGAATACTTTTGTACAAAATGCTTCTTACTGTTGCGCTCCAGAGACTGTGCATGACAAGATAAGTATGAATTAAAAACATAGTAAAAATTAGAAGTAAAAAAAAGAGGTCACAGTGTTCAGTTTAGACATATGTACAATGTTCGTAGACGTAGTTACCATACAATATACAATACTGTGCAGTGTACTAATATACAATACTATATAGTGCAAGGCATAAATGGACGAGGTGCAGTTTAGGTACAATTCACAGTAGGTGTACGAGTTGTAGTGCAAATCCTTTATCAATAAATATAAAGTGTAAGTGTGTTTGTGTGATCTAAAGTGTGGAGAGTGGGTGCTGCAGTGTGTTGTTTGTTTGAGTGAGTGTGTGCGTGTGGGTGTGTGTGCTGTGTGCATTTGATGGTTGTTGCATAGTGATTATTGTTCGTTTAGCGATTATTGTTCGTTTAGCAGCCTGATGGCCTGGGGATAGAAGCTCCTTCTGAGTCTTTCTGTGCTCGTCATAAGACTCCGGTATCGCTTGCCTGACGGCAGCAGTTCAAAGAGGCAGTTGTTCGGGTGGCTCGAGTCCTTAATAATTCTCTTAGCCTTCCCCTTGCACCGCTTGTTGTAAATGTTCTGGAGGGTGGGAAGCCCCCCTCTAATTGTGCGTTCGGCTGAACGTGTCACTCTTTGTAGTCTGCTACGGTCTTGTGCAGTGCTATTCCCAAACCAGGAGGTGATGTTGCCGGTCAGGATGCTCTCTATTGTACATGAGTAGAAGTTCCTAAGGATCTTCTGACTGACTTGGAACTTCCTTAGGCGCCTGAGGAAGTAGAGGCGTTGTCGTGCCTTCTTCACAACACTGTCAATGTGTGTGGTCCATGTCAAGTCCTCGGATATGTGGGCTCCGAGGTACTTGAAACTGTTCACTCTCTCAACTGGTGCCCCGTCGATGCTGAGGGGGCTGTAGTCCTTGACCCCCGACCTCCTGAAGTCCACAATCATCTCTTTTGTTTTGCTGACGTTCAGGGAGAGGCAGTTCTCCTGACACCACTGTGACAGGTTCTCTACCTCTTCCAGGTAGGCCCTTTCGTCGTTGGCAGAGATCAGGCCCACCACTACTGTGTCATCAGCAAATTTGATGATGGTGTTGTTGTTCCGCTGTGCTACGCAGTCATGTGTGTACAGGGAGTAGAGGAGGGGGCTCAGAACACAGCCCTGGGGGGCCCCTATGTTGAGCGTGATGGATGAGGAGGTGCAGTTGCCGGCTCTTACCACCTGGGGTCTGTGTAGTGTTGTTTGACGTATGTAAGGGATAATGTATAGCTACGAGGTCATTGTCGCAAAATAATTGACCGACACAGAGTTTAAAATACCGAGCCGCCTCGGCGAGGTGTTTTAAACGTCAGTGAAGGTCAATTATTTTGCGACAATGATCGAGTATAGCTATACATTATCCCGCTTATTACATGGCTAACTTACTAACAATATACCTAATTCATTTTACATCGACTCGCAACAGTAACACTGGTTCTGGCTCCGCTGAGTGCTCGTCACTGGGCTTGATTGCGAACAGCTGCGCACAGCGGTCATTATTGTGGGCTTGATTGCGAACAGCTGCGCACAGCGGTCATTATTGTCCCACAGCGGTCATTATTGTCTGATAACTGACCTCTGACGCGCGCTATTGACCAATCACAAGCAAGCATTTCGGCGAATGTGAAAACGCCATGTAATAATGATTATTATTGGTAGTGTGTTGTGTGCTGTGTCTCCCCCCAGCTGGGGGCAATTAGTAAGTAGGGTTGCTATTTATGTGTGGCTTGCCCTCACCTGGGTGTGGAGACATTCCTTCATGTTACCTGGTCCTGTGCTGTCGTTGTTCCTGTGCTGTATGTATCAAACATTCGTCCTATTATTGTTGCTCTGTCCAAAAGTAAGTGTATATTAGTTTCTCTTTTGTCATCTTTGATTTTGTGTGTTATGTTCGTTTTCTGGTTAGGTTTGGTTTATAGTAAGTGTCAGCACGGCTGTGCCTATTGTTGTACTCAATTCAGAGTAAACACTCTGAATTGTGATCATCGACTCTGCCTCATCTCCCTGCTTATTCCTCCTGCTGCCTTGGGTTCTACCACCACGTATCGTATCGTATCGTAACAGCACTCTTTCCATCATCAGCTGCCATAACACCCCATCCCTATTTGCATAACCCCTCAGTGGAAGCCCCTGGCGCCCGAGGAATCGTATGCAGCTGAACTGCAGTTCTAGCATTTTCCTCGCTGTCATTTGGTTTTTGCAATCGTTTCGGAAAGCAGTGCATTAATTGGCTTACTTTTCAGCGCTGAACATTTTTGACTCGCATCTGAATGAATGTGAGATTTCTCATAGTCCCGTAATTTCTCCATTGTTTCCTCCAATTGGAAAAGCCTGTCTCCTTTACAAAGGCGCTCTCGCTCTTGGACACCAACCTTCACAATCGCTGACCTACAGCAGTGGTGTCGTTATACCTGGGCTTCCGGGCAGGGGCGGACCTAGCACATTTGGCGCCCTATTTTATTTTTTTGTAATTTTTTATTTTATTTTTTTGTAATTTTTATTTTTTTTATGGCTTTTGCCTCTTCATAGTTCTCTGACGTTAGTCTTTCTTTCCTCAACGCTCAATTCTATAAACACTTGACCGATACCCATCAATGCACAGCGCATGTTCTGACTGTGAACACCTAAAGCTGAGGCTCAGACCGACCGACGGTTTTAGATTTTTGGCTCATTTTCCCTTATGTTAGAATTTTTTTTATGTAAAAATAATGGTTGCCTATATAGAGGGGGGCGCCAAAACTGCACTTTTTTTTTTTGGCACCCCCCTCTGGGTGGCGCTCTAGGCGACCGCCTATATCGCCTGTAGGAAGGTCCGCCCCTGCTTCCGGGGCTTTAGCCCCGGATGTTTTTCTCCTAGCCCCGGAGCTTAAAAAAAAATAATAATAAAAATGTACATTATTTTTTTTTAACTTTTTATTTTTTAGGATGTCAGCATCCCCATTGTCTGTGCTGAATGTTTGTTAGTGTTTGGTATTTTTTTTTGGTTTTTAGTACTTTTAAACATCCATTTTTAGTAAGTAGTTTTCATTTGATCCTATAATTTTTTCATTCACCGATTTGTGGACTTTTTTCTTTAGTGTCCTGAAAGGCGCCTTATAAATCAAATGCATTATTATTATTATTATTATTATTATTATTATTATTATTATTATTATTATTATTATTATTATTATTATTATTATTATTATTATTATTATTATTATTATTATTATAATTATTATTATTATCATCATCATCATCATCATCATCATCATCATCATCATCATCATCATCATCATCATCATCATCATCATCATCATCATCATTATTATTATTATTATTATTATTATTATTATTATTATTATTATTATTATTATTATTATTATTATTATTATTATTATTATTATTATTATTATTATTATTATTATTATTATTATTATTGTTATTGTTATTATTATTATCATCCAGGAGGGAAAAGACACTTTGGATAGTAGGGACTGCATCTCTGCCTGTCCTGACCAGGAAACACTTTGCAACTGTGATCTCCTCTGGCAATAGTTGGATATTGTAATGTGTGGCGAGGGGTTGCAGCAATTCCACTGAGAGAAACTGGTCTGAGGCTGGATAACATGCCTGTATGCCTCTCATAAGTTGTTATCCAACTCATGAGAACCTGCTCTCAAGCTCTTGCAGCATTCTGTCGACGACTGGATAGAACAGTCTCTGTCTCAGCTGATCTCCTGAGCTGAGGTTTGAGCTTGTGCCACAAGATAACTCAACTACATACTCGTCCATCCTTCTCTGCTTCCTCCTTTGGCTGGTAGTATGTTCCTCAATCCAAAGGCCATTACATATGGCCTTTGTCCTGTCATACATGTCCACTGCCATCTCTGAGGTGCGATAACCTTTGAGTGTGTCCTGCACTGTGCTTTTAAATAGTACAGATAGGTATTGAAGATGTGCACTTTAACGCAGCAGCACCTGGAGCCATCCCAGTGTCCACTGACAAAGACATCGGATCAAAGGCAGGAAAAACCCAAAAATCGAATCTTTTTTTTATGAGAAGACTGAAACATAATGTATATAATGAAACACACAATACATTTTTTTTCGATTGCTTAAGCGTGATTTTGAAAACCGGGGCCGGTGTTTCAAAACGCACAATTAGCACAACTGTTCATCAGTCTACTGCTGTAGACTGATGAAAATATAATTTATGTATGCAGACTGATACAAAAAAACATTTTCTCTCCATATACCCAAATCAATGATGCAGACTGATGAAAATATACATTTTCTCTCCATATAACCAAATCAGTCAACATTTCAACATGGAGAATCACAACAAAACATGTCCCAGTTTTCATGCTACTATGTGCATAACACTGTAAGCTCAGCAAATATCAGACAAACATAAAATACTGTATCCAGTACAGGTTAAAATTACAGTAAAACAAAAACAATTTAAACAAAATTTAAATAGAGTACAGAAAATACTAGACATTATCTCTTTGCCTAGCTGGATCTGGCAAGAGATTTTTTTGTTGTGATTCTCCATGTTGACATGTTGACTGATTTGGGAAAATGGTAGAAAATGTATATTTTCATCAGTCTGCATCATTGGTTGTCTTGTCTAGTGTTTGGTGAATGTATTGTATATTTTCACGTTCTCTGAGTACAGTACTTCACTCTCCTTCCATTTTGGTTGAAGACAGGTGAACTCACCTGCTGCATTTTTATAGTGCTTAAACCTGATTGGTGTATCTACAATTAAGCAATGGTGTGTTTGTGAATCTGATGGCTGTGTTTAGCCAATTGGCTCATATGTGTTGTAATTTGACATTCTGTGTCTAATGTAATGCAAGTGTGTTTAGTGTTATGCAAATCACTGTGTGTATTGTTTTGCAAAAAGTGTGAGGCTGACATTGTGCTTATAGGGGTGCAAATCTGGGCCTATGTTTTGCTCCTTGAGTGTAAGGTTTTGATAATTGTGTAATACTTTTGATTTGAGTGTTTATGCAATTGAAGAAAACTGTAAAGACTAGAGATTAACTGTTTATTTCTTTTGTACATATATGCTGTGCATATGTTTGTTTGTTTATTTGCTTTATGTGTATGATTCTTAACTGTGTTTTAATTTTGCTATTGGTGTATATGTGTGTATGTATGTACAGTATATGTATATATATATATATGTATATATATGTGTATATATGTATATTTGTAGTACTCCTGTTGGGGCCTCTTGGACCAGATCAATGTTTTATCTGGCTAAATAAAGGTTAAATAAATAAATAAGAAACTGATGATTTGGTCCTGTTAACTTTGAATTTTCTATGGGGACTGCCCAGATCCCTCTCATGGACATGGACCTCACTTTGAGAACCTCTAATGATTCTAGTTCTTCAATATTCATCTCTAATTACTCTAAAATTGCGTATTTCTGAAGCCCCCAATGTTTTCTAACCCTAAAAACGCCCCTGACCTACACACACCGCACACAATGCTGTCACGTTCAGCAATGTACTCTAGCCACTGCCACTCTTTGAACCAGGCCGCCTTACAGGAGCGAGTGAAGCTCTCCCCAGGGTATTTTCGGGCAGGAAATACATAATTATCAAGTGGTCTGAATGACGCATCATGATCTGCATTGATTTTAGTAGCACTAGCCTCACTAGATTGAAGAGGAGGAGAGGAAGGAATCGTAATAGTGGTGGCTAGCTGCTGCTGCTGTTGGTCTACTAGCAGTAGCACTGCTGGCACAGAGCGGGGGGGAACAGACTCAGTTAACTCTTCAATACCTGATGCTGAGGCTGAACCTCAGTCGTTTCTGTCTCTCTCTGACGTTTATCAGATTTAGTGGGACTGTCACTGGGACCGGCGGGACGTTTAGAAAATAAACAATTAGTTGTTTCACCTGTCAATCTGTCTGTGACAGTCTGCCATCACTCGAAAATCTACTCTGCTGAAATCTTGTCGGTTTTACACGTATGATTGTGTACAGTAGTGTAATGAATGAATGAAAACTTTATTTAACAGATTGGAGAATGGCTACAATACAGTACGGCTCAATACACACAATATTAAAATGGTGTGCTTTGAGCAGGATAAACTTATAATATACAGTATTACAGCTACAGTTATACAGTTACAGTATATAATATACAAATATATAAATACCGTCATAAAATAAAATAAATATTTTATAAAAATATATATAAAAAATATATATATATATTTTTTTATTCTGCCGCACCCCCCGCACCCCCCCCCCCTTCCAACGTGCCTGGGGCTGCCCCTCTCATAATATTGGTGTTCAACATTCTTCCTATTTATTGTTCACGTGAATCCATTGATCGTATTGATTAGGCTAAATAAAGTAGAGGACGAGTTGCGTGGAAGACAGTTGGTGTCTGTGTGTGTGTGTGTGTGTGTGTGTAGGTGTCAAGTCAAGTCAAGAGTTTTATTTGTCATGGCATACAAGTATACAATGAAATGCGGGGGGTCTTGCCCGCAACGATTGTGCATAATACAATAATAATATATAATAATATAATAAGAATCCAATAGAATGACATTGTGCAATAATACAAGTAATCAAAGTAGGGCATATCGGGTGTGTGTGTGTGTGTGCATGCGTACATGCGTGTGTGTGTGTGTACTGTATGTGTTTCCTGACATTAACATTATTGGCTGAACAAGACAAATAAGAAAGATAACCGTGCACGTCACATATAGCAGGTGCTAACTTAGCTTGAGAAGCTCTTAATAAATAGTTGGAGCTGTTCAGAGTGCAATCAAGCCAAGCTGTCAATGACCCAACGTTAACTGGTCAGACTTGCTAGCTAATGCTAATTTAACAAATCAGCTAACTGTATGTCGTGTACAGAGCCATGGTCGAATGGAACTCTCTGCCACGTGCAGAGCCATGAGTAAATGGAACTCTCTGCTGTGTACTGTGTGGGTTTGTGTACTGTGTGGGTTTGGGTTGAGTACTGTGTTATATAAATTGCAAATTACTTTGTGTATGCAATCGTCGGGTGTGTTATGCAAAACTAGCCCAATTTTTTTCCAATGCATATGTGGTTTTTAGAACAATTAATCACTGAGGACATGTGCTTACGATCTTCTCCAGAGTCAGAGAAGAAGATACTATACCAATTTCCTCTCTGTGCATTCAGTAGAAAGCTATCCAACTGAAAGCTAGCCTAAATAGCTCTACATTCTGACAGCCATCACTGATATAGTGTTTGGTCATTAACATGGGTCTCCCAGTCCCTCCACTCTGCAGTAAACAGATACAAAAAATCTGGTATTCCATTCCACTTTATCCCATCAGGAGAGAGAACCCTACATATTTTTACTTATTTCAAGTAATCTTGCCAAGCCAGATTTGCCTACTGCACAGGAAGATTATTTTACGTGTCCTCTTAACAGGTGGGGTAACGTTGTCGGGCAGACGTGCCCATGCACGGAATGCACGCATAACACGGCACTTTGTGAGCGTCTAGCGCAGGGGTCGGGAACCTATGGCTCGCGAGCCATATATGGCTCTTCTGGTGACAGCATATGGCTCCCAGAATTTTTTTAGTAAAAAATAATTTTTTTTTTTTTTTTTTTTTTTTTTTAATACTTGTGATATTTCGTAATAATACTGTCATTTAAAAGTAAACAGAAATTAGTTTTGAAGATACAGCTAATAGTATCTGTAGCTGAAGATATAGCGAGCAGAGCTGGCGAGGGAACACAAGTGGACAGAAATAAAAAATCTTCAACCTGAAGACCAGCTGATTCTTAAAACTTGGAACAAGCTTCCTGTGACATACCACACAATGCAGCGTGAGTATTGCCGTATTGACCATGTTTGGCTCTACATATGCATGTGGGCAGTCATTCTCGCATATGAGGAACATTAAGACCAACCTACGCTCACGTTTAACTGATGGAAGCCTCAACGCCTGCATGAAGCTCAACCTCACCACGTATGAACCAGATTACAAGGCCATCAGCAAAACCATGCAGCACCAGAAGTCGCATTAAAAGTAAGACATATTTAATTTATTATATGTTAAAAATACTATATGGCTCTCAATGAAATATATTTAGAAATATTTGGCTTTTATGGCTCTCCCAGTCAAAAAGGTTCCTGACCCCTGGTCTAGCGGCTCGGGCTGCATTTTTCACCAACATATAATATACCGTTCGAAAGATCTATTTGTTGCCGTTCGAATGCCACCTCACTCGACCAATTCCGTGCCTCGGTTCTAGAGTTACATGACGATATGTCAGGCGAGCAACAAGGCACTCTGGTGACAAGTTCTGCACACATAACAAGCCAGTCAATGTCATGCCTCCAAGAGGAGTTAACCATAAAAAAAAAAACGGCCCAAAAAGTCCCTCCCTTTCTAAGTCCAGAACTCACAACGGTCCTCGTAAGTATAGTGATACAGGTACACACACATACACACACACACACGTCCATTCACGCCTGCGGTATTCTCTGGTGTCTTGACAGTGCTTTCCTGTGGCCAATCCCAATGGAATTACCGTGACGGAACAGTGAATGTTTTTTGAGACACAGGGGTCAAACACGTCAATACCTCCAACACACAGGACGGACGCATGAGGTGACAAGAAGATAATCCACACGTATCCGACCCCATCAGATGCTGTCTGCCGACATCCCCCCCCACCCCTAAACCCCCCCCCCACCCCCCAGCCCTCCACCCCCCAAAACAATAGAAAACATCTCTGGAATGATGATAAGGTTGCGTTTTCTTTTGCTCAACTCCCGTGAGATGAAAATAATAATGACTTTCCTGTCAAATAAATCCGCACTCTCTCTCTCTCTCTCTCTCTCTCTCTCTCTCTCTCTCTCTCTCTCTCTCTCCTCTCTCTCTCTCTCTCTCTCTCTCTCTCTCTCTCTCTCTCTCTCTCTCTCTCTCTCTCTCTCGTAATTTTGTATATAATTGAATCCAATACCCTGGAGGTATAAAATTGCCTAAAAAAATGAAAGTCAGGAGAAGCAAACATCATGGAGAAAGTAAAAATTGTCTCACTGTCTAGTTATAAGGGGAGGGTGGGGGGGCTGGGCTAATAGAAGATACACACAGTGTCAGCGCCGATGATGCACACAATTGATTGACACTGGCAAAAAATGAAATAATTGGCTTAAAAATAACACAAGCAATTAAGGCGAGACGCGCAGGCGAGAGTGGATATATACAGTAACACACAAACACACACACACAAACACACACACAGTTGCAAGAGAAGGACTAGAGAAAGTGGCCGTTAGCATTTGCTTGTTGTAGCTTTCATTAAATGGGATGGAAGTGTGTGAGGCTTTTGTTTGAATAGCGGCTTATCGAGATCCCCAATTACTCCTGGCTATTGGCTAGCAACACAAGTGTGAATCTGAAACAAGAACGGCCTTGAAGTTCAACCCTTTTTTCTTCAAATCAAGGTGCGTTTGATGATGCAAGAGTTAAACATATATTTGCCCTTTAATGTGTATGTGTGTGTGTTTGTGTACAGTATGTGTGTATATGTGTGTGTGTGGGGGGGTGGGGGTTGATTGTTAGATTAGATTGAAATTAACTTTAAAGATCCCCTCGACACGTGTTTTTAATATTAATGAATTTAGTTGCCAATTTGCATATTGATAGATCTTTGCATTCTCAATGAAGGTAAGGTGTTTAATAGTGTTTTTTGTTAGACTAGATTTAAATTAACTTTAAATATCCGCTCCACACGTGTTTTTAACAACTTTAAAATGTTGTTTGAATAACAATTAGTTTGGTATGGTCTTGAAAATGCATCAAACAGCATCATCCCTACACCCCCCTCGTGTCTTCCCCCAAGCCTGTTCAATTTCAACCTAAACGGTTCGCCAAAAATATGTTTCACCCAAACGCAACACTTCTTAGCTTACACCATCTTGTTATAACTAAGAGTTTAGCTGAAAAAAACTTGTTTTTGTGCATAAACTCACTAGACATCATACATACATACATCACTAGATGTATCAACATATAATATCAGTTTCACATTCGTATTTCAAGTTAGCGGTTAGCATTTACTGGATGACAGTGTGGTCAGCTGTAGCGACAATAGCGACATTAGAAAGCTATCTCGCTGCAAGTTGGCCTACCTTAGCACAAATGAATGGAAGTGGATACAGCTAGTCTAGCTGTTGGCCAAAAACACTCTCCCAGAGTTTTAAGCTAGGCTTTAAGTAACTTCCATTAATCTGTGCTAAATTAGACTAGCTTGCAGTCGGATAGCTATCTACTGAACGCACTGAGAGGAAAGTGATATCTATCTTCTTGTCTGACTCTGGAGAAGATGGTAAGTGCATTTCCCATATTGTTGGCATGTTCCTACGGGTGTGATTGTACCCCTCTAATAATAATAAATAATACATTTATATATTTAATGTATATACCACACTTTAAAACAATATCTCAGGTGCTTCACAGCTAAAGAGAAAATACAAGGTTAATCTAAAAAGCTCTAGAACCTGGTAACATCTCCAGTGATAGTGAGATCAAGGGTGTGTCCTTTTACATGCTGAATAAGTGGAAGGCCTGACTCTAACTTCACCTCCAAAACATCCAATTAGGGTATCCACACCCAGAGATAAACAAAGGTGTACACTGACAAACACGGCTCTTTATCACCGATCTAAATTCACTTCACTATCAAAAAGAGCATCCATACTTTCTGTACGACTGTTACAGCCACAGCCAGGGCTTTTCTCTCCCCTGTCTGTCAGCAGGTTCCCAGGTCCATACATGGTCCCCTTCCTGTTCCCGTTTCACCATCAACCTACTCACCTGTGCCATACGACACACCTGCCGGCTATCACCCCATCACCGAACCTGGATAAAAGGCCTGCACTCCTGCCACTCCTTGTCCAAGTGTTGTTTACACCTCCCGTGGTAGGACTCTCTTCAAGACCTCAGCATTCATGGAATTATGTTTTGTGTGCTCAGTGACTTTGCTCTATATTAACCCTTGTTCTCTGATGTCCCCCTGGGCCCAGTTGTTCAAAAGTAATCCGATCGGATTTCGGATAACAGATTTGATAAAATCTTGAAAATGGGTTGTTCAAAAGAAAAAAAGGATTCTGAAATCGGATTGGATTACTTAATCAGATCTTGGTTTTGATCCGGATCAAACCTTCAGTATGCGTTGTTCAAAAACTTTTAGTAGGATTGGGATCACTTTCATGAAAAAAATCAGGATTAAACTGATCCCAGTAGAACGGTGGATTCAGGGTGGATTTCAGTCACAAAATGTAATGAAACTTAAAAATGTGTATCCAATATTTGGATTATACAGTATATACATTTATTCATAAGATTTTCACTTAATTTGTTCATCTGCTACAGTGATCAAATATATAAAGTAGACATTATGCTACGTATTCAGCCTTTCAGTACAGCAAATTCAAAAGATTTCGGCCTCATAAAATAATCCCCCAAACAGCGTGAATGAAGATGGCGCCGCTATGCCCGGTCGCCTGTCTGTTCGCTCCGTCGAGATTGTGCTTACTTTTGTTAATATTTATAGTTTTAAGAGTTTTGTCTGTACCAACAGTAGGTGCATTTAATGTGTATGACCGTCAGTCACTTATAGACATCGGATTACGGGAAACTTACCGATTGGATTACTCCCTGAATCAGCTTTCCGAACCGCAGCAATGGCCTTTGGAGATTCTCAGAACAATGGGACCAGATCCCGACCCCAGGAACAAAGGAATCACCAGGCGGCGAGGGAAGAGAGCTGGGATCCGTAACAGGCTGAGATCCAGACGACACCGAACGCCACTACCCAGTATATTGCTAGCCAATGTACAATCAATTGACAATAAACTGGATGACATCCGAGCAAGGATTCAATACCAAAGAGACGTTAGAGACTGTAACGTTCTCTGCTTCACCGAGACGTGGTTGACGCCGGACGTCCCAGACCACGCCATACAACCGGCCGACCACTTCTTCATCCACCGCAAGGACAGATCAGCATTGTCCGGCAAACAACGTGGAGGAGGTATTGCCTTCATGTTTAACAACAATTGGAGCGATCCAGCTAACGTGAAGGAATTATCGAACCACTGCTGCTCAGACCTGGAATATATAACCATCAAGTGTCGTCCTTTCTTCCTCCTGAGGGAGTTAACGGCGATCATCCTTGTAGGAGTGTATATTCCACCGCAAGCCAACAATAGTGCCGCGCTCTCCAGGCTCCACGACGAGGTAAACAAACTCCAGGCAGCGAACGTTAACGCCGCCATCATAGTGGTAGGTGATTTCAATAGCGCCAATCTGAGAAAGGTATTACCTGACTTCTATCAGCATGTGACTTGTAACACCAGAGGCGGTAACATCCTAGATCACTGTTACACGCAATTCAAGGGTGGATACAAGGCTCATTCTGCTAGTGGCTTTGGTAAGTCAGATCACGCGTCCATTTTCCTTTCACCAAAGTACAAACAGAGAATCAAAAGCACTCCCGTAGTCTCGCGAGAGGTGCAGAAATGGGATTTGACGTCAGAGGAGACACTCCAGGCTGCGTTTGACTGCACAGACTGGAGCGTGTTCCGCGACACAGATAACATTCATGTCTACACGGAGACAGTGCTGGACTATGTTCGTACTTTGGTGGAAGAAACAATCCCCACTACCATAACGAGAGTTTACCCAAATCAAAAACCCTGGGTAGCCAAATCCGTCCGTGAAGCTCTGAGAGCGCGCACCAAAGCATACAACGACGGCCTAGTGGCAGGCAACATGAATGACCACAAGGTGGCGCGATACAACGTAAGGAGGACAGTGACAGAGGCCAAACGGCGCTACAAGGATAAAATTGAACTCCAGTTTGAACAGGCTGACTCTAGAGCTATGTGGCAGGGGCTCAAAACGATGACAGACTACAAAGGCGCCTCCCACAAACTGAACAGTGACATCTCCTTAGCAAATGACCTTAATACCTTCTATGCGAGGTTTGATGCTGGTAATAACAACACCAGCCCACAAGCCACGGCAATGGGGGGGGGGGGGGGGGGGGGGGGGGGTCTGCTGCTGATGGAGACTCAGTGTTCAGGGTAACAGAGCATGAGGTGAGGCGGACCTTTAAAAAAGTGAATATCAGGAAGGCAGCAGGTCCGGACGGCATCCCCGGCCGCGTCCTAAAAGTCTGTGCCGACCAACTGGCCCCGGTATTCACTGACATATTTAACCTGTCCTTAGAACAGGCTGTCATCCCCACCTGCCTGAAGAAGTCCACTATTATCCCTGTACCCAAAAAATCCAAGCCTGCTTGCCTCAACGACTACCGCCCTGTAGCTCTCACCTCCATAGCCATGAAGTGCTTTGAGAAGCTAGTAAAGGGCTACATCTGCTCCTCCCTCCCCATCAACATGGATCCCCTGCAATTTGCATACCGCCCCAACAGGTCCACGAAGGACGCCATAGCCCATGTGCTGCACACAGCAGCATCACACCTGGACAAGAGGCAGGGGAACTATGTGAGAATGCTATTCATCGACTACAGCTCGGCATTCAATACCATAGTCCCCTCCATACTCATAGCCAAGCTCAGGGACCTGGGCTTGAACTATGACCTCTGCCAGTGGGTCTTGGACTTCCTGACTGGCAGACCCCAGGTGGTGAGAGCAGGCAACTGCACCTCCTCATCCATCACCCTCAACATAGGGGCCCCCCAGGGCTGTGTTCTGAGTCCCCTCCTCTACTCCCTGTACACACACGACTGTGTGGCTCAGCGGAGTAGCAATACAATCATCAAATTTGCTGACGACACAGTGGTGGTGGGCCTGATCTCTGCCAACGACGAGAGGGCCTACCTGGAAGAGGTCAAGGTCCTGGCGGGATGGTGCCAGGAAAACAGCCTCTCCCTGAACGTCAGCAAAACAAAGGAGATGATTGTGGACTTCAGGAGGTTGGGGGTCAAGGACTACAGCCCCCTCAGCATCGACGGGGCACCGGTTGAGAGAGTCAACAGCTTTAAGTACCTCGGAGCCTACATATCCGAGGACTTGACATGGACCACACACATTGACAGTGTTGTGAAGAAGGCACGACAACGCCTCTACTTCCTCAGGCGCCTAAGGAAGTTCCAAGTCAGTCAGAAGATCCTTAAGAACTTCTACTCATGTACAATAGAGTGCATCTTGACTGGCAACATCACCTCCTGGTTTGGGAATAGCACTGCACAAGACCGAAGCAGACTACAAAGAGTGACACGTTCAGCCGAAAGCACAATTGGAGGGGGGCTCCCCACCCTCCAGAACATTTACAACAAGCGTTGCAAGGGCAAGGCTAAGAGAATCATTAAAGACTCCAGTCACCCGAACAACTGCCTCTTTGAACTGCTGCGGTCAGGCAAGCGATACCGGAGTCTCAAGGCGAGCACAGAAAGACTCAGAAGAAGCTTCTATCCCCAGGCCATCAGGCTGCTAAACGAACAATGAACACTACACAACAACAACCACCAAACGCACATAGCACACACATCCACACGCACACACTCACTTTAAACAAACACACTGTAGCACCCACTCCACACACTTTATAGCACACACCCACTTTAAACAAACACACTGTAGCACCCACTCCCCACACTTTATATTTATTGATGAAGGATTGCACTACAACTCGTACACCTTACTGTAAATTGTACCTAAATTGTACCTCATCCCATTTCTGCTTTGCACTATATAGTACTGTACATTAGTACACTGCATAGTATTGTATATTATATGGTAACTCAGTTACGTCTATTCTGCATCGAACATTGTACATATGTCTATACTGAACACTGTGACCTCATCACAAAAATAAACTGGATTACGTGATCCTGGATAGCAAAACAGGATTTCCAAATCCGGATCAGTTTTAGCCGGATTAAACATTTGAAGACCTCACCTCTCCGGCCTACACCTCAACCACGGACCCTCACCAGCCTGCACCGTGGTGTAGTGGTTAACACTGTAGCCTCACAGCAAGAAGGTCCAGGGTTCGATTCCCGCTTGGGGGCCAGGTTTCCATGATGCCAGTTACCCAGGTGGGGTATCTCCCAGGCCTTTCTGTGTGGAGTTTGCATGTTCTCCCCGTGCTCGCAAGGGTTTCCCCCCCGATAAGATAAACCCAATGGAAAAACATGCACAACAATAGATCGCTAACGCTGTGGCGTCCTTGACGAAGACGGACAGGAGCACTTGGATTGGTCCCCTGGCGCAGCTCACGTTGACGCCTGTCTGCTCCCGGCTGCCCTTGGGGGAGAAGGACGACGGGATGGGTTAATCGCATATACGAATTGCATGCATGCATTGCATGTGTGCCGATTGATGACCTCTGAGCAGGTCCTAAATTATTATTATTATACCCTCATGGACCTCACTACACACACCATCGGCCTGTCACTCCTCCACTCCTTGTTCCCTGTCTCTAAGCTCCTCTCACGACCCTCCCCCATACTTCAATTAAACATTCTAAACCGCTCTATTCTCCTGTGCCTGTGTTCTGCTCCTGGGTTCTATAAAAACACCTCACCCTAACACCGACATAGCAATCATAACAAGTCTTGTGATGGTTTTGGCTTTATTTTGCCTTTCTGTGAGGGACAGCTGTCTATTTCGTCTTTCTGTGAGGGACAGCTGTCAATCACTGGCATCTGTGGTTAATTGCCTCATGGTAGGGCACAGGCACGTTGGAACTTTAAACCGGCAGGGGGTGCTGCCTTTCTGAGATATTTTTTTTCCAGAACGCCGTGAGAGGAACGTTCGTTGTTTAGAATGGCTTTGAAATAAGTTATTTCTAATGACCCTTTAACTGAAAATGACGTGAGGCAAACGAGAACATAATAATTTTTTTATTTTGACTTTTCAAGTCTGAAGAAATAAAAACAAACAAACCTCACTTGAACTTCTGAATAACTCACTTGGCTTGGCTCCATCTCCAAGTCTGTATGACAAATTTCTATATGGGTTAACTTCAATGTTAGATTGAATGCATCTCCTACAACGACTCTGTCGCGGCAAAATTAAGACGTTACACAGCTGATACCAATTGTATTATAAATGCACGGCTAAATAAATAGTTTTTTTTTTCAGTCCGCGACCCGATGGTTGGGGTCCTCTGCTCCGTTATGCACAAGTTTATAGACTTTCGGAGTGCGTATATTATTCAATGAGACTGCCAGCCAGCTCTTGCTCGACGGAGAAATACAATTTCAATTGTGACGAGAGAAGATCATCTCCCGATTCAGATACAATTGAACACAAACGGTTCCAAAGATATTAATGTTTTGCGGCAAATTTTCACCCTGCAATGGATTTTGGTGCGTCTATAAACTATGAATAAAAAATGGGGGACCCTGCCCTCTGAGCAATTTTACGTTGAATAGACGTTTAAAAGACGTCTAAATGGCCCATAGACGTCTAGGCTAAAGTCGGTCTAGAATGGGGTGAAAAGTGAAAGTTTGGTAGACGTCTATTCCAGACGTGTTTTCAACGTCTAAGCTTAGACGTCTTTTGAACGTCTATGTTTAGACGTTGTTTCAACGTCATGACATAGACGTCTAAAATCAGTCTAGAATGGGGTGAAATGTGAAAGTTTGGTAGACGTCTATTCCAGACGTGTTTTTAACGTCTAAGCTTAGACGTTTTTTGAACGTCTATGTTTAGACGTTGTTTCAACGTCATAACATAGACGTCTAAAATCAGTCTAGAATGGGGTGAAAAGTGAAAGTTTGGTAGACGTCTATTCCAGACGTGTTTTTAACGTCTAAGCTTAGACGTGTTTTGAACGTCTATGTTTAGACGTTGTTTCAACGTCATGACATAGACGTCTAAAATCAGTCTAGAATGGGGTGAAAAGTGAAAGTTTGGTAGACGTCTATTCCAGACGTGTTTTTAACGTCTAAGCTTAGACGTGTTTTGAACGTCTATGTTTAGACGTTGTTTCAACGTCATGACATAGACGTCTAAAATCAGTCTAGAATGGGGTGAAAAGTGAAAGTTTGGTAGACGTCTATTCCAGACGTGTTTTTAACGTCTAAGCTTAGACGTTTTTTGAACGTCTATGTTTAGACGTTGTTTCAACGTCATGACATAGACGTCTAAAATCAGTCTAGAATGGGGTGAAAAGTGAAAGTTTGGTAGACGTCTATTCCAGACGTGTTTTTAACGTCTAAGCTTAGACGTGTTTTGAACGTCTAAGCCTAGACGTTGTTTCAACGTCATGACATAGACGTCTACCAAACTTTACATTAAAGCACGAGCGTTGAAAATGCATTGTTTAAACATTAACACATCAATAACATGGAATAGTCAAAAGTTAGCCGTTTTTATAATTTCTTTTTATTTTAAAATACTAAAGGCTGGCCCAACACACACATACATAGCAACTGAACATTTTGAAGATTAAAGATAGAGCTGATAGCGGATCTATTTGAGCTAAGGGGCGGCGCAGAGAGGGTTGCATCCTCCCAGTCTTCGGCACTTCGAGACAGCCGGAGAGGCGCAGAGGGGGTCGCATCCTCCCGGTCTTCAGCACGGGACGTCCAACACTCCTGGACAGCCACTGACAGGGAGACAGGGAGACGGGACAGGCGTTAATACAACTCACGTGATTGTGATGGGCGGACATAGCAATAGATACAAGTGGTAAGCATTAGTAGGTTACAGCAGTAGGGATGACCCCCGGAAATATTGTGTCTATTACTAGGCTTGCTTAAATTGTGAAGAAATGAGAATATGAATTAAGATTTCTCTTTGCATCTTTGACAGTGAATAACACCATGCTAATAATGACCAAACATTAAAAACTGCCACTGATCTCGTTCAGTACCTTCTTGAGATCATGTGTACAAAAAAGTCTAAGGAAATTAATAAAGGGAATATGATTAAACCGAAGGTTCTGTAGATACAGTACTGAATTCTCCCATCCGGACCAATGCCATTAGAAATATTATAGAATAGGAGGCGTATAAATTACCTTATTATAGCCAATTCGCACATTTATATATATATATTTACATATATTAGCTACATAAATATACTGTAACAGGTTAAGCCTTTGAACATTAAGGCAACTTAAAGGAACACTCCCAACATTTTGGGAAATTAGCTTATTAAACATCTTCCCTGGAGTTAGACATGCATGCATTGCATTAGGCTTAGGGAACACCTGGACCGTTAGCCTAGCTTAGCTTCATCCGTGGAAGTAGGTGCTACATTAAGCCTAGTTCTCAACAGTCATGAAATACAATACCTCTCCCATCTCTCCTCTGCTTTCTGCCTCTAGACATTTTTTTAATTCCGTTATCCGTTCCAACATACACGGTAGAGGGCAGTCTCCTTAAAGGCCCTCTTGTCTCGTAGACCACCCCCTTTTAAATTAAAACGGGACATGACTGCATTTGTCATGAGTCTCTAAGAGAAAGTCATGACATTAATAATTCAAGCAATTCAACAAGTGACTAGTCAAAACAAATACAAATTGAAGGGAAAAGCTGTACTAGGACTACAAGTGTATCACCAGTTTCATAAAACCCCTTCCTCCCATTGTTTTTTGTTGCATGATGATGATCATGAACACATTTATTATGCATTGTATTTTTTGTTTAAATGTCAACATCATCTGTCCATCCTCAGTACATTTACTATCAATATAATATACGCGTCTGACTTCATCTGGTCTTTCCAAACATAAACACAGAAAGTGAGAACGCATGCCTGCCTGCCTCAACCTGCATCTTTGTACATGCATATAAATACCTGTCCATCATCTCGTTAGTGCAGTCGCGGACACTCTTTCCCCCGATCCCCGTCAATGTGGATATCTGAATAAGAAAAAAACAAATTACATGTATATTAATGTAACATCATGTACAATACAATTTAAATCCTTTGAACATATGAGTCAGTAATCTCTAACCTAGGAAAAGATTTAAAAGTCACAATTTTTGTCCTGATGTCCACCCTTTCAAGGTCCTCCTCAAGCAGGTTCAACGCCTCCTCTGTCTGGCAGGGGTGTATGTCGACCCTCCCATCCGGATGAATTTCTTTGTGGAGTTTTTTGATATCATCCTTGATTTCCAGGAGGGTCTCCATCACTTTTCTCTGGAACCCTGATATAAATGACAATTATTAGTTAAATGTAGTGAAAACATTCCGTACTTCAAATAACCGCAAATATTGTGCAAAACAACTCAAACCGTTTGTGACTGAGGAGTTTTAATGTATTCTGATTCTGTATTCTGTGCCTCTGCCAAGAATCTTCGCAAACTGCATGCTACCATGTCCTCCCTCCTCACTCCCCCCCCACCTCCTCCTCCCTCATCTTTTTCTGCCGAAGACTTTGCGATCTTCTTTGAGGAAAAAGTGGAGAACATCCGCAGCTCCTTCTCCCAACCCCCACCCATTCCAAACGCTGAATCGAGAACCTCATCCTTCACTCTGTCATCTTTCTCTCCCATTACAGAAGCCGAGACCCTGACACTGGTAACGTCGAACCGTCCGACTACATGCCAGCTGGACCAGCTACCCTCCCCACTCCTCCAGACCATAGCACCGGACATCCTCCCATTCCTAACTGCAACCATCAACTCCTCACTCAACTCGGGGGTGGTCCCCACCTCCCTAAAACAAGCCAGAGTCACGCCCCTCATAAAAAAAAAAACCCTGAACCCCACCGTCATAGCCAACTATCGCCCTGTCTCTCTTCTCTCCTTCCTTTCTAAAACACTTGAACGTGCTGTATCCAACCAACTTACTGCTTATCTCTTACAGAATGACCTCCTAGACCCCAATCAGTCTGGCTTCCGGACTGGCCACTCCACAGAAACGGCCCTCATTGCGGTCACAGAGGCACTTCACTTAGCAAAAGCGAAAGGCCTCTCCTCTGTCCTGATTCTCCTAGATCTATCTGCAGCCTTCGACACAGTCAACCATCAGATCCTCCTCGCGGCCCTCGCAGGAATGGGAGTGGCTGGATCTGCGCTGACATGGCTGACATCATACCTCAATGACCGCTCCTACCAAGTGTCATGGAGAGGGACTCTGTCGGCCACCCGCCCCCTCCGGACGGGTGTCCCCCAGGGCTCGGTCCTAGGACCCCTTCTCTTCTCCCTCTACACTAAATCACTGGGTAACATTATCACGTCTCATGGCTTCTCATATCATTGTTATGCCGATGATACTCAACTCTTCCTCTCCTTCCCTCCCTCAGATATCCACGTCTCTGAGCGGATCTCGGCCTGTCTGTCCGACATCTCCGCCTGGATGACGACCAACCACCTCAAACTGAACCTAAGCAAAACAGAATTGCTCCACCTGCCGGCCAAATCCTCCCCCCTGACCGACCTCTCCATCACAGTCGAGAATGCAGCTGTGACCGCGTCGCCGACCGCCAAGAACCTTGGTGTTGTCCTCGACGACCAGTTGAACTTCTCTGCTCACATCGCAGCGACAACCAGAACCTGCAGATTCCTCCTGAGCAACGTCAGAAGGATACGCCCCTTCCTGACAAAAGAAGCCACCCAACTCCTCGTCCAATCAACAGTCATCTCCCGCCTCGACTACTGCAACGCACTGCTAGCTGGCCTCCCGGCCACTGCCACCAAGCCTCTTCAACTCATTCAAAATGCAGCGGCCCGCCTGATCTCAAACCTACCGAAGTCAGCCCATGTCACCCCACTTCTTAGGGACCTGCACTGGCTCCCCATTGCTGCACGTATCCGCTTCAAGGCCCTCGACCTAGCATACCGTGCGGCAAAGGGAACCGCTCCCGCCTACCTCCGGTCAATGGTCTCTAACTACACACCCTCAAGACCCCTACGCTCTGCGTCTTCTGGCCGCCTCAGATCTACTCCTATCCAAGCTCCCGGAGGGTCATCAAAGAGAAGCCGCCTATTCTCAGTCCTTGCCCCACAATGGTGGAATGAACTACCCATCCCAGTTAGGACAGCCGAATCCCGTCCAATCTTTCGCCGTCGACTAAAGACTCACTTCTTCAACCATTATCTGAAATGATAAAAAAAAAAAAAAAAAAAAAAAAAAAAAAAATCTAACCCCGACTAACCTTAATGTCATGCACTTGTCCTAATAAACTAACCTACACTGTAACACGCAACACTTTGATGAACATTGTTACTCAGCTGATAGAGTTATACCCTTCTTGCTGTCTTGTCGCACAGAACTTGTAAGTCGCTTTGGATAAAAGCGTCAGCTAAATGACTAAATGTAAATGTAAATGTATGTATTCTCCCATACTTCACAGAGGAATAAACTCAAATTACATGCTAAGATTTTATCACTGTTAGTTGTTGAAACAACGGTCACCAGTGTCTAGGCATTTTTACCCAACTGTAAGAATGTTTACACCAGCAATAACTTATAATATGGTAAATTCTATTTATAATCTTAGTCTTTTCAGGCAGAGGAAATTTGTCTCTCCTGGGAGTGGGCCTTGTCTGGGGTACATCTGAAACAAGTACAGAATATTTCTGTGACATGCTACAGAAGCTTCAATACACGGGTGCGTTTATGGGGGACCTGAAAGTCTTTCTCTGGTCTGCATGCCCTTAACAATTGTATGTATTGAGCTGTACTGTACCCATTCTGCAATGTTAATAAAGTTTTAAAAATCAATAAATAGCATTTTTAGGAAACTATTGTATATTTGTACGTCTCTAAATGTTTTGATGAATTGAAAATAGAAGACCCTTATGTAAAAAAGCCGAAAGTCTTTTTCTAGTCTTCATCCTCCAGTCCACTGTTGTTGTATTGAGCTGTACTGTATTGTACCCATTCTGCAATCGTTAATAACGCTTTCATTCATTCAATCATTCAGCCGGCAACAGAATAATTTTGATTGACAGTCGAGTCTGCCAATTACGTCACATCGCTTGCACCAGCCCTGCTGTTCTTAGCACCAATCGGCAAGCGCTATGCGTTTTTCACTTTCCTGAAAGTCCTCCATTGATTTTGATGAGCTCAGCTCAACGACAATTTTCATAGCACCACAACATTGTGTCGCACTGTACAGCCTTGGTTGTAGGCTAAAGTTTTACAATTTTTTTTATCCAATTTGTATTGATTAATTTAGGAGTGAAATGTGAATGAAGGTTGAAATCACTACTCACAACGTTGCTCCCAGATATTATTTTTCACTCGCAACGGCCAAATTAATAGGCAATTTGCAATCATCTCGTCGCAGTGTACAGCCCTGCAAACATTAGAGCTGCTACGTCAGCCATCAAATGTTACAGCTAACACTAGTTGCGTTAATCAACGCAACTAATACCAACAGCAGTGGAAACAAGAGATGGTGGGATGATGTCACAATTTACCAGCTCTGGTGTAGAACCAGTTGTCATCATTAGGGGCCAGCTCCTTGTGTTTAGCCAGCTTGACCAGGTCCACCCAGTCTGGCACCTTCAGCTTTCCTGACCTGGTGACAGAAGAAATGTATCATAACAGGAGGCCCTGTGGAATATGTTTTTTTATATTCTTTTAATAGTGTGACTGTCACACCCCTTGGAGGAAATTAATTAAGTCAACTCACTTTTTCAGGAAGGCCGCCAGGGCACGAACAAACTCCTGTAGGTTCACATCTTTCACTGACGCCCGGCATCTGGACACATGCAACAGAACGTTACATTTTAAATAAGGATTAACATAAGTATTTGACCTCTAGACTAACGTACAAGTGTCTTCTCAATACAAGTATATTCGATTTAGTTACACAGGATATTGGCAGCAGGTCACAGCATAATTTAAGCTGCAGTTGCCATATCTGACATTGAAAATGGGGGACCCTGATGTAAACAAGACGCAAGTCCTTCTCTGGTCTGCATCCCCTTAACAATTGTGTGTATTGAGCTGTACTGTATTGTACCCATTCTGCAATCTGTTAATAAAGTTTTCAATCAATCAATGACATGGTGTGAGCGACACATATTCCCCATTCATGAATGAATGAATGAAAACTTTATTTAACAGATTGCAGAATGGGTACAATACAGTACGGCTCAATACACACAATTGTTAAGGGGATGCAG
Organism: Notolepis coatsorum; assembly: GCF_963971535.1. Lineage (NCBI taxonomy): Eukaryota > Metazoa > Chordata > Actinopteri > Aulopiformes > Paralepididae > Notolepis > Notolepis coatsorum. The sequence goes on from NC_140168.1 coordinate 166,710,742, forward strand.
ACCTGAAAAAGACGTTTGTCTTGTTTCCATCAGGGTCCCCCATTTTCAATTCATATAGACATTTATGACATACACAACATACATGACATTTATGGCATAGGGACATATAGGTATTTAGTACTGATACATTTGTGACATAAACGGTATTCAAATATACAGTACTGTTACCCCTAGATCCTGACAAGAGTATATACATATGATGGGGAGGGGACTGTACATTAGGAGGGGGTGGGTGGGTGGGAGAGAAATATCCATACGGCGGGGAGGGAATATATACATGCGGTGGGGAGGAGACTGTCTATAAAGCCAGGGACTAACGTTGTTAGCTAAACATGGGCTAAATAAGATAACTGTGGGGGTACACTTGCAAGATCTCCCATTAGGTTGCGTAGCCATTAATATTGTGATTGTGCTGACCTCACTATATGTTCCAATTATATAAAATTGACAGCCAGATAAATACCTCTTGACACCACGACTCTGAAGACACTTGAATCCTTGTCCACAGGTTTATTGATGTTGCAAGGAAGGGTAAAACTGAAACATACAAACATTTACATAATCAATAATATGTTTGCTTTATGAAACATACAAACTGTACATAATCAATATTATGCTTGCTTTAAACAATTTCCCCATATCTTCAATATGAACTAAATCCCATATTTTACTATGTCTTACAAGTTACATGTTATTTATCAAATACGTATTCTAACCTAAATGTAACATATTGCATCCTTTTTAATATGTACAGTAGCCTATCAATTGTACATGCATTTATATCTAGTATTTATTCTGGAATGGACTAATGAAGGTGTGGGACTAATTTTGTTTGTTTACACATATAAAAACAATTACATATATAATACAATATAATCCACAAGGGATGTGTAGGAGAATTGCCTAAAAACCCTCTACTAGGGGCTTGCATGTGGCATTCACCAGGAAGCAAAATTACATTATATCAAGATAAAATATAACCCCCCCCCCCCCTCCCAAACAAACACACACACACAAGCAGGCCTACATACGACACTGAAGCAGGCACCCATGCCATACGATTTCTGGTATAGAGAAAACAATTAATGACAGGAAGAATATATAATAAAACGAAAATACAATAACAAAATACAAACAAGCCATCAGACCACAGTTTGTAAAGGAAGTCCATATGTGTGGGACTAATGTCAGTGTGCACTGCTCATCATCAGTAATACTATTCAGCAGACCTAATTACACAAAACGTTTTCATATTTTCCTAAATAATTATCTGCAATCGTTCATAGTACTGTGAAGAACAAACACATACCCAAGATTCTAGCACAGGGCATAACATGATGATAGATTACACTAGATTAGCTCAGAAGAATAATAACGTATTTCTCCATGAGATTCATTCACTTCCTGAGTCTCCGTGAGATTCATTCACTTCCTGCCTACCTGCGTGTCACTGAAATGACCTCACTTCCTGTGATTCTTAAAGGGACCATGACAGAATTGCAGAAACACAATAATATTACTTAGAAAATTATAAACAAGACTTAAGTACTTTTCTAGGCTCTATTTTTAGAATTTCAGACAATTGGTTACACTTTAAATAAAAATAATAAAATGTCTTGATTCAGAACAATTTTATCATGGATGAACAACTTTCAATGCGAATGGTAGATTAGAATGTCAAGGACCTTTTAAGCACCTTGTTAAAAAATTGGCTGTTTAAGGAATTCCAGACCTGGATTTGTTTGTGTAAAAAATCAAAGCACTTTAAGCACTTCCACTTCAAGGACCTTGTGCGAACCCTGATTATTATGTTGATTTGTTTATCAATTCAAATAAGGATAGAAGGGAGGGTTTGCTCACATACCGAAAAGCCTTGATCCTCAGGCCTCCACCAGCTGGAAAGAAAACGGAAGTTAACAGATATCAAATATCACATTACACAACACTGTGACTAGACAAGTACATTAACGTTATTTGAATAGGTTTTAACCGCAACGGGCATAATAGTAATGGCGAGGATATAAAGCATGTTAAAGACGCATTTATTTGATGCGTTGCTCGCCGAGTTTACAAACGGAGCTCACATTTGCTAATGTGGCGCCAGTAACACATAGCGAGAGAGAGCCGGCTAATCGACAGTAGTGCACCGCACAATACACAGGCCCTTACACAATACAGGCCCAGGCCTGCAGATAACAACAATTTAACCTATTGGTAAACAAACGTACTGCTGAAATTATACACTATGACTGCTGTTGTGACAGACATATGGTTAGGATGTTTACTATATACTGTATTCATTTAAGAAAAAAACTCCTGGCGCATATACTTTTGCGCCATTAGACCTACACGAGGTAATACTATGTAGAGCGGCACTGTTTGATCATGCAACGCATATGACTAAAAATAACACTAGAATTAAAATTACACTTTATATACCCAGTTATATAATTTGTACACTACTAACCTCCGTAGCGAGAGATTTCCTCCGTGTGCGTGGCGAAGGATAAGAGCTGCGTCCTTGTGGCAATATATAACTTCGATGTTTCCAAGAGTAACATTTTTGTTGTTTTTGGTGAGCTGACTGAGGTGAGCAGCGGGTCTTCCTGATTTCTAAGTTCACAAAACCACGCCTGGAAATTCCCATTGTCCAATCACAGATGTGATTGGACAATCTAAAATAAAGTGTTATAAATTTGATTGATTGATTGATTGAAAACTTTATTAACAGATTGCAGAATGGGTACAATACAGTACAGCTCAATAAACACACAATTGTTAAGGGGATGCTGGGCCCTGTTTCATGTACGTGGTTCAACTAAGTCGATCAACATGTCCATTATCCAGCTTCAGTTAACCCGATGTTCAAAGCCGGGATTTTCCTGTTTCACAAAGGAGGATTCAGTCTCGTTAACTCAAGCCAGACTTGAGAGTCAGGCTCAAGTCAGGCTAGATGCGCGCTCCCGTTTTAGGTGGAAAGCCAGCACGTATCGATGGCAGAGACCCTGATTCTCAACGGCATTGATTGATTAATTGATTTAAGACTTTATTGACAGATTGCAATAGGCTCAATCGCCTCGCCGACAAGTTAAATGCGTTATCTATAGGCTAATTCTAAGTCCCTCATTACCTCAATCAATCAGATTATATTTCTTTAAACTTGCCTGCTGGATTGAATAATCAAATGAGATCTTGCTAGCGAAAATAACTAGTTAACTGTTATACAGAATTACGAGACGGCTTTCTTGCCCATTGATTGATGTATAGTCAATATTTAACTTATCTCCAATGTGGTCCAACGGGTTGTTGTTTTGACTTCCACACGGACGACCCGGGTTCAAGACCGGGGTCCTTCTTTTTGCAATATAGGAATAATTCAATTTGGTGCACGTTGAGAGCTATATAAAGAATGACATCCTCAATGCATGTAGATTTATAATATTTTAACTTAAAACCAGGCTACTTTGGCGTATAATCATTAATATTATATTCAAAAAAATCATACTGGAAACACAGGGATTTGAACCCCGGTCGGTGGATTGGGAGGCTTGAGCACTACCGCTGGGCCACTGGGCCAGATGGGATAAATTCATTGTTTATACATTAATGAACGAGAGACCCGTGTTTAGAATATCCTTTGTTTTGAATGAAGTTTATCTCTTTATCCTCATTCATTAATGTGACGTCAACGGCTCATTCAATTTCTCAAATCCGTCAAACAGCGCATCTCATCAGACATCTTAATCCCAGTTACAATTAAAATAACCACATCATGTGTACATCGCACGAGCGAGCGCCACCGTCGCCACGGTATATATAACGTGCATTATTTAGGACAAAGTGAATTTAATATCAGCATTTTGGGTCTATTTTACATTTCAAAAGCCCCCTCTGGAAGAATGGAGCACAAAAACGTAATTCAGAATGGTATAATGCAGATCGTAGACTGTGGGAATAGTTTCAGGAAACGGGCTGTCACTTCTTTGCGGGGGCGTGGCGATAGTTCAGGCTAACTTGAACTTGAACTCTGCTTTCGACCAGGCTCAAACTTTTGGATATGTTGTCATGGTGATTTGGGAAATCCAGGTACATGAAATCGGAAAGTCAGGCTAACCCAGTTATCCAGCTAAAGTTATCCGGCTAACTCGGTTATCCCGGTACATGAAACGGGGCCCAGAGAAAGACTTTCGTCTTGTTTACATCAGGGTCCCCCATTTTCAATTCATCAGGACATATATGACATATATTTTTTATTTTACCTTTGTTTTACCAGGTAGTCACTTGAGATCAAAGATCTCTTTTTCGAGCAAGACCTGGCCAAAATGGCAGCAAAACAAAAACAAACATACTTAAATACACAACACACAGACAGAGACATAAAAGGCAAAGTGGGGCAAGGGGATACATTTGAGCTGCAGCTAACTAGATTGAATGGGATTGGGGAGATTGGATTTATGACATACCAGATTTACAAATACAGTAAGTACAATACATCACAGAGGACCTGACATGGTCAACACACATATATTCTGTGGTGAAAAAGGCTAAACAGCGCCTCTATCACCTGAGACAGTTAAGGAAGTTCAGAGTATCGGGGAAGATACTCCACTCCTTCTATTCTGGGGCTGTAGAGAGCATTCTGACTGGAAACATCACTGCCTGGTTTGGAAACAGCACAGCACAGGACAGGAAGGCAGTCTAGAGAATGGTGCGCTAAGCAGAGCGTACTACGGGTATTGCACTACCACCCCTGCAGGTCTTATATAACAGGAGGTGCAAATCCAGAGCCTGCAGAATAATTAAACACCCCCCACCACCCCAACAACAGCCTGTTCAAGCTGCTGCGGTCAGGCAAACGCCGTACACACACTACGAGAACAGAGACACTCCGGCTCAGCTTATTCCCCCAGGCCATCAGGACACTGAACTCTCCATCTCACAATGTGAACTTGGTTAATTATATTAACGTATAGCTGGTAATTTAAAGTTTACCATAATGCTTCTAATAATTTAAATTAGATATGTACAATTGCAAAAATTGCACAAGATTATGCACATATTCTTGAGGATACTACATATATGCAGTGAAAGGGTTAACATACTGTGTATTGTCGCAGTGAAAGGGTTAACCGTTTGGTAGTGTGGCAGTGAAAGGGGTAACAATTGTGTGTATTGAGCTGTACTGTACTGTACCCATTATGCAATCTGTTAATAAAAAATGTCAATCAAGGCTAGGCTAAATTCGGTCTAGAATGGGGTGAAAAGTGAAAGTTTGGTAGAACGTCTAAGCTTAGACGTTGTTTCAACGTTGTGACATAGACGTCTAAAATCAGTCTAGAATGGGGTGAAAAGTGAAAGTTTGGTAGACGTCTATTCTAGACGTGTTTTGAACGTCTAAGCTTAGACGTGTTTTGAACGTCTAAGCTTAGACGTTGTTTCAACGTCATGACATAGACGTCTAAAATCAGTCTAAAGTGGGGTGAAAAGTGAAAGTTTGGTAGACGTCTAAGCTTAGACGTGTTTTGAACGTCTAAGCTTAGACGTTTAAACAATGTCTAAAATGGGGTGAAAAGTGAAAGTTTGGTAGACGTCTAAGCTTAGACAAGATTCTCCTGGGCTAAATGAGAGATATGGATAGACACAAACACACACACACACACACACACACACACACTAGGGTGACCAGGTGTCCCCCTTTTGGTTGTACTGTCCCACCATTTGAGACCGCGTCCCACATATTGAGAGGATGTCCCTCTTTTTGAAGCAAAAAAAAATATCGAACACAAGACATTCCTGTCAAGTGATAAAGTTTGAATATTTAAAACAGATGTTAGGTGGTAACAAGCCGGCTGCCAGTGCCAAGATGAATGTGGAGAGATATAATTCTGTATTTAATTTGTATTTATTTAGATTTAACCTTTATCTATTCGGTGAAGACGAGTTATTATAATAAAAAAAATTACATTATCTATCTGTCCCACTTTGTCCCACCAAAATCTTACTGTTGTCCTGCTTTTGGACTTTTTGTATCTGGTCACCCTAACACACACACACACACACACACACACACACACACACACACACACACACACACACACAGTCAGAAGAACGGTCAGACATGTTATTTAATCATGCAGGACAACAAACTCGATTCTTGTACCGGATCTCCTCCCTGGTAAACAAGAATACCCTGAAGACTCTGGCAGGAGCACTCATTCAAGGGTACTACGACTATGCTTGCACCTCATGGTACCAAAGCACCTCAAAGGCACTAAAAACCAAATTACAAACATCTCAAAACAAACTAGTCAGACTACTGCTTGACCTGACTCCTAGAACCCACCTCACCCCTGCACACTTTGCCAACCTAGGATGGCTTAGAGTAGACAACAGAGTACAGCAACTTGCAATGGGCCTGGTCTACAAGATACACTACACGACCAAGGTACCCATGTACATGTCAAAATACTTCCCAAAGGTCAGTGAATACCACGATCACAACACCAGAGGGAGCTCCACAAATCATGTAAAACCCAGATTCGGCTCAAACAAGGGACTAAACACGTTTCGCAATTATGCCACAACAATGTGGAATGCCCTACCCAAAGCTGTAAAGGAATGTAAATCACTACCCACCTTCAAAAACACTCTCAAAGAACACCTACGGGAGACTGCAATTCAAAACTGGCCCCTACAAATGTCCTAACCCAGTTGTACAATAAAGACCAAGCATGGCTTTGTCAGTATTCCAATGTACAGCCCCACCCAACCCCACCCCACCTACCCAACCTCCTCCAATGTACAGTTTCCATGTCAAATGTATGTCAGTATTCCAATGTACAGTGTGTGTCCCCCCCCTACCCAACCCCCCCCCCCCCCACCTCCAATGTACAGCCCCACCCCACCTACCCAACCTCCCCCAATGCACAGTTTCTATGTCAAATGTATATACTCTTCTTCTGGATTTTTTTAGTATCACAAACAGTACTGTATTTGAAAATCTGGTATGTCATAAATGTATAGATGTAGCAGTACTGTCTATCTGTATGTCATGTGTGTCATATGATGAATTGAAAATGGGAGACCCTGATGGAAACAAGACGAAAGTCTTTCTCAGGTCTGCATCCTCTTAACAATTGTATGTATTGAGCTGTACTGTACTGTACCCATTCTGCAATCTGTTAATAAACTTTTCATTCAATCAATCAATCAATCAATCAATCAATCAGTCAGGTTTCCCAGCAGTGCACTATCAGCGCCACCTGCTGATCAAATGGCAAACCATCTGCACAACAGACTCACGGGCTTCCCCATTCACCTCGCTAAACTCACGCCCCTCAGGACATCTGGGTCACTGAGATTCGGAGATTCTGTGCATATTGATAATATTTTCAGATATGAATGCATTGAAATAATATACTTAGTGCATAGTTTAAAATACGTCTTAGCTTAGACAAGATTATCCTGGGCTGAATGCGAGCGATGGATAGACGTCACATAAAATCTTCGAAAATATCGTGCTCATATATTTGTAGGTGCGTTTGCAGGATGCCTCTGTCCATATTGATAATATTTTCAGATGTGAATGCATTGAAATAATATACTTAGTACATAGTTTAAAATACGTCTCCAAAAAAACACGATTTGGCCCGGTTATACGAGAGCTATGAAAAACGCTTGGTTGAAAAGACGGCTTTTGCTCACTGGGTGATGTAAACAAGACAAACGTCTTTCTCTGGTCTGCATCCCCTTAATTGTGTGTATTGAGCCGTACTTTATTGTACCCATTCTGCAATCTGTTAAATACAGTTTTCATTCATTCATTCTCATCTCCTCTCTCATCTGTGCGTCTCCTCTCCGACACCCGAGACAGCAGGGACCACTGTCAGCCAGTCACAGTGGCCACTCCCCTCAGACGCAACTGTAGTATTTCACACAGCGAGGAAAATAATACAGTTGGGCAATCTAACAAGAATTAACATATTTTCAAGTGTGTCAGTGTAATGGTCAAGTCAAGTGCTTTGAGCAGGATAAACTTATAACTTATATTATATATATGTTCAGTGGTGCAGTGGCAAATTGACAGTAGGTCAAACGCTCCACGCGCATGCGCGCGTGCGCGCGCATGCACAGTTTTTTTTGGCTGCTCTCGTCCTGCAGCTGGATACTATTGCCTCACAGCGCGGCCGTCAGCGAGCGGCCCAGAGAGCGCCGCTGGCTCTGCGGCTCTGCAGCTGCATGCTTCTCCGGGAGTCCGGTTGGATAATGCCATGTAAAAAGCGATTGCGCGTACTTCAGCCTCAGTGACCGAGGTATAACGCCGTTATACCGAGTTATACCAGCACTGCACCACTGTATATGTTACAGTATATAAAAATACCGTTTTACTTTTGTGCAGTAACTGAAGCTGCCACTAGGGGGTGCTGCCGCACCTGCCGCACACCCTGTTCCAACGTGCCTGGTAGGGCAGGTGTGTGGGCTTGATTGCACCTGATTCAGCTGTGCCTATGGTAGCTGAGTCTATTAACAGTTTGAGTGCCAGCCATTAACATTGGAAACCCTGTTGAATGCCAGCACCCACTTCAATGATAGCGTTGTGAACACATAATCTCTCTCTTAAATTATGTGTCTAATCTGCCTGTCGTTTATCAATGACTTGTTTGCAGTCAACATTGTCGAAATGTATCCTTTTTTTATTGGTTCATTTTCGTTTTATAGCATTTTGAAAAGCCCTCGTTTTCAAGGAAAATATATAGATTCTGTGATAAACGGCATTTACTGGAATATTCGAGCATACACAAAAACGTTGTAATTTTTCGGCCTATTTATGAATCGTTTTCAAATAAATGCTAGATTATCGATAGTATATGTGTACTTATGCACGCTATAGAGGCGGGCAGAAAAATAGATTCTCTCATTTCCTCATCAGCGATCACCGCGCACACACACACACACGCATAGGGCAAAATCGTATATCTCCGTGAAAAAAGCTCTGATTATCCTAAGACTGGTAAAAGAAATTCCTTACCTGAGATCAGATGTTATCCAAAAAGATTATTCCAAATCCTGATCGCCATTCCAAATATCGATCACGCTTATTGATTACAGTGTTGGTACTGTAAATACATAATCCACGCTGTTCTGATGGCCGGCAATCACTTGGTCTCTTCAGTTGGCTTGACGGAAAAGTAAAATGAGCAAACTGACCACTCCCCCTGCATCAGTCTAAACTAATGGGGTGCAGTTACACAGGGAGAGACGATAGGGGGCGGTATCTTCCCAATTGAGCTCAGAGAGACTCTGCAGCACTAACCCGAGGCTCGATTGATGAAATATGAATTCAAATCGCCAATAAAAAAAAAAAGACAAACAAACGCTATATAGCGTCGGCGGCACTCAAAGGTCGGCATGAACTAATGACAAAAACCGTCCGTGGCACTCAATGTGTTAAGTTTGAGTCTCGCAGGGTTAGCTGCTTTCTCATTTCCTTTCGTGTTGGCCACCCTTCCGGCCAGGCTTTTCTATATTAAAGTATATTACTGATCTCTGCCCTATTCAGCATTTAGCCTTCTTTAGCCATTCTGGTTTTAGGTTACTGGCTTATTTTAACACTTTATTTTCTAGTTGCTGAGCCTTTTATTGTAGTGTGTTCAGTGGCGAATCATCCTGGAAGCCAAAGGAAAAATAAAAAATAAAAAATAAAAAATAAAAAATAAAAAATAAAAAATAAAAAAATAAAAATAATATATCTATTTTTTTATATAGTTTACAATAATAATACAAAATATATTTCATCTCTGTGTTATACTTCTTTTTTTTTAATGTTCTCCCTCTTCTCCTTCTCACTCTCTCTAACACTGTCACTCACTGAGGCAGGCTGGCAGTCACTGTGCTCAGTCACTGCATTAGCCAATAAGATTCGATCTTAATAAAGCGGTTCCCACACGATAACACGGTCCGTCTGACAGAAAAGTACTCTAGCGTCTTCATACGGGCATGCCCTGGAGGCACGTCCATCTAACGTGACAACGTCTGAACGTCATCCCCTCGCGGGATTGATTGATTGATTGATTGAAAATTGTATTAACAGAGCGGGCACGTTCGAATCCTCTATTAGTGTATCTAACATTTAGCACTTTAATAGCAACTTATTTTCACTGGCGGGACATTTACTGAGGACCAGCACAGCACACCACTGTGGATATTATGATTTAACAAATCTATCGGTCCAGGAGGAGCGAGGAGGACCACATTATTGGCCAGGTAAGCAGGCAGCCTAGCAGTTTCTAGCTTGGATGCTAAACTACTAACATTATCAGGCTAGCTTGGATGCTAACTAACGTAAGCTGGTCATGGTTCATGGTGACTAACGTGAGCTGTTTATATTCTAGACAGTATTTTCGTATGAATCTATGAATGAAAAAGTATAACGTTCCTACATCCTGAACGATAGATAATCGATGTTGAATGGGCCATAGTAATGTCAATTTAGCAATACAATTTAAAAAGTTATAGCCCTGCAAAGAAGGTGAACATCTCCATAGGCTTAGAGTGGTGGCAGAGAGTGGTATGAGACGGGCAAACTCCGTGGCAGTTACAGTTTTTCTCAATTGCTTTGGTGCATTTCTCTGATCAGAATTAAAGTTCTCATAACTGTTAGTTCAACCTCCCCAACATTTTGTAATTTGTGCACATCATAGTAGCAGTTTCTCATTCCTCCGAACAAATTGCAAATGCTTTTGGACATGCATCAATTGCTTTCATACAATTCTCTGCTGTTTTATAACATTATCATTTGCTTAGGTCATGTCAGTCAAAATTAACTATACTTATGACTGCTGAATAGTCATTCCCTATTAAACTAATAGTCCTCATTTCATTGCTTGAGTCATTACATACAAATATGTTGAACTAGTTGTCAAAATCTGTCAAGTAAGTAACATTTTATACATTTCTTTATAATTTTTCCCCTGAATGGAGCTGGATGCCAGGGAATCGCTGCACACATTCATATATGTTGATGAGGCGGGTTTCAATCTGGCAAAAGGTAGAAGGCGTGGAAGGAATCGCATTGGACAGAGAGCAACCACTGATGTCCCAGGCCAACGAGGAGGGAATATTATATACAATGTGTGCAGCCATCTCAGAAAACGGCGTCCTCACCCATATGCTGTGCCATTGTTACTGTAAAAATGTAATGATTGTGTTGTTGTTAATATTATTAATGAGACGTTGAGCTGTATGTGTGTGTCACGAATTTCCCCAAGGGGATTAATAAAGGAATATCTTATCTTATCTTATCTTATCTTATTGGTCCATACAACACACAACATCTGCTGACTTTTTTAGACACTCTTTACAATCCCTGAGAATGAGAGGGGTCTAAATGGCGACCATCTGACCAAGTACGTTGTTGTATGGGATAATGTGCGTTTTCACCACGCAATTCTGGTCACACAGTGGTTTGCAGCACATGAAAGGATGCTGGTGGAATATCTCCCTCCCTACTCCCCATTCCTGAATCCAATAGCCAGACAGACAGGAACGTCTGGATGTGAATGAATGATTTACAGTACTGTGTATGTTGTATGTTCCAATTCAGTTCCAATATGTACTGCAATATTGTTTACAGTTGTGCACAGCTCTACCCAAAGGCCAAAGGGTGTTTCTTATGTTTGTTGTAAATTAGTTTGTATTTTTCTTTTGCACAATGCTGTGAACTACGTAATTAAAATTGCAAAGAGCATATGCAGTAAAAATTTGAAACATACGTGTCTTGTACTCATTTACCTCACTAAATACAGCAATGTGTAACTGTAGATTTCAAATGGCTGTGCAAATAGTGTATAGTGCTGTCTTGAGCATTTTCAGAAAGTGTCACCAAGATCTGACTTTTTTTGCATTGGAAAACACTTACAGAGTGAACTGTCATAACGAAAACATGGCAAAGCCATTTGACTATCTTGTTCATAAACAATGGTGTCAGGACTTTTCATTTTGATGACAGTGACACTTTCATTGACATGAATACTTGCTTTTGAGGAATGAACTATCCATTTTGAGCAAGTGACACGCTTCTGCAGGTTATCACCTAGGTTTTGCAGTTTGTACTAATTGTTTTGAGAAATGCACTAACAGTTATGAGAACTTTAATTCTGATCAGAGAAATGCACCAAAGCAATTGAGAAAAACTGTAATGTGTTAAGGGAGTGCAGACCAGAGAAAGACTTTCGTCTTGTTTACATCAGGGTCCCCCATTTTCAATTCATATTGACATTTATGACATACACAACATACATGGTGACTGCTTGGCTTAAATATAAAAAAAAAAAAAAAAAAAAAAAAATAATAATAACATATTTTTTTTAGAACTTTTTTTAGAACTTTTTTTTGGCATCCCCTGTTATTTTACCCACGCGACGCCACTGAGTGTGTTTATTTTTATGACAGTTTTCTTTTGTTTCCTTTTGAACTGTCATTAGTCCACTACTACACATAAACTCCCTTAGTGGAGGTTTATTGTTATTTAGGTTATTTGTATGAACTCTGTTATTAGGAGGTGCCTTTGTGGCTTATTTCAGTTCTTTCTATAATACGTCTTTATTGAGTGTTGAGTTGCCGGGGGACGCTGTACAGCGTCCTTATATCAATATTTAAAAAATCTGCGATCGGATTCATATGTCCCCTCCGCTGGCCTGAGATCCACCAGCAGGACCCACTGAGCTCTCTGGCGGTTCAGGAGCGCCATCTGGTGGCCGATCGGCGCAATCGCTTTAACAGGAAGTGGCATAGAGGTTGTGCTACGTCCGTAGTACTTCCGGGTGCTCGCTATAGGTCCCGCGACTCTGGCTCGTCACGCTACACAGTGATCGATTGCCAATAACTCGATAAACAACATGATTTGGACGTATATACCATTATACAAGCTGGAGATGGACCGGGTAAATTTACATCCCATAATGATAAGATTTCAACTCTACGATGATCGCCCAACGGCGCGCGGAGACTGGGGTGAGTTTCAGCGTGTAACGTTACCGTCTTCGATACTAACTGCTATTATCAACATTTGACCCACATTAGATGATTGGTATAACGCTGCCCACGGAATTATAAACGGCCCCTAGCCCATCCGGTCAACATCAGATGACGTGTAGTAACTTCTAGAAGTACGTCTAGTTGTAATTTTTTATATCGCGCTGATTGCCATAAAACTGTATTGCATCATCAATGTATTTTGGGCTATAGATCACGTTTTGGAGAAAGCTGCAGAAAGAGATGAAAACATACTTATACATTAGACCATACTTTACTATGAATATGTGAATGAAAAAGTTTAACGTTGCTACACAATGAACAATACATATAGGACTTTGAATGGGCCCTAATAATGGCAATGTAGCAATAGAATTTAAAAAGTTATAGCCCTGCAAAGAAGGGGACTTTCTCCATAGACAAATAGCGCTGGCAATCTATGGTATATCATGAATTTAACCTTAGGCAACCAAAGTGTTAATGTCTGCTTAGCAGTTTAGTGGTTATTCGTTACCATACCTGTCAACCCTCCCGCTTTTCCCGGGATTCTCCCGTATTTCACCCTTCTTTCCCGCCGTCCTCCCGTTTAAATATTTCCCCGTAAATCTCCTGTTTTTTCCCTTCATACAAAAAGGCTACATTACCAGCTGTGAAGACGAAAGGCAGCCGCCTGGAGCCCCCGCCAGTAGGGAGCCCCCCTGAGGGCTGACATAATGGCTGTACTCAACAAAAGCGACCACAATTCAAATGGATGATATGCAATGAAACGACAGTAGGAAACCCCCTTAGGGGCCCCAGGGCACTTGTGTTTGGAAAGAATTTATTTTTATAAAAAATCTTCATGTGTAAATTAAATTTTCAGCCAGCAATACCTTGATTGATTGATTGAAAACTTTATTAACATATTGCAGAATGGGTACAGTACAGTACAGCTCAATACATACAATTGTTAAGGGGATGCAGACCAGAGAAAGACTTTCGTCTTGTTTACATCAGGGTCCCCCATTTTGGGTTGGGTAGGGGGTGGGTGGGTGGGGGACACTGTATTGGAATACTGACAAAGCCATACTTGGTCATTTACTGTACAACTGGGTTAGGACATTTGTAGGGGCCAGTTTCGAACATCTCCCATAGGTGTTTTTGAAAGTGGGTAGTGATTCACATTCCTTTACAGCTTTGGGTAGGGCGTTCCACATTGATGTGGCATAATTGCGAAACGTGTTTAGTCCCTTGTTTGAGCCGAATCTGGGTTTAACATGATTTGTGGAGCTCCCTCTGGTGTTGTGATCGTGGTATTCACTGACCTTTGGGAAGTATTTTGACATGTACATGGGTACCTTGGTCGTGTAGTGTATCTTGTAGACCAGGCCCATTGCAAGTTGCTGTACTCTGTCGTCTACTCTAAGCCATCCTAGGTTGTCAAAGTGGGCAGGGGTGAGGTGGGTTCTAGGAGTCAGGTCAAGCAGTAGTCTGACTAGTTTGTTTTGAGATGTTTGTAATTTGGTTTTTAGTGCCTTTGGCATCATGAGGTGCTAGCATAGTCATAGTACCCTTGAATGAGTGCTCCTGCCAGAGTCTTCAGGGTATTCTTGTTTACCAGAGAGGAGATCCGGTACAAGAATCGAGTTCGTTGGTTGACTTTTTTTTATTACATTGGATGCCATTTTGTCACACGAAAGATTAGCCTCTAGGATGGAACCCAGGTAGGTAATTTCATCTTTCCTTGTGACAATATTGTCACCCACTGTAACTGAGAAGCCGTCGGTCTTGCTGAGTTTGTTATTTGAACCGAAGACTCTGTTTTGCCCATGTGTGATGATAGTTTGTTATCAGTGAGCCATATGCAGATTTTGCCTAGTTCCGAGCTGAGGGTTTTTTCAACCTGTAACTTGTTCTTGTCAGAGACCAGCAGGGCTGAGTCGTCCGCAAACAGGAACAAGTTGCAGTCACAAGCTGATGACATGTCATTTGCATAAATTAGGAACAGTAGCGGTCCTAGTATGCTTCCTTGTGGAACACCACAGCTCACTGGGAGGGGGGGGGATAGGGTACCGTTTACCTCCACCATCTGTTCTCCCCCCCAGGTAGGATTGTATCCAGCTCACTGAAAGACTATCAAAACCAATTGCTTTTAGCTTGTCAATCAGAATGGTGTGATTGACAGTGTCCAAGGCCTTTTGTAGGTCCAGCATGACCATGCCGCAGTATTTGCCCGCGTCCACCTCTTGTTTGATGTGGTCGTTCAAATAGAGAAGGCATGTGTCAGTGGAGTGGGATGTTCTGAAGCCAGATTGGAATTTGTAGATTCGATTTTTTTCCGCGAGGTACTTTTCGACCTGTTCGTATACTCTTTTTTCCATGACTTTCGAGATGGATGTAAGGATAGAAACAGGGCGGTAGTTGCCTGGGTCTAATTTGCTGCCCTTTTTGTGCAGGGGTGTTACTCTCGCAATCTCCTTGGGGACGCGTCCCTGTTTTATGGAGAGGTTTATTATGTGTGTGATGACTGGGGTGATGGCGGCTGCTGAGTCTCTGAGGAATTTGGAGGGGATGTTGTCATGGCCAGTGGCCTTGTTCGGTTGGAGGGCGCTCAGTTTTTTGAGTACCTCATCTGTAGTACCATTTCCAGTTTGAAGTCGTCCTTGTGGACACCTAGGTTCTTGTAGTATGCTACTATGTGTTCTACCCCATAATGCCCTGAGTGGGAGGGTAGTTTTTTTTACCAGTGTTGTGGCTATGTTTGTGAAGAAAGTGTTTAAGTAATTGGCTACATCCAGCTTGTCTGTGATGAGCGTGTTGTCCGCTTTTATGTTTATGTTTGAGAACCCCGTTTTAAGTTTTTTACTGCAGCCCAGTTGATTATTGAGTCATTTCCAAAGTTCACATGGTTTATTTTTGTTTTCCTCAGTTTTGTCACTGATGATTTTTTTTTTTGCAGTTTTGATCATGGAGTTTACGTCATTTCTTAGTCTGTTTCTTTCTAGTTTGAGTTCAGTCACGTGGGCTTGGAGTTCACTGCTCGTGCTTTTGGTAAGCTTTGACTGACTTTTACGAAACTCAGACCATTTTTTGTCTCTGGCTTTCATAGCGGTCAGTATTTCAGTGTGCATCCACGGCTCAGCGTGATTTTTTACCCTGGTGGTTCTTAGGGGGGCCATGTTGTTTAGTATTGTTGAAAATTTGGTTTTGAAGCCAAGCCATGTTTCTTCAACCAGTGTACCATTGAGCTCATCTGACCAGTCCAGGCTCTCCAGTTCAAGGTTAAAGACCTCGCTAGAGTAGGTTTTGAGGTCTCTAGTTTTGTGACAGCGAGCCTTTTGCTTTAGCTTTTTGCGGGTACAGAATATCATATAATGATCACTTAACCCGCATGCTATAACCCCTTTATTGGAGATCTTGGACTTGTCAGAGGTCAGGATGAGGTCAATGGTAGTCTGAGTTGATTCACATACCCTTGTGGGTTGGGTGATTAGCTGGCTGAGGCCGTGCAGATCACAAAACCTACTGAAGGCCTTGAAGACGGGTGCTGCTTTACGTAGCATGTCCATGTTCCAGTCCCCAATACGAATTTTTTCTACGCCCTCCACCCCAGCTAAACACCCATCAAGTGTGTCATAGAAGCCACTGTGTTCTGGCGGTCTATAGATTGTGCCTACTAGTACTGATTTCGCCCTTTCAAATAAGATTTCAATCCAAACAGTTTCAATCTCATCATGGTTAAGATCAGTACGGTTGATGAATTTGGTATCTTTGTGAATATACACACAGACGCCACCTCCATACTGGTTTCTATCCCTCCTGACTATTGAATAGTTCTCGATTTCAATCTCTGGATCCTGTACAGAACAGATGAGTCTAGTTTTGTTTCTGTGAAACACAATATGTTAGCCTTACCGTTTAAAAACAAATGTCTGATTTCAGCCAGTTTGGGTCTCAGGTTGTTTGTGTTTAGGTGAAATATGTGAAGTCCATTTGTGTTCGTTATTTGGTTTATGTCGTCGAGTTCACCGTGTTGATTGTCTGTGGTGTCTGGTTGTCCGGGTGGCGGTAGGTGGGGAGGGGGGGATGGGGTCCTATGTCCATTGTTGTTAGCCCCGTTAGCTCCGTTAGCTTCCTGGGTCCTTTGTCCATTGATGTTAGCCCAGTTAGCTCGCCGGCCATCGGGCGATGCCTCGCTGTTTTGGTCCCGCGACGTGCTGGGTGCGTCGATTGTGAACCCCGGTTCATTCCTTCTCGCTGTGGCCTCTCATGGGTTCTTTTGTAGAGGTGGTAGAGGAGGAATGTTGCCGTTGATCGTGTCGCCAGCCGCCGTCTGTGTAGGTAGCAGTTGTCTTGTTGTGCTAGCGAAGCTAGCCGCCGCTTCCTGGGTCAGCAGACCTAACTGTCGTCTCTGGTTCCGTGTCATTACGGGTCCAGGGTTTTGGTGTATGTCACCCGACATGAGCAGATATAATAGAAACATTGATTTCCTATTAAACTTGCCAGTCGGGGGTAATTTCTTGCGTTCCGGATTCGCAGTAAGTACTGTGTGGATAGCCGTGGCTCCGAAGGCTGGACGCTTCCTCTCCGTGCCCGTTAACAAATAGAAGTCGCAATGGGACTGCTGGTTTGCATTTTCGCTACCCTCCACTTCTGTCTGGAGTTGTTGCTTGAGTGGTGAATTCAGGTACAAGTCCATAATGTAAGTCTGTATGTAGTAGTGGCGCCGAGGAGAGTGGCAGCCTTTTCATAGCAGCTCCCACCCCTTTTACTTCTTATCCCGTTTACTACTTTCTTACTTATTCTTTTTGTGATTATACTTACTTAATAGGTGTCTAAGTGACTGTGCGTTGCTTTAGACCAAGTTAAGGCATTTGTAACAACTTCTGTGAAGTTAGCTGAGTTAGGCAAGTTCGGTCGAGCACAGCTCTGAACAATGGACAAGAACACCGGCGGGCTGGTTTACCCGCGGCAGGACAACAACAACAACAACAACAACAACAACAACAACAACAACAACAACAACAACAACAACAACAACAACAACAACAACGGCGGGCTGGCTTAACTGCGGGAGGCTCTCCTCTGCTTTCGAGACAGAGTTGCAGAGCCACCGAGGAATCTACCAGCCGAAATAAGGATTCGCAGACTGGGAAATCGAGCTGGCACAAGCGTGAAGGACAGGAGAAAGGACAGCAGGAGATTCAAGCCTTACCTGCCCTCTGTCGTCATGGGGAACGTGCGATCGCTGGCCAACAAGACCGACGAGCTCTCAGCCCTGATGATCAACCAGCGTGAGTACAAGGAGGCAAGCCTACTGTGCTTCACCGAATCCTGGCTGAACGAGAACATCCCGGACAGTGCAATCGAACAGGAGGGCTTCACGGTGGTGCGCGCCGACCGGAGTAAACAGAGCGGCAAGCGGAGAGGCAGAGGGCTTGTTGTCTTTGTTAACTCCAAATGGTGTCACCCGGGGCACATCACCATTAAGGAACGTATCTGTTCCCCCGACATTGAACTATTGGCACTGAGTCTGCGGCCATACTATTTACCGCGAGAAATAACACACGTCCTGGCTCTAACTGTTTACATCCCACCCAGCGCGGCGGCGGCGCAGGCGAGTGACGTCATACACTCCACCGTCGCGGCGCTTCAGACAAAACACCCGGATGCATTTATTTTTATCAATGGGGACTTCAACCATGTCAGACTGAACAAGACCCTGACAAACTTCACCCAGTATGTCACCTGCAAAACCAGGGGAGACAAAACTCTGGACCTCCTGTATGCTAACATGAAGGAGGCTTTCAGTGCGACTTCCATGCCCCCCCTCGGCCAGTCAGACCACAACCTTGTGAGGCTTGTATCCACATACACGCCTCTCATTAAGAGACAGCCTCCGACCACCATGTCTGTCCCACAGTGGTCTGACGACGTCGAGGAGGAGCTACAGGAGTGTTTCAGGTCGACAGACTGGGATATGTTTGAGAGGGCCCATGGTGATGACATTGATGGACTATCCCACTGCATCACAGACTACATCAGGTTCTGTGAGGAGAGCATCGTACCCACAAAGAAGGTACGCTGCTTTTCAAACAATAAACCCTGGATTAGCAAGGACATTAAACACCTGCTAAACAGGAAAAAGAGGGCCTTCATGGCAGGGGACACTGAGCAGGCCAGGGCTGTCCAAAGGGAGCTCAAAAAAGAGCTAAGGGCAGCCAAGGTCAGCTACAAGGACAGGCTGGAGAGCAGACTACAGGCCAACAACACCAGGGAGGTGTGGGCGGGGGTCAGGAAGATCACTGGTTTCAAACAGCAGGGCACAGCTGTTGAGGGCCCCCAAGAGCGTGCAAACGAGTTCAACTCGTTTTTCAACCGCTTTGACCAGAGTGGCCTCCCCACACCCCTCCCCCCACCCATCGACACCAGCACCAGATCACACCTACAAAACAGCCCCCCCACCCCCCACCCACCCACACCCATCAGCAACGGCACCCCACCCCCAACACCAGCAGACTGCCCACCACCCCCAACCCTGACGATCACAACCAGTCAGGTCAGTAGGCAGCTCTCCAGAATTAATGTAAACAAGGCCAGAGGACCGGACAACACCAATCCCAGGGTGCTCAAGGTATGTGCAGAGCAGCTGGCAGCACCGCTCCAGCATCTTTTCAACCTCTGCCTGAGGCTGGAGAGGGTGCCCCAGCTCTGGAAGACCTCCTGCATTGTCCCGGTGCCCAAGAAGGGACGTCCCAGCACCCCCAACGACTACAGGCCAGTCACTCTGACGTCACACGTCATGAAGACGTTTGAGAGACTGGTCCTGCAACACCTCAAGCCCCTGGTGCGTGACTCCCTCGACCCCCTGCAGTTTGCATACCAGGCAAACATTGGGGTGGAGGATGCCATCATCTACATGCTCCACAGAGCGTACACGCACCTGGAGAAGCCGCGCAGCTCAGTGAGGATTATGTTCTTTGATTTCTCCAGCGCCTTCAACACCATCCAGCCATCACTGCTAGCGGAGAAGCTCTCTGCGATGCAGCTGGAGCACGGCTTGGTGGCCTGGATCAAGGACTATCTCACTGAGAGGCCACAGTACGTCAGACTAAAGGACAGTCAGTCTGACGTACTGGTGAGCAACACCGGCGCCCCCCAGGGAACTGTGCTGTCACCCTTCCTCTTCACCCTCTACACCTCAGACTTCTGCCGCAACTCCAGCGGGTGCCACCTGCAGAAGTTCTCAGACGACTCCTCCATCGTAAGCTACATCACCGACGATGATGAGGAGGAGTACAGAGCCCTGGTGGAGAGCTTCGTGGGGTGGAGCGACAGCAACCACCTCCAACTCAACACCAGTAAGACCAAGGAGCTGGTGGTGGACTTCCGGAGGGGCAAGAAGAGGCCCCCCCCGATTCCCATCTCCATCCGAGGGGTGGATGTGGAGATGGTGGACTCATACAAGTTCCTTGGGGTACACCTGAACAATAAACTGGACTGGTCGGACAACACAGAGGCCCTCTACAGGAAGGGACAGAGCAGGCTGTTCTTCCTGAGGAGACTCAGGTCCTTCAATGTGTGTAACAAACTGCTGCAGTCTTTTTACCAGTCTGTTGTGGCCAGCATCCTCTTCTATGCTGTGGCATGCTGGGGAGGCTACATCAACTCAAGGGACACCAACAAGCTCAACAAGCTGGTGAGGAAGGCTAGCTCCGTGGTGGGAGTCGAGCTACCTAGACTTGAGGTGATGGTAGAGAGGGGGATGATAAGGAAGCTGGATGCCATCATGGAGAACCCCTACCACCCCCTCTACGACGAGCTAGTCAAGATGAGAAGCTCGTTCAGCCACAGACTCATTCCCCCCCGACACTCAACTAACCGCCTCGGACAGTCCTTCATACCAGCGGCCATCAGGCTCCACAACAGTGGGCAGCGACTAGCAGCCTCCAGGCTCCACAACAGGGGGCAGCGACTGCTACCAGACATTGACCTGGGACTTATAGGAACCCAAGGAGGACAACCTACACTACCCTACCTTAGGCTTACTGCACCCTATGTGGATACTGTGATACTGTGAATAATGTATATTTCAGTGGATACCGTGATACTGTGAATAATGTATACTCAGTAGATAGTAAATTATAACACTACCTCATGCATACTGCACCTTATGTGACACTGTGAATAATGTGAATATTCCTCAGCTAGTCAGATAGTAAATTATATTGACCATATTGATCAAATTGTTTACACTGCCTGTGTTGTCTTTTACTACCTGTATACTGTGTTGTTTTACTACCTGTACCCCCCCCCCCCCCCCCCCCATGCTGCTATGATGCCTGAATTTCCCCAAGGGGATCAATAAAGGAATATCTTATCTTATAATCCACAGGAAGGAAAGTAGAAAATGCGCAAAATACTTTGTTGTTGTTCTGTTGTGTTGGTTACAGGAGCTGGGTAAAATGCGACCACCCATGTTGAAGCCGGAAGTGCTTCTTGCTTGTAATAAACAAGCAAAATTAAGAGAATGTATCCATCTGGAGCAGAAAAAGGATGAGGAGGATAATAAACTATGTTTCTGACTCTATCTCAATTTCTACAGCTTACTGTCATGGCTCATTTTAAATATTCCACAACAGAACTATTCGGTACAGCCCTAGCATGTTCTGATATTGTCAATTATCTCACTTTTACTAGGTGACTAACTCAAATATGCCACCAGAAAGAAAAAAAAAGGAAAATGGACATAGGGACGTTTTTTAGTCAAAGGACAGCAGAGACAAGTGATACAGGGACACAGGTAAGGTCTTACAATGGCTTAGTGATTATAACAGTGCAGTTCAGCATTCAGTAACCCATACTTTTTGTGAACGTGTTTTTGATACTGCATTCTGTTGAACACACACCTCAGAACCGTACCTAATGAAAATTGGCTCAATTGCAAGAAAAATAATAGACAGTTATTGTTACGAAGGATCAGATTAAACCGAATATATATATTTATTACTCGAGATATATTGTATAGTATTTGTATATCGTCTGATATCCCTTGTATATTCTTTGTACATATACACGGAATATCCCTTTTACCTAGTACAGACCATAATATTTCGTTCTCCTATTGGACAGCGATCCACTAGGCGCCACGGCCATACCCCCAATGTCTAGTTCAAAGTCACCGCCAAAGACA
Organism: Notolepis coatsorum; assembly: GCF_963971535.1. Taxonomy (NCBI): domain Eukaryota; kingdom Metazoa; phylum Chordata; class Actinopteri; order Aulopiformes; family Paralepididae; genus Notolepis; species Notolepis coatsorum. The sequence goes on from NC_140168.1 coordinate 166,732,946, forward strand.
TGCCTGGACATGACCGGCTCTGCGCAAGAATACGAGACAGAAATAAGGCTGGTACTAGTTTGTTCACCTAACGTATAAATACGGCGCAGGTGAATACAGAAGTACTGTTACCCAATAAGTTGAAGCCTCACACCACGATACAACGTGCTGTGAAGTGGGCCCGTTTTGCCCCAAAATAGAGCCTTGAGACCGCGTGCGAATTGATAGCTGAAGTGTCAGAGTTTAACGCTGTACCGTCGAGTTCGACCTATTCTATTATTCAGTAATAGTCTATTTATGTATAGTGTATCGTGCGGCTACCGTTCTACAGTGACCAGCATTACCAACGCTTCCTCGTACCGAGCTAGTGTGCTTATCCAGGCTGGGCGGCTTAACCTGGTGCCGTCATCCGAGGAGCCCTAGACGAGAACCGTGTGGATATGTACACTGGATAACCTACCCGACGACTACAGAGCCCTTTTCGGCTGGATTATATTTGCTTTGGTCCTGTATCTGATGGAGCGGAGAATCGTCTACACCCACAACTGTGTGGGATTTACCCTGTGAGGAGCATCGTCGAGCCCGCCTCTAGGACGCCTGAGGCTGGCTAGTTTTCCTACATGCTGCACTGCATACCGGAGAATAGCTGTTGTTCGTCTGCGGATCAAGAGATTATTGCACTGTCTCCTGTACCTGGAGTCTCCTTATTCCTCGTTGACCCAGACTTTCGCTACCGACAAATCCTCTCCCCTGCTGGCCTACAACCGGAGGGACCCTACTAGTATCTCCCGCTGCCCTACTAGTGTACCATAGATATAATTCTTATGATACAGGTGGTATTCATTATCTCCTGCGTAATATTCTAATGGACTTACGCTCTTGACCTATTCATGCACATTCTTCGCCTTACAAGCGCGACTCTAATTCTCAAGTAATGTAAGATAATCTTCGTGCTGCTATTAAATATTATTCGAACCAATATTTGTTGTGGAACCGTGTCATTGTGGAGGTGTTCATCTCATATACCTGTGTACTGTATGGCCAGTAGTAATGTACATAAGACAGTAGTGGTTTAATGATACCATACTTATTCAATACAGTCAGGGAATTGTACCCCTCAGTTACAATTGGTCCTTCGAGCCGGATGGTAATTAGCGTAATATTAATATAATATTAATATTGACATGGCCAGCGGTGAACACTCCACAAACGGTTCTCCTAAGCTAGATCGCCCGGAGCGCAGACGGCAGCCACCTCGTTACCTAGAGGACTACGCTGCCAGTCTACTACCTAGCTTTATACAGAAGTTAAATACGGATAAAATAAATAAAGCGGATAGTCAAAGCATGTCAAACCCTACCGACCAGACGACCCTGCCAGTAGAGACCCCAGTGGGTTCTAACGAAACTGACCAAGCCCACGGGGGGGACCAGGGGGGACATGACATGACTACACCCCCAGACAACGACCACGGGACGGTCCCCGGAGAGCTCCAGGATAAAGAAAGTGCTCCAGGGACAGAACCCGACCCACTACCAGAAGAGAAGCGCGCCCAGGAGACGGACCTCGAGGCGCGCCCAGAGAACAGATCTCCAACGAGCACTGCCAGAAGCCGATCACCTCCGTCGGTGTCTTCCCCCAGCGAAGCGGACAAGATGCTGGCGCAGGCATTCATCGCCACCCTGGCAGCCTCCACCGAACGCGATCGACTTCAAGCGCAACAGACGAGCGAGCGCGAACAAGCTGCAGACCAACGAGAGCGCCTTCACGCGCAACTCCAAGCGCAAGCCCTCAGTGAACGCGAACATTCTGCAACCGAGCGAGAGTGCTTCCAGGCGCAACAAAGGAGTGAAGACGACAGCATAAGACTGGAGACCAGACGCCTTCAGACGGAAGAGAACATTGAAAGAAGCCGCGGCGAGGCGCAGCACGCCGCCGCCAATGCGCAGCGCGACGCCGCCAATGCCCAGCGCGAAGCAGCGCGCGACGCCGCCCATGCCCAGCCCGAGGCAGAGCGCGACCGGCTGCAGACGCAGATGATGGACAAATTGATTGCCATGGCGACACCCCCTCTCTCCGCACGGAGCTCCCGGAGATCATCACGACAAGGGTCTAGGACACATTCCCCTACCCGACCAAGCGACCCGGGACCCCGCCAACAGGAGGATCCTGTCCACGTCTCCGAACCCCCTTCCCGGCCGGTCCATACGAGACCCAGCAACCAGGAAGAACCGGACCACGCCAAGAGACTGAACAGAAGACTCCAGGACCTAGCAGAGGAAGAGGAAGAGGAAGAGGAGGAATGTCAAGCCGACCAGCAGCAACGTACTCTGGACCAGGAGGCCCAGTACAGCCCAGACGTCAGCCCCGAGGCCCTGCGCTACAAACCCCCGACTCAACTCACAGGTGAGTTTGACGCGCCGCCAGCCCCGAGGAACAGCACCTGGGTACCCGGGCTTCGGTACCCACCAAGTACCAGCCCAAGACGACACGCACGGGGAGACTCGCCCAGGAGGCCTCTCCCCCAACGCTCACCGATGTGCCAGCCATCCATGGCATCGTACCTTGGCACACCGACGTTCCCGGACTTCACACACGAGAACAGAGCACAGTACACAGAGCTACGAATGTGCTTAGAGACAATGATGTCCAATGTCCCCGATGAGACGTACAAGTATGCTATCCTACTCAAGCACCTGAAGGTGCCCAGAGCGCACAATATAGCGCTGGCATATTCCAACTCTACTACCCCATACACCGCGGCTCTAGTAGCCCTCGACCAACGTTATGGACGCATATGGGACTAAGTGATACAAGAGATAAGAGACATCGACCGTCTCCCCCCAGCCAGAGACAACAGAGCATTGGATGACCTCTCTATCAAGGTACAGTCCCTGGTAGGGATGCTGGGGTCCCAAAAGGAAAAGGGGATATACGAACTGTACGCTAACTCTAATGTAGAAAGAATATTAGAGAAGCTCCCTCCCGCCCGACAAGAGCGTTTTCGGCGACAGAGAGACCACCGCGACCCTAACGGCCCAGAGGCATCCCTCCTAGACTTATCTGACTTCCTCGCGAGAGAAGTCAGCAGCTTACGACTGGACACGTTCGTATGGAGTGGACCAAGCCCAAGACCAGGAACTCGGGGATCAAATGATAACCGCCGGTCGGTGACCGTTATGCACCAAGCCGAATCAGTACCGCAGCACAAGAACCACAACACACCCTCGACGAAAGAGGAGTGGAAGATTGAATGCCAGTACTGTGAAGGGGAACATCGGCTGTATCAATGCGACACTTTCGGGAAGCTGACCACGGACGAGGTGAGTCAGTGGATCAAGGACCACCGCCGCTGCTTCCGCTGCGCGCGCAGCCATATGGCAGCTGAGTGCCGCTTGAAGAAGAAGTGCGGCAGGTGTGGCGGCGCCCACTTGGAGGTCCTGCATGACATCAACAGGCGTCCGCCAGGACAACAAAGTGGGCCCGTCACGGTAATGTACCAGGCCGAGGCGGTGGCACCAGTACCAAAGATCCACCAGACCGCTCCCTACTGTACCGACTGCTACAGCAGACACTGGGAGTCACGGTGCTACTCGGACGACCGCGAGTCGGCACCACCCCAGACGATCCAAACCAACCGACCAACAGGAGTGCTCCACATTGACCAGCATAGCGGGACCCCCCGAGTGCTCATCAAAGTGGTCAGAGTGCTCCTGAGCTACGAGGACAAGGTCCTGGACACTTACGCCGTCCTGGACGATGGGTCTGAAAAGACTCTCCTCCTCGCTTCCGCCGCAGCCCAGTTGGGCCTGCGGGGTGCCAAAGGTACCATGACAATACGCACCATCAGAAGGGACCAGAAGACCATAAAGGGTGAAAAGGTGTCCTTCAAGATAGCAGCGGTGGACCAGCCCGAGAAGCAGTATAGTATTACCAACGTCTTCACCAGCCACAACATAGGCCTGTCCCAGTACACCTACCCCATCCCACAGCTGATGGCGAAGTATGTGCACCTACGTCAACTACCTATACCGCTTATCGACGGCGCCACACCGACCCTGCTCATCGGCTCCGACCACGCGGACCTCATTCTCCCAATTGAGGCGGCCCACATCGGACCCAAAGGATGCCCAGTCACGGTTCAGACCCGACTGGGGTGGACGCTCCAGAGCCCCCTCTACGGACTTGACAGTCAACCCACGTCTACACGCTGCCTGCACACAAAGGTGAGCGACACCGGCCACTCCCTCGTACAGCCCGTTGAGAGGCTATTGACATTAAGCGAGAGGCCTGTGAGAGAACCGTGGGCACAAGAGGGAGTTCGGAACTCCACCCCCCTCAGCTGCGCTCCAGACGTAGCTGACCTCGAACCCAGCACCCCAAGCGACTCCTTGATGGGGCGGCCGGAACCGGCCCCTCCTCAGACGGGGTACAGAGCAAACAAGAGAAACAGACGGAGGAGGTGGAGGCGCAGCCAAGCACAGATCAAAGCAGTCTCAGGCCCGCTTCCTCCTAACCCCCCTACCATCCCTTCCAGCCCGTCAGAAGCGGGTCAAGGACGGGGACAACTTAAAAGTGGAAACAGTCGTCGTGATCATAGACCAGTCACTACCCCGAGCTGCGTGGCCGGCCGGCCGCGTAAGCAAAGTGATCACTGGTGCCGACGGAAAGGTCAGAGCGGTAGAAGTGCTCGTCCAGGGGCGGACATACGCCTGACCCGTGGCGAGGCTGATAGAGTTGCCAAGGCTCCCCGACTCTCCTAATGACGACCATGACCCACTGACTTTGTGAATTGCCCTACCCTCACAACGGACATTGAGTAGTGGACAGTGCGGTTAATCTGTCTCTGCTTATCTAATTAGGTGCAGACTAATTAGGAGGCGGCTGTTACGAAGGATCAGATTAAACCGAATATATATATTTATTATTCTAGATATATTGTATAGTATTTGTATATCGTCTGATATCCCTTGTATATTCTTTGTACATATACACGGAATATCCCTTTTACCTAGTACAGACCATAATATTTCGTTCTCCTATTGGACAGCGATCCACTAGGCGCCACGGCCATACCCCCAATGTCTAGTTCAAAGTCACCGCCAAAGACATGCCTGGACATGACCGGCTCTGTGCAAGAATACGAGACAGAAATAAGGCTGGTACTAGTTTGTTCACCTAACGTATAAATACGGCGCAGGTGAATACAGAAGTACTGTTACCCAATAAGTTGAAGCCTCACACCACGATACAACGTGCTGTGAAGTGGGCCCGTTTTGCCCCAAAATAGAGCCTTGAGACCGTGTGCGAATTGATAGCTGAAGTGTCAGAGTTTAACGCTGTACCGTCGAGTTCGACCTATTCTATTATTCAGTAATAGTCTATTTATGTATAGTGTATCGTGCGGCTACCGTTCTACAGTGACCAGCATTACCAACGCTTCCTCGTACCGAGCTAGTGTGCTTATCCAGGCTGGGCGGCTTAACCTGGTGCCGTCATCCGAGGAGCCCTAGACGAGAACCGTGTGGATATGTACACTGGATAACCTACCCGACGACTACAGAGCCCTTTTCGGCTGGATTATATTTGCTTTGGTCCTGTATCTGATGGAGCGGAGAATCGTCTACACCCACAACTGTGTGGGATTTACCCTGTGAGGAGCATCGTCGAGCCCGCCTCTAGGACGCCTGAGGCTGGCTAGCTTTCCTACATGCTGCACTGCATACCGGAGAATAGCTGTTGTTCGTCTGCGGATCAAGAGATTATTGCACTGTCTCCTGTACCTGGAGTCTCCTTATTCCTCGTTGACCCAGACTTTCGCTACCGACAAATCCTCTCCCCTGCTGGCCTACAACCGGAGGGACCCTACTAGTATCTCCCGCTGCCCTACTAGTGTACCATAGATATAATTCTTATGATACAGGTGGTATTCATTATCTCCTGCGTAATATTCTAATGGACTTACGCTCTTGACCTATTCATGCACATTCTTCGCCTTACAAGCGCGACTCTAATTCTCAAGTAATGTAAGATAATCTTCGTGCTGCTAATAAATATTATTCTAACCAATATTTGTTGTGGAACCGTGTCATTGTGGAGGTGTTCATCTCATATACCTGTGTACTGTATGGCCAGTAGTAATGTACATAAGACAGTAGTGGTTTAATGATACCATACTTATTCAATACAGTCAGGGAATTGTACCCCTCAGTTACAGTTATGATATTACATTCTGCTCCGCATAATTTGTATGCAAAATATTGTGGTTCCCTGCTTTAGTCTGTTGACACATTTCTATACTAAATGCTTTTTTAGTCCTGTGTCATACCTAAATGTCATATACGTGAATTGTATAGAAACAACTCACCAAAAGTGACTATTGCACAACTGATTTGACAAAAAAAATCCATATTATCTGCTTGTGACCCAAACACCCGCAGCCCTCACAAGTCTAGTCAAAACAGTATCAGCAACAACATGCTACTATGCTGTCATGAACCCATGTGTCCATTCATGGTGTACGTGTTGCGTACACCCATGGTATGCTGAATGTTGATATGAATTGTGGGTGGTTATATTATATGTTATGCGTTCATGCAAAGCCTGGACTAATTCCTTGCTCATACTTGGCCATAAGCAATTCTGTTTCTGATTCTAATAATAACTGCAACAAGTCACTGCACGTTATATAATATCAACATTACTGTAGTTCATATGGCTCAGCTGTTGAGATTCGTCAGGTATGCACCGCCATTGACCCCGTTTACGACTGCCTAATTCCCCAGAGGTGCCGTGTTTCATATTATGTGTTTCACACAAACACACACGTCTGCTTGGCTTAAGTAAAAGTAGAAATACTCCGATGAATGAGTACCATGGTAAAAGTAAAAGTCCTCGCTCTCTCCCAGTGGTGGAAGAAGTACACAGTTCCTTTACTTTAGTAAAAGCAGAAACACTCAGTTAAATGAGTACTCCGGTAAAAGTAAAAGTCCTCGCTCTCTCCCAGTGATGGAGGAAGTACACAGTTCCTTTACTTAAGTAAAAGTAGAAATACTCAGATATATGAGTACTCTGGTAAAAGTAAAAGTCCTCGCTCTCTCCCAGTGGTGGAAGAAGTACACAGTTCCTTTACTTAAGTAAAAGTAGAAATACTCAGATATATGAGTACTATGGTAAAAGTAAAAGTCCTCGCTCTCTCCCAGTGGTGGAATAAGTACACAGTTCCTTTACTTAAGTAAAAGTAGAAATACTCAAATATATGAGTACTCTGGTCAAAGTAAAAGTCTACTTAAGTAAAAGTAGAGAAGTATTTGCTATTGAATGTACTTAAGTATCTAAAGTAAAAGTACACATTCTACATGACGTTTGTGTATCCATTGACCTCTATAGGTTATGTTAAAGTGGTACGTGGTCCAGTTCTGCTGCTCTTATTAAAGGTTCTGTTAAAGTGGTATGTGGTCCAGTTATGCTGCTCTGATTATGTCCTCTTGAAGTTGACAGGCTTCAAACTGATGGGTTCAGATAAATGTAGTGGAGTATAAAGTACAATATTGCCCTTGAAATGTAGTGGAGTACAAGTATAAAGTTCCCTAAAAGGAAAATACTCACATAAAGTACAAGTAGCTCGATAATTGTGCTTAAGTACAGTACTTGACTAAAAATACTTTCAACCACTGCAAAGGGACAAAGGCCAGGATGTGAGGTGACAAGATAAGATAAGATAAGATAATATATTCCTTTATTGATCCCCTTTGGGAAATTCAGGCATCATAGCAGCATGGGGGAGGGGGGAGGGGAGGTACAGGTATTAGAAGACATGATACAGGTCATAGAATTATAGTACAGTGGAGAAGTAAAAATACAAAAAAAAAATATAATAAAAGGCAGTGTAAACAATATAACAATATAATTAACTCTGGACAAGTACTGTAGGCAGTGTAAAAAGGTAAAGGTGCAAGATCAGGGTATGTATGCCCTCTCAGTTATATTTGCCCTACAATAAATATAGTATACATATTATTGTATACAAATATACAATAAATATAGACAAGCGGTCTCACATTGGGCAGATGGCTAGAACAATATTGAGTCTGTTGCATCTTCCACCTTCTGAGGTTAATTAATAAAACATTTTGGGGTGGTTCAGCTACAGCCCTGTGAGTGGGATTGAATGTAAACAGGATGATCGGTTCCTCTTCCAGGGGCAGGGCAGGGGGCCAAAGTGTTTTGGATTGGTGGGAAATCTCATCCTATTATTCACAAGTTCAAGCTTCCACGATCAACTGACCCTGATTTGATGTGATACGAATACATCATAATGCACGTTTGACCTGAACACGATGTGGGATATCTTCCCACAATGCGTTCCATTCAAAGGTGGATGTTGGAAGCTCCCAGCTGGGAGGTCGGAATTACCACCATAGTGCGTTCCAATGTCCAGCTCGCAAATACCAAGGGTGAAAACCATAGATGTGACATTTGTAATTGATCTAGAATAGAATAGAATAGAATAGAATAGAATAGAATAGAATAGAATAGAATAGAATAGAATAGAAGTACTTTATTGATCCAGAGGGAAATTCAGCACCACAGATTGCTCACAGTAAACATTTAGGTAGTAAAAAATCTAAAAACACTAATAAGAATAAAATACAGTCACGGATATACATTCTGAGATATGTATATACATTCTAAAATATACAGCCAAAAATATACAGTAATATACAGTGAAATGTACAGAATTAAGTGTAAGATTGTAAAGTGTCAATTTAAAAAGTAAAAGTCCAGGAAGATTATGCCAGAGTTTGTACTGTCACTCAGTGATGCACAGTGATGCGTTATAAAGTCTGATGGCTGTCGGAATGAAGGACTTCCTGTGCCATTCAGTGTTGCATCTTGGGAGTCTTAGTCTAACACTGAACGAGCTTTTTCTATCAGCCAAGTCCTAATCTAAGGAGAAGCACGGACTGCAAGGAGCTGGTGTTTGTGAGGCTGGTTGGTGAGCACAATATATACTGTGAAACTGTGTTGAATTAGGCTACCATACTGGTATTGATGATAATCTGTACCTCTTGTAACAAGATTACAAACATGTCAAAACTATGTTTACAGTTTATAGTGTATGTTGATGTCACAGGTTGACAGGACCTGCTCCTTATGCGTATATATCCTCTTCGCCGTGAACACAGAATTCACCAATACGATTAATAGCTGCTGCCTGTTAGGATTAGGGGTGCTGTGAGGGTGAGAACGCAATTGCAGAGGGAAGAGAGGAGGCAGAGACGGCAGGATACGTGGAAATCAAAATAGTTTATTAAGACGACAAAATCATACAAAACAACACTGAAGGGACGGGAAAACAAAGATCAACGAAAACGGGATATATAAACTACATACAGCACAGACGAACAAGAAACACGGCAAGGGGAGGCATGAAGTAAGTGAGGGTACAATGGGGGTACAGGAGACAATGACTCCACACCGAAGTGAGGGCAGACCACACTTAAATACCACCTGTGATTGAATTACTAACAGCTGGTGAGCCCAGACAATAATACCGATCTTGGCGTTGGGCTGGACCAGACGGGGAGCCAGGACCAGTCGAGGAGCCGAGATCCGGTGTAGCAGCTGGGCCAGGTGTAGAGGCTGGGCAGGACGCGGAGACCGGACCGGTCTCGGCAGTGAGGCGTGGCGTAGGATCCGGCGATGAGGGACCAGGAACAGTGACAGCCGGAGCTGCGCTGACCGGAACCAGGCTGGCAGCGATGGCCGGATCAGCTGTGGAGGCCTTGCTAGCGATACTAGCCCCGCTCGCCCTCCGAGCCTTGCTAGGCCTTGGAGGTTCACGAACTGCGGGGACTAGGCTAACCGTGGGGCCTGAAACAGCTGTAGGGACTAGGCTACCGGGCGGGACAGTGCTAGCTGTGGACATCTGGTCTGTCTCACGAGCTAGGCTGATCGTGAACCTGGAGATTAGGCTAGCAGTGGGGACTGTGCTAGCTGGGGAAGCCTGACTAGCTACTGGAGTGAAGCTAAGGGGCGGAGCTGTGCTAGCTGGGGACTCCTGATTAGCTATAGGAGCGAAGCTAACGGTCGGAGCTGTACTAGCTGGGGATTCCTGATTAGCTATAGGAGCAAAGCTAACGGGCGGAGCTGTGCTAGCTGGGGACTCCTGGTGAGGGGCTCTAGGCTGACCGTGAACCTGACACTATTCGGCAGGCTAGCTGTATTAGCCCTCGACCTACACCCCTCCATGACGGCAGTGACCTGGTCGGCTATGTCCCGCATCGCTGGCTCATTTATCGGGCTCTCCGTGGCGACCCGGTCGATCATCCGGAACCAGAACACCCACTTGGCCGGTGAGTAATTCTGTATGTCACCGTCCATCAGGCTCCGGATGATCCTCATGGTATCGGCCACCCCTTCTGCTGCGTTCTTTGGTGGTGGAGTCATTCTGTGAGGATTAGAGGTGCTGTGAGGGTGAGAACGCAATTGCTGAGGGAAGAGAGGAGGCAGAGACGGCAGGATACGTGGAAATCAAAATAGTTTACTAAGACGACAAAATCATACAAAACAACACTGAAGGGACGGGAAAACAAAGATGAATGAAAACGGGATATATAAACTACTTACAGCACAGACGAACAAGAAACAAGGCAAGGGGATGCACGAAGTAAGTGAGGGTACAATGGGGGTACAGGAGACAATGACTCCATACCGAAGTGAGGGCAGACCACACTTAAATACCACCCGTGATTGAATTACGAACAGCTGGTGAGCCCAGACAATAATACAGACACGCCAAAAATAAGAACACACTAGGAAAACTCAACTAGGACACAAAAGGCATAATCACATACAACATTCAGACAGGAGGACGAAATCAAACAAGGGAGGGAAGAGCCCAGGATAACAAACAATTAGAAACAAATTCAATAACTCTAAACCAACACAAGATGGCCGACTGCACCATCGGGCTTAGGTCACCAGAGGGAGGTAGGGAACCAATGTCTGGAAGGGGGAACTGTCCACTGTCATTCTCATGCCCGGCCCAGCAAGGGCCGGGCCTGGGGACGTAACAGCTGCCAACGCTAATGCTGTGTTGTCCATACCTGTTCTGCAGTAATAGAACTCCGGTCACAGTGTTTATTTATGGAGATCACCGTCAGTGACGTCACCGCCATCGATACTGTGCCCCCCCCCCCCGAAACATACTCAGCCCCTCCCCTCGACATTGTAGTTCTTTTAATAGAGTGCGGGGGGAAACAGCTGTACAATCTAACAATAATTATAATAATTTTCAAGTCGTATTATGTTTCGCAAATAAGGAGACATATAGAGAACATGTCAAAGCACTCAAAATTGCCAATATCTCCATTTCAACCTATTTTTGAATTCCGCAACATTTTGGGGTTTTCTGGAGAATCGTGAGCTCCTTAACAAGACGGGTTAGACCGTGCCAGGTCACATATGTGGATTAACCTTTTTTTCTCCCATAATAACATATCGGATTACCTGTGGATTACCATGACTGTACTGGCCAGAATTTGAGACAATTGACAATGGAATCAGATAGTCATGATAGTCATGCACAGCTGTGGGTAATGTGAACTAATTATGGGAGGACCTGAGATGCCTGCTTTCCACTGTTGATTGGCGGTGTCATAATCACAGCAAGAGCATTCTTCACTCCTCCTCATCCCCCCTTCACATTCACCACACACCTTCCTCACTCCTCTTCATCCTCCCTTCCATCCACCACGGAAGCATCATGCCCATATATGGTCAGCCAGGGCCGCCTCAGGGGGTGTGCGAGCAGTGCGGTCGCACAGGGCCTCGCGGGAAGGGGGGCCTCGCACAAAAAAAATTAAAAATTATTTATTATTTTTAAATTTTTTAAATTTTTATTTTTTTATTTAAAATTTTTTTTTGCGAGGCCCCCCTTCCCGCGAGGCCCTTTTTCATCACAGACCTACAATCTAGTTTTGCTTATATGCTTATATATTTCACATTAGACACATTCCTGGCTCTGAGGCTCTGCAGGCAGCAGAATTGGTTTCAATGAGGGGAGGGGTTACAGCCAGGTAAGGTAGCGTCTGTTGAGTTCATTGTGTGTGTCTGTGTGCGCCCGGGGGGGGGGGGGGGGGGGCGTGAACCGACTCATTGCCAGACGTGAGCGATTCGACTCACACTCACGGCAATGAATCGGCTCTTATGAACGAGTCGCTCATGACCGACCCATCACTAGCGTCTGACTATTTTGCGCGTGCAGCATTGGACCCTAGGTTATGCCAGCCAAGATGAAGAGGACATCGTTCGGCAGATGGACTGAAGATGAAAGTTGTTGCATGTTAGACAGTTCAGTCAGGCTAGCCATCCCGGCTAAAGACAGGGACAGCTAGTTAGCTTTAGCTACGTTATAATATTAAGTGTGGTTCAGTCGGGATATAGCCATGATGATGTCGGCTAGTAGCTAGCTTAGCTAAAGGCTAACTAGCGTTAGCTAACCTAGAGACAGCGCATGCAGCATTGTTATGCCAAGATGAAGAGGATGGTCGTTCGGCAGATGAACTTCGTCAACTCCACGCGGTTGTCTCCATCCTCTTGGACGTTTGGTGAGTTTTTAATGCACTCTATTCTATTCCCGCCGTGGATATCTCTCTCTCTCTCTCTCTCTGGAGCCAAACTGGCCGACTAGCTGTTGTAGTACTAGTAGCTAACGGTGTGTGGCCTGGTGTCAGCACCTGTATTGCTGTGTTGTGTTTTTAGCATACTGTAGTGTAGGTAATGTCTAGCAGGTAGTATTTTTACCCCCCTGTGTGTGTCGATACCACGTTCCAAATCAATACACCTCATCCTCCGTCTGTTCCTCTTGTTTGGTCTGTACCCCGTCTGAGGAGGGGCCGGTTCCGGCCGCCCCATCAAGAAGTCGTTTGGGGTGCTGGGTTCGAGGTCAGCTACGTCGCTTGGAGCGCAGCTGAGGGGGGTGGAGTTCGGAACTCCCTCTTCTTGGGCCCACGGTTCTCTCACAGGCCTCTCGTCTAATGTCAATAGCCTCTCAACGGGGTGTACGAGAGAGTGGCCGGTGTCGCTCACCTTTGTGTGCAGGCAGCGTGTAGACGTGGGTTGACTGTCAAGTCCGTAGAGGGGGCCCTGGAGCGTCCACCCCAGTCGGGTCTGAACCGCGACTGGGCATCCTTTGGGTCCGATGTGGGCCGCCTCAATTGGGAGAATGAGGTCCGCGTGGTGGGAGCCTATGAGCAGGGTCGGTGTGGCGCCGTCAATGAGCGGTATAGGTAGTTGACGTAGGTGCACGTACTTCGCCATCAGCTGTGGGATGGGGTAGTTGTAGCTTGACAGGCCTATGTCGTGGCTGGTGAAGGTGTTAGTGATGCTATACTGCTTCTCGGGCTGCTCGACCGCTGCTATCGTGAAGGAGACATTTTCACCCTTTATGGTCTTCCGGTCTCGCTGAATAGTACGGATTGTCATTGTTTCTTTGTTACCCCGCAGGCCCAACTGGGCTGCGGCGGAAGCGAGGAGGAGAGTCTTTTCAGACCCATCATCTAGGACAGCGTAAGTGTCCATGACCTTGTCCTCGTAGCTCAGGAGCACTCTGACCACTTTGATGAGCACTCGGGGGGTCCCGCTCTGCTTGGGGTCTATGTGGAGCACTCCTGTTGGTGGGTTGCCTTGTCGGGCTAGTCCTTTCTTGTGGGCCTCGCGCAGTGTATCGCAGCGAGCGTGGTCCTGTGTGTTCATCCTACTCCACTGATCCATTTCGGCGGGGGTCAGTTTCTGGTAGGCTTCACACCGTGACATGGAGTGTCCGCTGCGGCAGTAAGCACACCAGGGGGGGGGCCAATGGATCTTCTGTAGTGGTGCCGACTCGCGGTAGTCCGAGTAGCACCGTGACTCCCAGTGTCTGCTGTAGCAGTCAGGACACCAGGGGGGGGGTCCAGGACTGGTTTGTGGTGACACCGCCTCGGCCTGGTACATCACCGTGACGGGCTTACTTTGTTGTCCTGGCGGACGCTTGTTGCTGTCGTGCAGGACCTCCAGGTGGGCGCCGTCGCACTTGCTGCATCTTTTCTTTAGGCGGCACTCAGCTGCCATATGGCTGCGCGCGCAGCGGAAGCAGCGGCGGTTCGCTTTGATCCACTGACTCACCTCGTCAGCGGTCAGCCTCTTGAAGGTGTCACATTGAGACAGCCAATGTTCATTTTCACAGTACTGACAGACAGCCTTCCACTTCTCCTTGACGTGGGTGTTGTGGCTCGTCTGCCGTGGCTCAACCTCGGCTTGGTGCATAACTGTCACGGACCGGCGGTTGTCGTTGAACCTTCTCGGTCCATCTCTAGGGTCAGAGCCACTCCACACGAATGTGTCCAATCGTAGACTGCTAACTTCCCTGGCGAGGAAATCAGCTAGGTCTAGGAGGGATGGTTCTGGGCCGTTGGGGTCACTGTGGTCTCTCTGCCGCCGAAAACGCTCTTGACGGGCTGGAGGGAGCTTCTCCAGTATCCGCTCCACGTTAGAATTTGCATACAGTTCATGTCTCCCCTTCTCCTTTTGGGACCCCAGCATCCCCACGAGGGATTGTACCTTGATAGAGAGGTCATCCAGTGCTCTATTGTCTTTGGCTGGGGGGAGGCGGTCGATCTCTCGTATTTCTTGGATCACGTAATCCCATATGCGTCCATAGCGCTGGTCGAGGGCCACCAGAGCCGCGGAGTATGGGGTGCTTGAGTTGGAATATGCCAGCGCTATGTTATGCGCTCTGGGCACCTTGAGATGCTTGAGGAGGATGGCATATTTGTACGACTCGTCGGGGACATCGGACATCATAGTCTCCAAACACATGCGTAATTACGTGTACTGTGCTCTGTCCTCGCGCGTAAAGTCTGGGAACGTCGGTGTGCCAAGGTACGATGCCATGGATGGCTGGGACACCGATGAGCATAGGGGGAGAGGCCTCCTGGGCGAGTCTCCCCGTACGTGGGGTCGTGGGTTAGTGCTGGATGGGTACCAGAGGCCGGGCCCCCAGGTGCTACTCCTCGGTGCTGACTGTGTATTAAACTCAACCTTGGTTTGGGTCGGGGGTTCGTAACGCAGTGGCTCGGGGCTGGGGTCGGGGCTGTACTGGGCCTCCTGGTCCAAAGTAGGTTCGTACTGGTGGGCTTGACATCCCTCCTCTACCTCCGCTAGGTCTTGGAGTCTTCTAGTTAGTCTCTCGGCGATGTAGGCCGGTTCTTCCCGTTGGCTGGGTCCCGTATGGACCGGTTGGGGAGGGGGCTCGGCGACGTAGGCAGGTTCTTCCTGCTGGCTGGGTCCCGTGTAGTCTGGTCGGGGAGAGGGCTCGGCGACGTGAACAGGTTCTTCCTGCTGGCTGGGTCCCGTGTAGATGGAGGGGAGGGGAAGGTGCCCTCGACCCGTGTCGTGATGATCTCCGGGAGCTCCGCGTGGAGGAGTGGGGGGTAGCCCTCTGGATCAATTGTTCTATCATCTGCGCCTGCAGGCGGTCCCGCTTCGCTTCGCGCTGTGCATTGGCGGCGTCGCGCTGTGCATCGCGTTGCGCGTTGGTACGGTCTCGCTGAATGGTTTCTTCAGCCTGGAGGCGCCTCTCTTCCAGTCTGATGGTCATCGCTGTGTCGGCCTGGAGGCGACTCTCTTCTAGTCGGATGCGTTCTCGCTCGTTCTGTTGTTGCGCCTGGAGGCGTTCTCGTTCCACTGCAGAGTGTTCGCGCTCACTAAGTGTCTGTGCTTGGAGACGGTCTTTTTCGGTTGAAGCTGTCAGCGTGGCGATTAAGGCTTGCGCCAGTCTCTGGTCAGCCTCGCTGGGGGATGACACCGATGGAGGTGATCGGGCGTTGACAGGGCTTGGTGGAGACCTGTTCTCCTGGCGCGCTCCGAGGTTTATCTCTTGAGCGCGGTACTCTTCTCGTGGTTGCGCGCCGAGGGCTGTCTCGGGTACGCGATCTTGGGTTGGTTGTGCACAGGGGTCTATCCCTGGAGCGCTTTCTTTATCCTGGAGCGCTCCGGGGTCTATCCCGGTGACGCTGTCTGGAGGTATAGTCACGTCATGTCCCGCTTGGTCCCCCCCGTGAGCTAAGTCAGTTTTGTTTGAACCCTCTGGGGTCTCTACTGGCGGGGCCGCCAAGTCGATAGGAGTGGGCATGCTTAAACTATCTGTTTTATTCGTATTTAACGTCCGTTTAGATAAGCTAGGGGGTAGAACGAAAGCGAATTCCTCCAGATATGGAGGTGGCTGACGTTTGCACTGCGGGCGTTCTAGCTTAGGGGAGCCGCTTGGGGAGTGTTCACCGCTGGCCATGTTAATATTAATATTATATTAAATATTACACTGATACCCTCCGGCTCGAAGGACCAATTGTAACTGAGGGGTTACAAAACCCTGACTGTATTAAAGATTGTGATAGATTAAACCACTGCTAGTTATGTACTTTTTTTACTGGCCAGACAGTACATCAAATATAGATGGTGAACACCCACAAGAACACGGCATTGACACAGAAATACTATTGGAGGGTAATTTATTATTATTAGGCAACGTTAGGTTACAGAATGAGAATTAGGGTCGCGCTTGTATGGCGAAGAATATACGTAAAGTCAGTCAAGAGCATAAGTCACTAAGAATAGCAGGAATCCTACGATGGGTCTAAGCTGACGCCACCTGTTGTATAGTAGCAATTATATAGGGCAACACCGGTACCGACTGGTGACAATGGGTTCCCTCCGGGGTGTAAGGCCTGGAGGGTAGAGGAATGCTCGGATACTCAGTCTGATTCAATGAGGAATAAAGAGACTCCAGGTACAGGAGTCGGTCCTTGTAAACTCCCTTGATCAGCAGCAAAAGCAATAATTGTAATCCAAATGCCCGACAGCATTGATGACAGCCAGCCAGCCCCGTCCACGAGGCAGGCCCGAGTTGTAATCCTCACGAGGTTGAATCCCAAACGATAGTGGAAATCAACGATGCTCTTCTCCGGATACCACGTTCCAAATCAATACAATCCAACCAGTAATGGTTCTGCAATCTTGACGCCGGTGCTCCTGTGCACATACAATAAATGAACTACTATTTACTTCACATTAAACTTGGTCGAACTTGACGTTACTTCACTAAACTCTGACACTTTTACTATTCTATTCGCACATGTTCTAAACGCACGGTTGCTCACTTCAATGTTACCGAACTTGTCACACTGCTGCTTTAGACGAACTTGATGAACTACTGCTGCGCCAGCATATATACTTAAGTGACAATCTAGTACCAAACCTCAGTCCTTGTCTGGTATCAATACACTGTCTCCGGGCATGTTCTGACATGCCCCAAACTCGCCCATTGCACCTGTCTGAGTGCGAGACTGCCTGGAGCCTAGGGTGCTGTCCAATAGGAGAGCGAATATTACTCTGGTCTGAACGCAGGTAAAGGGATATTCCGTGTATATATATAAATAATATACAAAGTATATCAAACAATAAAGGGATATTCTCAGTTTAATCTGGCCCTTCACAACAGTAGTGAAAGGGTTAACGGAATGACGAGGGGATTTCAGAAAAGCATTTGCAGCCAAGCGCCGGCTTTGCTGCTGTTTTCCCCAAAAAATCCCCATCAAAAAAAAAATTGTCAGGAGAGAGACAATGAGCACACGAACGACCCTAAGGGGCGACAGTGGATCGGGGGGTGGTGCAGTCATCTGGTAATCCGGAGGTTCCCGGTTTGATTCCCGCTCCTCCCGGGGAGCGTGTCGAAGTGTCCTTGAGCGAGACATTTAACCCCTAATTGCTCCCGATGAGCAGGTTGGCACCTTGCATGGTCGCCTCCGCCGTCGGTGTGTGAATGTGTGAGTGAATGGGTAAAATGTGAGGAACAAATTGTAAAGCGCTTTGGATAAAAGCTGTTAATAAATGCAGCCATTTACCATTCACCCTGACGTCTGATTGTGAGATCTCTCCGCACAAAAGAGAGTTTCTGGATCTTTGCGAAGCTGCACGTCTCTGATTCCTTGTGTTCAGAACAGAATTAAGAACAGTGTTCAGAACAGAATTCAGAACAGTGTTCAGAACAGCGTTCATTCCCAGTTTCATCATGACTCGTTACATCGTACAAAGAGAGATAAAATCACCCAACCATGTTTTGTAACTCGGAACACAAGTTTGCTCTATTTCTCTCCCCTCTCTCTCTCGCTCTCTCTCGCCCCGTACTGTCAGTGGCAGTGTAACACGCACACACACACATACACATGCACACACACACACGCGAGCATACACACACACACACACGCACTCACACACACACACACGCACGCACGCACGCACGCACGCACGCACGCAAACACATACACACACACACACACACACCTTTTTCTTTTCACGCCGCCGTCTATCGCTGTAAGTGACGGCGACTTTTGATGTTGGCAATAGCCATATATCAAAGTCAAAGCGCAAAAGCTCTCAGGAGTGAGCGCCGCGGTTCGTCAGGGGACTTCCACGAGCAAGGGCAATCTCCCAGAGTCACCGCGGTCAGTCACCCGCGCCATACAGTAACACACACACACACTCACACACACACTCACACACTCAGCGGCGATACCCGATGAGATCATTCCTGATGAGATCATCATCTTTGTAACCCTCCCCCCTCCCCCTCTCCCTTCCACCCACTCCTCTTCACAGTGTTTCTACAGGACTGCTTTGAATTCTCTTGTTTCTTCTTCGTTGGTTTGCGTGTGCGGCGGCCCCAGCGGCGCAGGGTAGGCTTCTTTTCTTTTTTCGCTATAGCTCCTGGGGTGAAAGACACGTGGTATACAACCCCTCCGGAGCCACGCACTTCTTCTTAATTAAAGGCGTATATTTCTTCTCTCCCCTACTTTTTCTTTTCTGAGAGAGAGAGAGAGAGAGAGAGAGGGAGCGAGAGAGAGAGAGAGAGAGAGAGAGAGAGAGAGAGAGAGAGAGAGAGAGAGAGAGAGAGAGAGAGAGAGAGAACACTGCAAGGCGTTCATTTGCTCTCCTCAGCCACCGTGATGAAAAAAACAACAGACTCCCGCTATACTCTGTAGCAGAGTCAAGTCCTCAAGGACTCCTATCCTGAGAGTGCCGGCATTTACATATTACTTTGATGAAAGAATACATTTATTTTGGTTTTTTATTTGCATCGGTAGAACAAGAGAATCCCTTTTTAACACAAAAATGAAAAGAAAAAAGAACAAGAAATAAATATATATAAGAAGGTAGATGGATTTCCTGTCTTTTTCTTTTGTAAATTATCATTATTTTAGGTTCACTTTGAAATGCCTGGGTTAATTTGGAGGGTTGTTTGAACGTTGTTTTTATGCCAAAGTTAAAGTTGGTTCTATTTTAGGACGGTTGTATTGCTACTCGGTGTACTATAATATAGTCTGCCCGCGTTCACATAAAGTTAACTTAGTTATGGCTTTTTTTTTTATCTGGTTACTGATCGTGGTGTAACGGGGAAAGAAATCTAGAAAATAGAATCTCTTTATTTGCCAAGTACATGTATTGCATATAACTCTGCATTTTACCCTAAGACCGATCTAATGCCAATGTCAAGGGCAATGCTAGGAGTACGTACTGTACCTAGCATGCATGTCCTTTATGGAATCTAGCCCTGGCGTAAAAAAGGAACACGCCAAAATTTTTAGGAAATTTGCTTATCGTCTTCTCCAGAGAGAGACAAGAAGATAGATACCAGTTTCCTCTCTGTGAGTTCAGTAGAAAGCTATCTGGCTGCACATTAGCCTAGCTTAGCACAATGAATGGAACCGGACAGTGCCGGTTAGCCTTCGAGAGAGGTGTTAGTTGGACAATGCCTAGGCCCATACCTGTCCGCTTCCATCCATTGTGCTAAGCTATGCTAATGTGCAGCAAGATAGCTTTCTACTGAACGCACAGAGAGGAAACTGGTAACTGGTATCTATCTTCTTGTCTCTCTCTGGAGAAGATGGTAAGCAAATTTCCCAAAATGTTGGCATGTTCCTGTAATTGATGCAGTTTGATAATGAGTTAAATAATCCATGGCTCAACTCTAAGCATTGGGATGAGGATAACCTTGTTCCCAGTTGTATCTCCTCCGTGAGATAAAGCCTGGTAAAGCACTACGGCCGAAAGTGTCTATGGGGTAGAATTTCTGGTGTATGTACTTCCCCTGGAAGCTGCCTCCGAACGGACCAAACTTTTCCCAAATCCTGTTGGCAAACAAGCTAGAACGTCCCGGTCATGTAGTAAATTCTTCAGACAAAGCCGTTGCAGTGGCTTAACAGGGAGATATTGTGCACTTCACACGTTTCTTTTTTTGATCCACTTTTCCTCCTCTTTTTCTATTTTTCTCCCATCCCAATTACCCGCTGAGCCAATTCTCCCCTCCCCTGTCTTGAACGTTGCTCACATATGCCCCCCACTGGCCGGTTGTAGGGAGGATAGAAGCCTTGCATCACGTGTCCCCTCCGATACACGAGGAGGCAGCCTGTCACATCTTTTCACCTGCCAGCGCAGACTCTCATTGGCGAGGTGTAACATGTGGGAGGCTCACACTACCCCCGCCATTTTCTATCTCTGCTGTGCAGGCATCCCCAACCGACCTGTAGGAGTCGCTGTCCACAACGTCCAGATTACCACCCATCGACTTCCACCCGCTACCTCTGCCAATTGAGTTAGTATGACGACTGGCCCAAGCCGGAGGCAACGCCGACAGCCGGAGTCGAACCTGGTGTCTCTTGCATTGGTGACGAGCGCAATGTCCGCTGTGCCACCCAGCCGCACCACTTCACACGTTTCTATAATTGTTTTGTCGAAACCGGAACGCCTGTAGCCTGTACTTCCTGTACTTCCGTTTAGACACTTCACTTAGGCATATCTTGTCCAGTCTAGGATGAGGATAACAACCACTCTGTCCCATCGGGTTTCAGTGGAGCAGAGCTGAGATGTTGCTAAACCAGATGGATGCAGTTCATGAAATTAAGGTTAATTTAGGTAATTTATTATTGATCCATTTAAAAATCATAACACGGAAATATGGGGACGCAGCTTTGGGGTTTTGAACGTACACCTCGAGTTCAGGCAGCGACAGTATTCCTGAATTTCCCCAAGGGGATCAATAAAGGAATATCATATCTTATCTTAGTACACCGTGAATCCCCTAACAAGTATAGATTTTTTCCCACCACATTCCATACTAAAAGGCCAATCAGTTTGTCCGTAATAGCCTCATAATTCTGTAATTGAGTGAGTGTGGAAAGCTGATTAATGAGCAATTACAAGGTAATAGTTGCATATTCATGAGGCCACGGCCTATTAGCTTCCAATAAATACTCATTAAGTGGCCCTGAGTATCTCACCATCATCAACTGCTCATCGTGGGATAACGGAAGACGATAAGCTAATTTCCCAAAATGTTGGCGTGTTCCTTTAACTTGCTCCAGGGCTATTTTGTATTTAGGAAATCCCTGAACATGATATTGCATTGGTTTGTGATAGATTATTAGTTACTGGGTATTTCAAAGTACCTCATATTTGGTGCCATTTTAAAGCTAACAACTAGGGCTTTCCAATGATATAAAATAAGTGTATGATTATCATCATAATTTTTATTATTATGGTTCATATGTAGTTGCACTTGAACTTGTTGAAATTAAACTTGGAGGATAAAAATGTATTAAATTACACTTTCCTTGCTTAAATCAGATTTATGTATATTGAATGAAATGTAGACAATCTTGTTGGCAATATAGAAATAGCATCTATTGTTCAAAAGTTATTAATCAATTAATGAAACTAGATTTGATAAAAAAAATTATATATTTTTTTTTACATATTGTGATGATAATTATAAAACGTTCATGTGTGTGTTAAAAATTTTCTTCAAACTTACCCCATTATCTTCATAGAGCCTTGTCTTCCTTCTAGAACCTCTCCCTTCTTGAAGGTTTTGTCCTGGGTAGGGAATGACTGCGCTGTTCCTGGATCTCAGCCGGTGCTGTTAGCATCTGCACTAGCATGGGAGCTAGTTCCAGCATCTAGACACTGCCGTCAATTCTAAGTTGATAAAATGAGATATGTTACATATAGGAATATGACCCACTAATGAATACACTAAATACAGCAATGTGGCTTATTTGAAAACACTGCATTTGCGAAATAAATACGTCAAATGTGTTGCCGTTAGCCGTGCGTTAGCCCGCAGCTAGCGCTGATGCTACCTAAACCACAGGAAGTTTTCCTCTGGGAAGATCTGTATGCGCCCACGGTACATTTCAAAACAAGCTTTTTGATGGAAAATATGACCAGAATCTCTGGAAAAACATCTCACAAACACTATAGACGGTCATAAAAGTTAACGAATGCTATAAGAAGTCCAACAGATTAGTATAAATAGTACTTACAAGGTTGTTTCGAAATCTAGAGCAGAGCGGGTTTTCCCCGTAGGAATTTACTCTGCGACCGGTCGGGCTGGAGGAAAGTTTGGAAAAACGGGAGCTGTGGTCGACGGAGGCTTTTATAGACTTCCGGTCAGAGCTGCGGATTGATATTTGCTGTGTGTGTGGGGGCCGGTGTTCCTAATAATAGTCACAAAAAATGGTGTCCCTCCGCCAAAAAATGAGTACGGATCCGTGTCGGATGCTCTGGAAGAGTTATTTTAAGAGGGTTTTTCCATGGAAATTAAGCCCATGTAGGCCGTGTGACGACGTTCCCATCGACTTCCGGACTGACAGATTTGTGGACGTGAGCGAGAGATTGACGGTGCAGGTAGCAGGTGGCGTGAACAGAAAGGGGTGGGGGGCGGGGGGAGCGGAGCCGGGGGCGAGGATGACACGCACCCGACACCTCAGACGGGGGGGTAATTGATGGACTCTTCCGGAAAATAGCCCCCCCCCCCCCCCCCCCCTCGATGTCAAATCTACACGGGGTCGATTGGCCCCCTCGTTCCATGTACACTAACTAAAGCTAGGAGCCGTATATATATATTATACAACCCACGACATTATAGGGTGAAACGCATACAGCCGCACCTGTGAAACCTGACACCCGCTTTGATCAAAAGACTCCTGTATACCTTTGTAGCGTAGTAAAATAAAAGGAATTATTTATACAAAGTGACACGCCACTCCGACACGCTCTTCGCTTTGAATGGGGCTTTTTTTCCCAGAGTCTCGCAAATCGGTGAGGGGTTGTCATCCTTTGTGGCTTGTGTTTTTATGTGTTTTTTTTATTTCAACATCCCTCTCTCTCTCTCTCTCCCTTTCTCTCTCTCTCTCTCTTTCTACCAAAACATAACATATATATATATATATCAACCAAACACAGATATAAAGTTTCATAAGGGAGAGACGAAGGACACGTGTCTTACTCTCTCTCTCTCTCTCTCTCTCTCTCTCTCTCTCTCTCTCTCTCTCTCTCTCTCTCTCTCTCTCTCTCTCTCTCTCTCTCTCTCTCTCTCTCTCTCTCTCTCTCTCTCTCTCTCTCTCTCTCTCTCTATCTCTCTCTCTCTCTCTCTCTCTCTCTCTCTCTCTCTCTCTCTCTCTCTCTCTCCCTTTCTCTCTCTTTCTTTCTACCAAAACATAACATATATATATCCTTATGCCCGACTCCCAGTGCAGCGGTGGGTTATGAGGTTTCCATAGCGACGGAGGGATGCACTCATCCTTGATTCCACGCAGCTGGGACCCATACTGTGTCGGATCCTCAGGGGGAATGCTGGGAAGAAGAAGCGACCTCCGTGGGGGGGGGGGGGGGGGGGGGGGGGTCGATACAGAAGTCATGCTGCGTATTAATTATATTGAACTTCCAACACCCCCCCCCCCCACGACCTCGTATGGATGCATTTCCCGCAATGACGTCCTCCTTGTTGAGTTAAATGGAACGTGTTTCTCGATGCCCTCAAGACGACGTGTGCATTTGAACTTGCAAATGTTTTCTTCGTATTTTATCTTTTATCTTTAACCTGTTCTGACACACAGGAGATGGAGTGTTAAATTAACACACATTATGGCACAACTTATATATTATATATACAGTTTATATACATACCTATATACAGTATATCTTTTTGTAAAGTATTTGTCTTCCCTTAAAATCAGTTGCAGTGACACAGTGGGAACTGGGACTGTGTGTGTGTGTGTGTGTGTGTGTGTGTGCCTGTGTGCATCTGTGTGTGTGTGTGTGTGTGCGCATGAGTGTGTATGTCTGCATGTGTGTGTGTGTGCGCATGAGTGTGTGCGTGTATGTCTGCATGTGTGTGCGTGTGTGTGTGTATGTGTGTGTGTGTGTTTGTGAGTGTGCGTTAAACATTCTCAAAGCCCATGGGAACATAGGGCCTATATTGATCCTAACAAGTAACTAAATTCACTTGTCGAAATAACGCCTTGAGCTCAGCAGCGATATATTTCGCAGGATAAACATACGTCAAGACGCTCAGGTCGTGGCGGTGTGAGGGGGGCTAACAGGCGGCGGTGCTGTGCGGTGTGAGGGGGGGGGGGGTGTCTAACAGGCCTGTTGTTTAGCTGATGCCTCACATGAATCAGGCCAATTGTACGATAGTCCCTCGCCGTCTCGTAAACACCAAGGTCGCTCCCTGACACACGGGACGGAGACGTAAATGGGTCATATATATTGGAACAAGGCCGAGGGGTCAGCGCAAACACGACCTTGAGCGCAGCCCACGCTCCCCCCACCGGACTCGTTCTCCCAGACTCTTTTATTGCTTGTTTCTATGGAAACGGCCCGGGCACTCGCTTTGGCGGATGGCCCCCTTAATAGTTAATAGTCTAAGCTTGCTGTTATGGGAATAATGAAAAAAAAATTGACAAGTGTGTGGAGAAGGAACAGGGGGGGGGGGGGGGGTCGAAGAAGGGGGGTGGATGAGGTTTATATGGTGGAGGTGGTGTGCAGGCCTGTGCATATCAGTAAATGGCCTTTTTCTCCCAGGGGGCACTTGGGTTCGCCCCTGCTCTAGCCGTGCCCCCCCCCCCCCCCACCCCCTAGCCCATCTATGGCTGAGGAGGAGGAGGAGGAGGAGGAGGAGGAGGAGGAGGAGGAGGAGGAGGAGGAGGAGGAGGAGGAGGAGGAGGAGGAGGAGGAGGATGAGGAGGAGGAGGGCCAGAGGGAAAAACAAAGATAATAATTGGCTCCAGTTTATCGTTGACTGCATTGTGCCACATCCCACATTTGATCTATTCATTGGGGCGCGGACAGCACCAGCACAAAGCGGGGGTCATTCAAAAAAAAAAAAAGGCAGTGAGCTCATCCATGAAACATCCTGTTGGATAGGGGGGGGGGGGGGGTGTAGCAGCACCACCCAAGCCTCTCGTCGAGCCATTAAGAACAATAGCAACAGCTTAATCAGGTGTGGGAGGGGTGGAACAATAGATGGAGAGAGAGAGAGAGAGAGAGAGAGAGAGAGAGAGAGAGAGAGAGAGAGAGAGAGAGAGAGAGAGAGAGAGAGAGAGAGAGAGAGCGAGAGAGAGGGAGAGAGAGAGAGAGAGAAGAGAGAGAGAGAGAGAGAGAGAGAGAGAGAGATTTTTTTGATTTTAGAAAAACATTTATTTACATGATTCTCATTACAATGTACAATGTGTATGTCAATACAATTAAACAACTAACTACACATTATATCGGGCAACATGTGTCCCCATCACACTTAAAACCACATGAGATCTCACAATAAAAAAAATGCTAAAATACACCTGTCCTTCTGCAACACAACAAAAAAACATTGAAGCTCCACCCAAACAAAAAAAGTATCCATACTTCCATTCAACACATAATATGTCATCAAGAACAACATATGAGCAACTCAAAAGGGTCCCGTCAGTCCATTTGTGTCAGTTTTTATATCCAGCTCATGAAAAAAAGATCCCCTTCATCAGGACCTTCCGTTCCACCGAAATAATCCTGCAACAGGTATTGTTCCCCGACGCTCCGCGCTTCAGTCCAATCGTCCAGACAGACCCTGTTGTGACAGGCCGTCCTCAGCCCCAATAAAGAAGCCACTTCCTCTGACCCGGCTACATTAACAACATCTTTCAGTGTCATTGTCCCAACTGCTTGCAGACACTGTCCAAGCCCAGGTCTACTCCCTTCCTGAATGTGCAGCCGGGCTCCACACATCAGAAGCTCCATTATCATGGTAACATTATATTATCCAGTTTTCTGAGCTTCTGCACAATTTTTCTCAGTCTAAAAACGTCCTGGGAAGTGTACCCCCCATTGTTCTTCGACCTCATTTGAGTCCTTGCTGAAAAAATAAACATCTCCAAATCTTCAAAAAAATCTTCCACTTTGACACTTCTCAAATTTTGTGTTGTGTGCAGGAACTTCTGTATCTGCCTGACTGCATAACATTTTTTCCATTGTGAATCAGACACTTGAGAAGCATTTGGGAACTCATCTTCCCCAACACTTGAGATGTCATCCCCCCATTGTTTTTCAATCTCACCCCATTGTTTTTCAACCTCATCCTCGTCCATGCTGAACTGAGAGGAACCTGTGTCTTCTACACCCTCCTGATTCTCTTTGACCAAACTTGTCACTCCTTCCTTATCCTGAGAGCCCACCCCTCCATCACTTCCCACCACGCCATCCACTGTCTGACTGTGTACATTGTCCACCACATTCAACTTTTCCCCTATTACTTCACTTGTCATATTTTTTTGATTCCTTTTTTTACCCTGACGCGGTGTTGGGCTTGGGGGGACAAAAAAAACTCTGCTCTCCC
The DNA here is from genome assembly GCF_963971535.1 of Notolepis coatsorum. Lineage (NCBI taxonomy): Eukaryota > Metazoa > Chordata > Actinopteri > Aulopiformes > Paralepididae > Notolepis > Notolepis coatsorum. The sequence goes on from NC_140168.1 coordinate 166,759,677, forward strand.
CTGTTACCTCGCCACTTGTTGAAAGGGGGGCAGCATCTCTTATTCCCACCTCCTTACCTACACAACCACTGGTTGAGGGGGGAACAGCGTCTCCCACCCCTCCCTCCTCTGTACCTGCACCACCCGCACCACCCCCTGTTACCCCACAGTCGCCACTAGTTGAGGGGGGGCAGCTTCCCTCACTCCTCCCTCCTCTGTACCAAGGCTCTGCTTCGTACCTGCTACACCGGTTCTGTGGCCCTGCAGCTGGATACTATCCGCTGCGCTACTGTCGGTCTGCAAAGGGACTCTATTTACATTGCTGGCGGTCTGCAGCGGGACTCTGTTGTCGTCACTGCTCTCTGCTCTGCGCTGCAACACTCTTCCCTCCTCTGTACTACTACCTGCGCTGAGCCCAGCCCCGCGCTCCTCCTGGGGCTGAGGCGGAGGTCGCCTTGCCCCTCTCCCCGCACATTCTCTGGAAAAATGCCCGTCCTCCCCGCACTTGAAACACCTCCCCGAATTGCCAGAACTAACAAAAACCACGTAATCAAACTCATCAACTTTTATTTTAAAAACCAACTCAAGCTCTTCTCCGCTGTTGTTTAGAACCATTCAAACCTGTCGCCTGTGTGAGATAACATGCTTTAAAAGCGGAGATTTACATCCCGACGACATTTTTCTTATAGGGGAAATTATCCTCCCATGTCGTGATAGTTGACTTATCAATAATTCATCACTGATGAATGGCGGAACGTTGGAAATAAAGACATTTCTGCCTGGTGTGGAGAGAGACTCCACAGCAAGAAAAGCCCCATCCACACTAATCCCTGATTGAACCAGTGTGTGCACCTTGTCCAACGAATCAACAAAAATCACTACTCCTCCATTCATTCTCGCAGCTGATTTAATGCTTCTGTGTCCGACAATATTTCCAACTGCCAAACTGCAGTTCTCTACTGACACATTAGGAACAGATATCTTAATGCCATTCTTTCTACCAATTTTGGAAAAATCCATATTGGCGTTTCACGTCAGCCAGCAACACAGCCTGGCCGATGCGACTGCCAAACAAACAAAACACTCCCACTTAACCCTATACACACCAAAACACACAGCAAACCAACACTACACTATAATAAAATATCCCATAAACAAATTAACAAAATAGACAGACAAAGATAGAAAAAAACTCACTACACCTCCAATCTCCAACCTCTCCAATCTCATTCCCAGCATGCACAGAGAGAGAGAGAGAGAGAGAGAGAGAGAGAGAGCGAGAGAGAGAACGAGAGCGAGAGCGAGAGCGAGAGAGAGAGAGAGAGAGAGAGAGAGAGAGAGAGAGAGAGAGAGAGAGAGAGAGAGAGAGAGAGAGAGAGAGAGAGAGGGTGGGAGGTAGGGTGAGAGGTTAGTGGATTTTTAATGCCTCCATTCACAGATACAGGTAATTATCATCTGAAGCCCACTTGTTTTTATGCTCTTTGTATGTGTGTGTGTGTTGATATATTTTTAATGCAGCACTTTAGCAGCGATTTGGCTGATCGGACAACGCTGCCGTTATTAAAGTGCTGGATAAATAGAGGCGCGTGGAATTAAAGCATGAGGAAGATAATAGAGAGAGAGAGAGAGAGAGAGAGAGAGAGACTTTGACTTTTGATGTTCTTTTATTAAAACATGTCAACTAAAAACAGTCAATAGAGACACAAAAATCTCATGGCATCTTCATAAAAACAACACACACACCCACACACTCACCCACACACACACCCACTCGCACGCACACACCCACACACACACACACTCACACACACACACACCCACAACCACCCCTACACACTCCAAAAACCTCCTCCAGCACATAAAACCACTTGACATTCAAAATCATATGTTCAGCCCCTCCCCCCCCACAGTACCCATTGCATTCCCCAGTCCCCAAGCACTCTCCACCCGGTCCTGCCTCTCCCTCTGGATCTCCCCCATACTCTCCTCCACAGAGTCCCTCACGATGAACTTGGTGACGACCACGTTCCTGGTCTACCCAAAACGGTCCGATGCAGGGTCCAGCCTTGAGTGACAGGAGCAAGATGACGAGGCCGCGGCCGGGGCTCTGGAACTCCCTGATGACCTGGGCCCGCCTCTTCTGGGTCAATCTGCCGTCCAGACGCACAAAACTGAAACCATGGTCCCTGAATGGGGTCTCTAGTATGGTGAGGAAACGTTCGAACTGAGAGACCACCACACTCTTGATGCTGCCGTCCTCATCGCGCACCCTGAGCAGGCTGTCCATCAGAGCTTTAACCTCCTCCTCTTCCATCTCCTGTGGGAACTCCACCAGCCGACTGGCCCTGATCTCACCTCGACAGCGAGGACAGCGCGCATGTTCCTGCTCCGTGCTGACGACCAGAGTGATGCAAGAGCGGCAGTAGACATGAGCACAGTGTGTGATGACAGGCAGGCGGACCGACTCCAGGCAGACAGAACACTCCTCGTCTGAACCGCTGAACAGGCCCCGCCCCAGGCGCTCCACCAGACGCCCCCGCAGCTCGTTCACCTCACTGCTCTTGGTGCGCCGGAGGGTGATGCATTTCACCAGGGTCTTGTCGCCCTGAGTAACCGGCATCTGGATCACTCTGTCCCACCACACCTTCACCTCCTTCTGCGATGTAATATTGACCCCAAGTCCAGGAGAGAACAGGACAGCCACCCCTGCACTATTATTAGTGCCATGACTCATCACCAAACCCCCCCTCCAACCTCATTACCCACATCACTATGGTTCTCTTGTACAAAAATAACATTTAAATGTTTCTGTTTTGCATAATCAGAAAACAGCCCCCCTTTCACACCATCCCCAGCACAATCAATCCGAAGGACCTCCATGTGAAAAAAGAGGGAGAAAACAGAGAGCAAGAACCAGAAAAAGAAAACCACCCGCAGATGTGCACCATACAGTCCATACATTATACATCTGTTTTTGATGACAATCTTCTTTTCCTGACATTAGTAGCCCACTTATTCAGTCGGAACTTCCTCCTGGGTGTCATCATTGATCCCCCACCTGTGACCTTGTTAGCATGTATCACAGACCTTAAAAACTTTTCCTGATCTGGGAAAAAACGTCCCAATGGAACATTTTTCTTGTTTTTGGTTTCCTTAAGAAACCGGGTGAGCTCCCTTGCAGTATACATCTCCCCCTTTTCCACATCCTCACTCTCATCACCAGATACCAATGCCTCTTCCTCAGACCCACTCTCCCTCTCCTTAGCACCCCCCCCTAAATCCATCCCCTCCTCATCCACCAGTGTGCTCCCCTCAACTTCCCTCTCCTTCCCATTCTGACCCCCCCCCTCCACCACTTCGCCCCCCCCTCTCTCCACACCACCACTGGCCTCTGCGTCAACTTCACTCCCCCCTACAACCACGGGGAAAGGGGCCCCCCCTCCATCTGATGAATCTAGCACCGGCCCTGGCTGTGCACCTGTTTCGGGAGCATGATTACTCCCTGGCCCTGCAGCTTCTCCCTCCACTACCAGCTCCTCTGTCCCATTATCACACTCTACTCCTCCTACAGCTTCTCCCTCCACCACCAGCTCCTCTGCACCCTCTCCTCCTCCTACAGCTTCTCCCTCCACCACCAGCCCCTCTGTCTCACCAGTAACATCCTCCACTCCCCCTGTATCTGCCTGTTGCTCTGCAGTGATTACCACATTAACCTCTACTATTTTTTCACTTGGCTGACGCGATGCCCCTCCCGCTGCGCGCTTTGGATGCGGACAAGCGAATCGCTTATGTCCAATATCCCCGCACTCAAAACAGCGCAAGCTGTCAGTACTCGCATACACAGCATACAAGCTCTCCCCAAACTTCACAGTGAAACTAGCATTTAACGTTTGGTCTGCGCTTTTCAAATACATAAACACTTGCCTACGCAACGAGAGTACATGCTTCAGCCCAGGTTCCTTACACCCAAGAGCAATAGGTCTGAAACCACTCGCAAACCTCCCGAAGCGCATCAGCTCTCTCGACAGAGCCTCGTCTTTGATAAACGGCGGCACGTTAGACACGACTACCCGTGTAGCAGGAGCCGACAGCGGCGATACGGCCACAAGCACATCCCTCACAAAAATGCCACTCGCAATTACTTTGTTTACCAAACTTTCCTTTTTCAAAAAAACCACCACAGCTTTATTCATCCGCGATGCATAAGCGAGATTTTCGCATCCTACCTGCTCGCCGACAGCTTTCAGAACCTCCTCTACCGTAGCAGTCCCCTCGGGCACACACCTCACCCCGTGTCTGAGCGACACAGACTCAGGTCCTGCTGATTGCGAGGCCATGTCACCGGCCGCCTCCACTCACCAAACAATACACTCGCCTCCAACACTGTACACTTACACCAGTTACCCTGATAGGAAAATTAACCCATAAAACCACACCTCACTGTGCACATAGAAAAGAAACGGGAAAATAAGAACAAAAAAAAGGAAAATAGAAGAAAAGAAAAACCTCCACAAACACCTCCGCTCACGTCAATCTCACTCCCAGCACCCTGAGAGAGAGAGAGAGAGAGAGAGAGAGAGAGAGAGAGAGAGAGAGAGAGAGAGAGAGAGAGAGAGAGAACTTGGAGAATGAGAAGATAGCGAGAGAGAGAAAGAGAGAGACAGAGAGAGAGACAGAGAGAGATGGAGATGAGAGAGAGAAAGAGAAGCTTGGAGAATGAGGAGAAAGAGAGACAGAACTAGGGACGGATGGAGGCAATGACAAGACAAACAGATAGAAAGAGACAGAGAGAGAGGATGAAAAGAGCGTGACAAGAATGGACAGACGGGAAAGATGGAACAAAGGTTGAGAAAGAGAGAGACATCCCCAGACAGACATACCGATGACAGAGAAATAGAGGAACAGATGAGAGAGAAAGAGAGGAACAGATGAGAGAGAAAGAGAGGAACAGATGAGAGAGAAAGAGAGGAACAGATGAGAGAGAGAGGAACAGATGAGAGAGAAATAGAGGAGCAGATGAGAGAGAGAGAGGAACAGATGAGAGAGAAATACAGGAACATATGAGAGAGAGATGAACAAATGAGAGAGAAAGAGAGGAACAGATGAGAGAGAGAGAGAAACAGATGAGAGAGAAAGAGAACAACAGATGAGAGAGAGGAACAGATGAGAGAGAGAGGAACAGATGAGAGAGAAAGAGAGGAACAGATGAGAGAGAAAGAGGAACAGATGAGAGAGATGAACAGATGAGAGAGAATGAGAGGAACAGATGAGAGAGAAAGAGAGGAACAGATGAGAGAGAGAGATGAACAGATGAGAGAGAGATGAACAAATGAGAGAGAGAGGAACAGATGAGAGAGAGATGAACAGATGAGAGAGAAAGAGAGGAACCGATGAGAGAGAAAGAGGGGAGCAGATGAGAGAGAGGGGAACAGATGAGAGAGATAGAGAGAGAGGAACAGATGAGAGAGAGAGGAACAGTAGCTGAATACATGTTGAGCACTTGGGGTGGGATTGACAATATGAGGAACTCTGTATCTTATCTCGCAGGTGAAGTGTCCATTTTTGAGACATCTAATTTAAATAAATTACACCTCTGACTTCTGCTTCAACTCAAGTACGTGCCATCTACAGAGGTTCTCTGAGGACTCCTCTTCATCAGTGACATCACAGTTGACGATGAGGATGAGTACAGAGCAGTGGAGGCTGCTGACCAAATCTTTAGGTGAAGCACAAATTATTATATTATATTATATATTAAATTATATTTTTAAAACATCCCCCACTGTGTCAGTGGTCAGTGGACACAGATGAAAACATATTAACATTAGGTGACAGCGCACCTGACCAGATGAAATCATATTAGGTGACAGCGCACCTGACCAGATCAAAACATATTAGGTGACAGCGCACCTGATCAGATCAAAACATTTTAGGTGACAGCGCACCTGACCAGATCAAAACATATTAGGTGAAGGTGACAAGGAAGCCACAGACTCATACCCCCCCGACACTCAACTAACCACCTCGGACAGTCCTTCATACCAGTGGCCATCAGGCTCCACAACAGTGGGCAGCAACCGCTGCCAGACATCGACCTAGAACTAATAGGAACCCAAGTAGGACAATAACACTACCTTATGCATACTGCACCTTATGTGGATACTGTGATACTGTGAATAATGAATAATGTATATTTCAGTTAGTTAGATAGTAAATTATAACACTACCTTATGCATACTGCACCTTATGTGACACTGTGAAAATATATTTCAGTTAGTTAGATAGTAAATTATATTGACCTATTTGTTTACACTGCTTGTGTTGTTTTCACTACCTGTATCCCCCCCCTTCCCCCATGCTGCTATGATGCCTGCATTTCCCCAAGGGGATCAATAAAGGAATATCTTATCTTATCTTAAAAGGAAAGATGAAATTCCCTACCTGGGTTCCATCCTATAGAGGCAAATCATTCCTGTGACAAAATGGGATCCAATGTAATAAAACTAAGTCAACCAACGAACTAGATTCCTGTACCGGATCTCCTCTCTGGTAAACAAGAATACCTTGAAGACTCTAACAGGAGCACTCATTCAAGGGTACTACGACCATGCTTGCACCTCATGGTACCAAAGCACCTCAAAGGCACTAAAAACAAGATTACAAACATCACAAAACAAACTGGTCAGACTACTGCTTGACCTTACTCCTAAAACCCACCTCACCCCTTAAAAAAATATATATAAAATAATAATAATTAAAAAAATTAAAATTGTATTGTGGTGACACTTATCACGCACAATTGGTGCAGACATTCACTGGACTTGAGGAGCAGAGGAATGCTCCTTTAAGCCTGGGGATTCTGGGAACGGTGTGGGTATTTGGTGACGTATATTAGGTCACCTGTCAGCTGTCAGCTGGCTGCTGTCACTTTGAAGTAGTAACGTTAAACGCCTCTGCACTCTGTTTGATGTATGTAATTTATGTTGGGAAGTAAAGGAAAGACTCGACTACCGTCTCCCGTTTCATCCTTTCTTGCGATCCCACATTGGTGACCTGAAGTACGTGAATATTACATCATGACGGACGGAGAAGTGAACATTGTCTACGCCGCTGCAATTAAGTTACCCGACTTCTGGCATCACAGCCCTCGACCCTGGTTTCAACACATTGAAGCTCAGTTCGAGTTGAGAGGAATAACACAGGATGTTACGAAATATTATCATGTGGTAGCAGCATTGGATGCCCAGACGACAGCCCGCGCTATGGGGCTGCTGGAAGCCCCGCCAGCTGCCGGCAAATATGCCGCTATCAAGGCATTCCTTTTGCAATTATTTGAACTGTCGGAAATTGAAAAGGCGGATCGTCTATTGTCACTTAACGGCCTCGGCGACGGCAAGCCGTCCGAACTGATGGACAGGATGCTGTCCGTTTTGGGCTCGGCAGATCCCTCTTTTTTGTTTAAGCATGTTTTCATGCGTCAGCTCCCAGCGCCTGTGCGCACCGCCCTGGCCAGCTCTCCCGTCTCCTTCACCAAGGACTACCGCGCGCTGGCTGCCGAAGCGGACAGGATTTATCTCGCCAACCGGCAGCAGTTTGTGCATGCGCTGCTTCCAGCCTACCACCCACCTACCCACCTAGTGGACGCTGCGGACGCCGCTGCAGCAGTGACTGCCCGTCGCCAGGGTAACAGTGGATGGTGTTATTTCCATAACCGGTTTGGCGCCAGGACCAAACAGTGTCGCCCACCGTGCAATTACAGTGACCAGGGAAACGCCAGGGCCAATGCTCATTAACAGCCATGAGTGTTGGCGGAGGCAGCAGGCTGCTATTTATTAAGGACACCTTATTTGGCCGGCGACTACTAGTCGACTCGGGCGCGCAACGCAGCATCCTGCCTGCTACAGCTGTGGACACTATGGCTGGGGGCCACGGTCCCCCCATGGACGCTGCTAATGGCACGCCTATACGTACCTACGGAACCCGGTATGTAGAGGTGTGTTTTGGCGGGCGCCGTTTCGGGTGGGAGTTTGTCATGGCCGCTGTGTCAGTTCCTCTCCTCGGCGCGGACTTCGTGTGCGTTCAGGCTGCTAGTGGACATTACAAACTGTCGCCTGATCGATGCTGTCTCCTTCGCTACCTACCCGTGCACGCTGGGAGGGACAGGGACACTAGGTCTGTCCAACATGCTTGCTGCTGGGGATATATATCAGCGCCTCCTAGCGGAGTTCCCTATCCTCACCACGCCTACATTTTCCTCAGCAGTCGCTAAGCATGGCGTGGAGCACTATATAGCCACTGTCGGTCCCCCGGTCTATGCACGTGCTCGGCGCCTTGACGCAGCTAAGCTCTCCATTGCCAGGGAGGAATTTGCAACCATGGAACGCCTTGGAATTGTGCGCCGTTCTGACAGTCCGTGGGCCTCCCCCTGCATAGTGTCACTAAGGCTGATGGTGGGTGGCGTCCCTGTGGCGATTTCCGACGCCTAAACAACGCCACGACCCCGGACCGGTACCCCGTCCCGCATATACAGGACTTCTCCGCCCACCTGGTGGGGACCACCATCTTTTCCAAGGTGGACTTGGTGCGGGGATACCACCAGGTACCAGTTCACCCACGGGACGTTCCCAAGATGGCGGTCATCACTCCTTTTGGCCTGTTCGAGTTTCTGCGGATGCCCTTTGGCCTCAAGGGGGCGGCACAGACTTTCCAGCGACTGATGGACTCGGTGCTGTGGGATATGGCATTCATGTTTGTATACTTGGACGACATTCTCGTAGGCAGCACGTCTGCAGAGGAGCACCTGACACATCTCAGGCAGTTGTTTGAGCGGCTCAGTGCACATGGGCTCATTGTTAACCCCGTCAAGTGCCAGTTCGGCCGGTCGTCTATTGATTTCCTCGGGCACAGGGTCTCAGCAGAGGGAGCCGTTCCGCTCCCTGCCAGGGTGGACACCGTTGCCAGCTTTCCACGCCCCCGCACCGTGAAGTCCCTGCAGGAGTTCCTAGGCATGGTGAACTTCTACAACAGGTTCATTCCCCGTGCTGCTCACCTCATGCGCCCCTTGTATGAGGCCCTGCGTGGTAAGGACCCCAAGGCCGAGGTGGACTGGTCCCCGTGTACCAACAACGCTTTTTTGGGCGCTAAAACTGCACTGGCCAATGCCGCATTACTGGCACACCCATTTCCTACCGCCCCTATCGCCCTCACAACTGACGCCTCAGACTACGCAGTGGGGGCAGTGTACGAACAGTGGGTGGGGGGGGGGCTGGCAACCGCTTGCTTTCTTCAGTCGCCAGCTGCGGGACAATGAAAGAAAGTACAGCACCTTTGACCGGGAGCTCCTAGGCCTCTTCCTGGCCATCAGGCACTTCAGATTCCTGCTGGAGGGCCGACGGTTTACTGCCTTTGTGGATCACAAGCCACTCACCTTCGCCATGGCCAAGGCCACCGAGCCGTGGTCAGGGCGCCAGCAGCGCCAACTCTCCGCCATCTCCGAGTTTACCACGGACTTACGGCATGTCGCAGGTAAAGACAACTACGTCGCTGACTGCCTCTCCCGGACGGTGGTGGGGGCCGTCCACTTGGGACTGGACTACGCTGCCATGGCTGCCGACCAGGCCACTGACAAGGACATGCAGGCCTACCGAACAGCCGACACTGGGCTAAGGTTAGAGGATGTGCAGGTTGGTATTGCCAACACCACGCTCCTCTGCGACGTCTCCACCGGTCAGCCCCGTCCGATGGTTCCCGCTGGCTGGCGGCGGCAGGTATTCGAAGCCATCCATGGCCTGTCGCACCCGGGGGTGAAGGCGTCAACTAAGCTGGTCAGTGCTAAATTCATCTGGCATGGCCTCAGGAAGGACATCGCAGCCTGGGCCGGCTCCTGCGTGGCGTGCCAGCGTGCAAAGATACACCGTCACACCAAAGCCCCCTTGGCACCGTTTCTCGTGCCGGAGAGGCGCTTTGACCATGTCAATGTGCACCTGGTGGGTCCCCTGCCCCCCTCCCACGGGTTCACTCACCTCCTCACCATGGTGGACAGAACCACTAGGTGGCCGCTGGCATCGACCACATCCGCCGAGGTGGCCCGGGCGTTCATTGGGTCCTGGGTAGCCCGTTTTGGCACACCATCTGATCTCACATCCGACCGGGGCCCACAGTTTACGTCCGGGCTCTGGACTGCAGTCACCGAGGGCCTGGGAGTGAAGCTCTACCGCACCACAGCCTACAACCCACAGGGCAACGGCTTGTGTGAACGGTTTCACCGCTCTATGAAGGCTGCTCTGCGGGCCAGCCTTACGGACTGCAACTGGGTCGACCGGCTTCCCTGGGTCATGCTTGGCCTGCGCTCCGCCCCCAAAGAAGACCTGCAGGCCTCGGCTGCTGAGCTGGTGTGCGGACAGCCGCTGCGAGTCCCTGGGGAGTTCCTCCCGGATGCCGAGGCTCCCTGGTCGGTCAGCTCATCTCAGACTGTGCTCAGGGATGGCGCCGGTGCTTTCACCCCAGTCCCAACTTCCCAGCACTGCCTCCCGCAGTCCTACATGCCTAGGGATCTGCAGTCAGCCAGGTATGTTTTCATTCGCCATGACAGCCACCGTACTCCTCTGCAGCCCCCTTACGACGGCCCTCTTCGCATCCTGGAGGCGGGGCCTAAGAACTTCATGGTGGACATTGGAGAAAGGTCAGAGCGGGTATCGGTCGACCGGCTCAAGCCTGACCATTTGGACCTAGACAGGCCAGTTGAACTGGCCAGGCCCCCGCGGCGTGGACGACCCCCTGCCCGGCCCCTGCCAACTGCTTTTCCCTCTAGTCACCTCATATCTCCTGAATCCCCCCCACACGCCCCACACGCCCCAATCCCCACCTCTACCCCTGCACGGGTGATACGGACTCGTTTTGGGCGCCTGATCCGCCCCCCGCCTCGTTGACTGTGGATGATCTTTTGGGGGGTTATTGTGAATTCTGGGGGGGCCTGTGTGGTGACACTTATCACGCACAATTGGTGGAGACATTCACTGGACTTGAGGAGCAGAGGAATGCTCCTTTAAGCCTGGGGATTCTGGGAACGGTGTGGGTATTTGGTGACGTATATTAGGTCACCTGTCAGCTGGCTGCTGTCACTTTGAAGTAGTAACGTTAAACGCCTCTGCACTCTGTTTGATGTATGTAATTTATGTTGGGAAGTAAAGGAAAGACTTGACTACCGTCTCCCGTTTCATCCTTTCTTGCGATCCCACAGTATATATATATAAATTAAAAAAATGTATATGTAAATTAATAATAATTATGAATTATGAGTGAATTTGTTTTTCACGTGTTGTCATAGAGAAACCTCCACTGGTACAGAGCCCTGGTGGTGAGCGTTGTAGGGTGGTGCGACAGCAACCACCTCCAACTCAACATCAGCAAGACTAAGGAGCTGGTGGTGGACTACCGGCAACGCAAGAAGAGGCTACCAACTCCTGTCGCTGTCCATGGGGAGGAGGTAGAGATGGGGGACACCTACAAGTTCCTGGGAGTACATTACATTTACATTTAGTCATTTAGCTGATGCTTTTATCCAAAGCGACTTACAAGTTCTGTACAAGTCAGCAGGGAGGGTAGGCTACAACTCTTACATCTGAGTAACAATGTTCATCAAACAGTGCTGAAACTTGGGTGCTGTAGTGTTGAGTGCATAGTTTTAACCTCTTAACAGGCGGGCAGAAAAGTGGCCATTTTCTTTTACTTGAACTTGAGGACTACATACTTCTTTTGCAAAGCTTATAGCTTTATACTTTATACTTGTAGCACATGCATGAGCCTGGTCTCTTTTTAAAGATAACATTCTGAAGTTACTAATGCAAAAAAGGAAAATCACTTTTAGTGCTAATGAAATAGAGTAACAGAGGTCTGAACTTGAGTTGAACTTGAACTTGTACTCAAATCTTTCTGTAGTGGTTGCAAGATTCCATATTCCAATATTCCAGCATAGAGGTATAAGCTGGAAAACACTGCAATGCCATAGCCTGAAGTCTTATGTAGTACAGGTCCAAATTTTTTAAAGATCCGTTCATAAATGGGTCTTTGAGAGACGTCAGAGTAAAACCTAAAACAAAGCTTTCCAAAATCCATTTCGTCATCCACGTGTGTTCTGAAGTCTGATTCACTTCAGGTTTTCGCTCGTCAAACTTTCACCTAGTTCCCTTATTCGCCCCCCCCCCCCCCCTCGTTGGAAAGGTACACTCGTTAGCTACAACGTTGATAAATCATGTTCGCCATCAGCAGATGATTGGCAGTTCTGGAGAGTCTGGAGTCCGGGGTAGTCGTCTGACGCACGGCACATAAAAAGACACTCGCCTGACATATCATCATGTAACTCGAGAACAGTGGCACGGATTTGGTCGAGTGAGGTGGCGTTCAAACGCCAATAAATAGATGTTTCGAACGGTATATTATATGTTCCACAGAAATGCAGCCCGAGCCGCTAGACACTCGCAAAGTGCCGTGACTTGCTCGCAAGTGCTCAGGAGCACTATATGTCCCGGTAAGACATATTAGTATAGTAGGAAGAGAGCATGGTAGTATAAGACAGTAAGAAGTTTAGTGTATTTATTTTTACTGTACATATGTCTCACCCGTCTGGCAGATCAGACCCTCACCTTTATTTAAAATATTTTATTAATATCTTCTTCTTACTTTTGATTCTCGTATTTGTTGTAATTTTTATTACCCTGCCCCGCCGCGTCTAGTTTTTTACCAACGGATTTCCAGCCTAGTTTATCACAGTTTATCACACGTCTCACTTAGTGCCCTATCTAAACTGGTTGGCACGGCTAAACCCTCAACCTGTCTGTTTGACCCTCTTCCAGCAGCTCTCATCAAAAACTCTTCCCAACTCTAGGCCCTGCCTACTCATTATCTTCAACACCTCCTTGTCTACTGGCGTGGTGCCCCTGGCCTTTAAATCAGCCGTCATTAAACCACTACTTAAAAAACCGAACCTCGACCCTCTAATCTTGAAAAATTACAGACCTATCTCCAATCTTCCGTTCCTATCAAAGTGTTAGAACGGATCGTCACAACGCAACTTACTGACCATTTATCAAACAATAATCTTAATGAATCTTTTCAATCTGGCTTTAGAGCCTTACACTCCACCGAAATGGCGGTTACCAAAGTCACAAATGACTTACTGCTCTCTCTTGACTCAAACCTCACTTCTGTGCTCTTATTGCTTTATCTCAGTGCAGCCTTTGACACTATCGATCACTCGATTCTTCTAGGTCGGCTTGAGAATCATGTTGGCATTCGGGGTCTCGCACTAGCTTGGTTTAAATCCTATTTAACTGATAGACACACTGCGTGGTCTATAATGATTTAACATCTGATACCCTCCCAGTGCAATGTGGTGTCCCACAAGGCTCTGTCCTGGGCCCTTTGCTATTTTCGATTTACATGCTACCCTGGCGATATCATACGCAAATTTGGCATAAACTTTCATTTTTACGCTGATGACACCCAATTATATACCTATTAAGCCAAATGATTCCTCCCAACTACAAAACCTTGAGGCCTGCTTGCTTGCCGTCAAAAAATGGATGTCGCAAAACGTTCTACTCCTTAATGCAGATAAAACTGAGATGTTAATTGTTGGCCCCCCAAACCACAGAGGCCTGTTTCAGGACATCTCCCTCACTTTGATACCTGTCATGTATCCCAGAGCTCCACCATAAAAAACCTCTGAGTCATTTTTATTCCTCCCTCTCATATAGATAGATAGATAGATAGATAGATAGATAGATAGATAGATAGATAGAGATAGATAGATAGATAGATAGATAGATAGATAGATATAATATAGATAGATAGATAGATAGATAGATAGAGATAGATAGATAGATAGATAGATAGATAGATAGATAGATAGATAATAGATAGATGATAGATAGATAGATATATAGATAGATAGATATAGATAGATAATAGATAGATAGATAGATAGATAGATAGTAGATAGATAGATAGATAGATAGATAGATAGATAGATAGATAGATAGATAGATAGTTAGAGAGAGAGAGAGAGAGAGAGAGAGAGAGAGAGAGAGAGAGAGAGAGAGAGAGAGAGAGAAGAGAGAGAGAGAGAGAGAGAGAGAGAGAGAGAGAGAGAGAGAGAGAGAGAGAGAGAGAGAGAGAGAGAGATAGATAGATAGATGATAGATAGATAAGATAGATAGATAGATAGATAGATAGATAGATAGATAGATAGATAGATAGATAGATAGATAGATAGATAGATAGATAGATAGATAGATAGATAGATAGATAGATAGATAGAGATAGATAGATAGATAGATAGATAGATAGATAGATAGATAGATAGATAGATAGATAGATAGATAGATAGATAGATAGATATATGATAGATAGATAGATAGATAGATAGATAGATAGATAGATAGATAGATAGATAGATAGATAGATAGTAGATAGATAGATAGATAGATGGGCGTGCGTGTGTTTGTGTGAGAAAGAGCAGGAGTCATGAGCGGGAGACACAGTTTGAAAGAGAAATGTGTGTGTAAGTGAGTGAGAGAGAGAACAACAAAAATAGATTAAGACAGGGAGAGAGAGAGAGAGAGAGAGAGAGAGAGAGAGAGAGAGAGAGAGAGAGAGAGAGAGAGAGAGAGGAGAGCGGAGAGAGAGAGAGAGAGAGAGAGAGACAGAGAGAGAGAGAGAGAGCAACAGAGAGCTCAACAGAAATAGATGAAGACAGAGAGAGACAGTGAATGATTTGATCCGCAGGCTCTCTTCTAAAGTAGCTGTGTCGGTGAGCGTGGCCACGCCGCATGCAGGGCAACATCCACTCATTCCATTAGGGCCTGTCAATAGTGACCCGGCTCTGCAGGCCACCACCAGCCTCTTTCCTGAGCCACCACCAGCCTCTTTCCTGAGCCACCCACCAGCCTCTTTCCCTGAGCCACCACCACCACCACCACCAGCCACTTTCCTGAGCCACC